>NC_080379.1:114960180-115300164 GCF_014773155.1 Arachis stenosperma
TTCTCTCATTTTTCTCTCCTATCCCTCTCCCCTATTTTTCTCTCTCTCTTTCTCTCTCTCTCCTTCTCTCTGTCTCTCTCAATTTTTCTCCCTCTCTCTTCCTCCTTCTCTCTTTCCTTGCGCTCTTTTTCCCCCTCTCTTCTCTCTCTTTCTTTCTCTCCTCCTCCTCCTCCTCTCTCTCCTCTTCTCTCTCTCTCCTCCTTCTCTCTCTTATTTTAGAGAAAAGAGGAAGAGAAAGAGAAGAGGGATATAGAGTGAGAAAAGGATGAGAGAGAAAGAAAAAAGAGAGAAAGGAAGGAGAGAAAGAGAATAAGGAGAGAGAATAAGGAGAAAAAAGAGAGAGAAAAGGATAGAGAAAGAAGGGAATGAGAGAGAGAGAGAAAAGGAGAGAGAAATAAGGGAAGGAGAGAGAGAAGAATAGGAAAGAGAAAAAAAATGAGAAAAATGAGAGAGAAAAAGAGGATGAGAGAGGGGAGGTGGAGATAGGGCAGAGAGGAGAGAAACAAAAGGGAAAAGAGGGAAAAGAGGAAGAGAGAGAGAGAGAGAGAGGGGAGAAAGGAGAGGGAGGAGGAGAGGGAGAGAGGAGAAGGAGAAGAGGGAGGGAGAGAGAGAGAGGAGGGAGGGGAAAAGGAAAGAGAGAGAGAGGAGAGAGAGAGAGAGAGAGAGAGAGAGAGAGAGAAGAGAGAGAGAAGAGAGAGAGAGAAGAGAGGAGAAAGAGGAGGAGAAGAGAGAGAGAGGGGAAGAAAGAGGGGAGGAGGAGAGATAGAGAGAGGAGGGAGAGAAAAAAAGGGAGAGAGAGAGAGAGGAAGAGAGAGAAGAAGGAAAGGGGAGGGAGAGGAGGAGAGAGAGAAAGAGATAGGAGGGGAAGAGAGAGGGGGAATGGAGGGAGAGGGAGAAAGAGGAGGGGAAAAGAGAGAGAGAGAGAAGAAAGAGGGGAGGGGAGAGAGAGGAGGGAGAGAAGAGAGAGAGAGGAAGAGAGAGGGGAAGGAAGGGAGAGGGAGAGGGGGAAAGGAGAGAGAGAGAGAAAGGAGAGAGAGAAAAAAGAGAGAAAGAAGGAGAGGAAGAGAAGAAAGAAAGGGAAGAGAGAGAGAGAGAGAGAGAGAGAGAGGGAGAGAGGAGGGGGAGAAAGAGGAGAAGAAGAGAGAGAGGAAAAAAGAGGGGAGAGAGAGAGAGAGGAGGGAGAGGAGAGAGAGAAAAAAAAGGGGAGAGAGAGAGGATGGAGAGAAGAGAGAGAGAGGAAGAGAGAGGGGAAGGAAGGGAGAGGGAGAGGGAGAGGGGGAAAGGAGAGAGAGGGAGGAAAGGAGAGAGAGGGAGAGAAAGAGAGAGAGAGAGAGAGAAAGGGGAGAGAGAGTGAAGGGAGAAAGAGAAAGAAAGAGTATGTAAAATTAATTTTGGAGTTTAAATAAAACCAGTTTTAATTTGGTTTAAAACTAAACTGAACCATAAAAACTGGTTTTTAATAAACTGGTTTTTTATAAAAACTATGGTTTCAGTTCAGTTTTTTATTTAAAAAAACTGGTTTATTTAAAACAGTTTCAATTCAGTTTCAATTCAGTTAAGTGAAATCATTTTTTTGCACACCCCTATTTGCTGGGATCTGCCCTCTAGTTGCAGCAGTAGCAGTATCTTTTTCTGCTTCTATAGCTACTGTCTCATCAGCCATATCATCAAGCTCTCTTTGACAACTTCTACTATTGTGGCCACTCTACAACATGTTAACATGTCTTGGTGTAAATATATAAATAGTACAAGTATTTTCAAAATGAACACATAGAAAAACACATTCATACCTCACCACAGTACCTGCAAATTATTGCTCCATATGTCCTTTTAAGCTTGTGTAGGTTGGGGTTAGGTCTTGCTTCATTTCTGTCCCTTCTTTTTTTTGTTGATCTGCCAATAGGTTTTTTGTAATGGAGAAGTAGTACAGAAAATCTGTCAGCCTTACCCTAAATATGCATTGCACAGTATCGATGATGGACTTCGGACATTACCTCCTTCATGGTCGGAATGAGACCCTATAAAGTCACAATCAACAAGAGAATTTGTACCAATATTAATCATGAAGACAATGCATAATCAAAGAAAGTTGAGTAATTACCTTTTGTTAGTCACTCGTGAAGTTCTCAAACCAAAGTGTAGGAGTTCATGAAACCATCTCTAATTGTCTCTTGTCTTTGAGTCAACAATTGCATACGCAATGGGAAAGATCTGATTATTAGGATCTTGCCCCATTTCTGTAAGCAACTATCCACTATGATATCCCTTTAGAAATATCTCATCTAGTCCAATAAATGATCTACAACCTTGTACGAATCCTTATTTGCAAGCATCAAAACGTATATAAAGTCTCTTGAAAAATGGGAGAGAATCAGGCATAGGAGTTGTGTCCATGTCCATAGTGGCTCTTGGTTAGCTATCAAGAGTGCAAGAATGTAATCTCTCAACTCAGCATACTGTTCCCTCTCCGAGCCCTCAATATTCTCCTTTTCCTTTTTCATTGATCTCTGTATCTTCTTGTAGTTAATAGTGACACTAAACTCTCTCTTGAACCAAGCTCTAGCTTTAGCAGATTTAACTATGTTGGTCCCTTAACTTCTCCTCCAATTATTCAATAACCCACTTTCTATCAACTGATTTGTTAGTGTACTCTCTTTTACAAACATACTGATTCACAAAAGTTTTTACTTGAAAGTTCCTTGGTTCATTAGACCTTGAACAATAGATAGTCCAAGGACAGTTAACATCACAGCAAATAGCCTTGAACTTCTTAGGCTCTACTCGGCTAAACATGATACTCCTTCCAATTTGTATATTGAACTTCCTAACTGCTCTTTTGAATTGGTACATAGTATCAAAATCCATCCCAAGCTCTAAATGTACTGACTAAAAAACAGTATTTGGATTTTCTTGAGGCCAAACAGTGTGCTCTGGCTCATAGTCACTATCACAATCTGAGGAATAAGGGTTGCGCAACTCCTCATACTTATATTGATGGTAATCTGGGTTAGAGTTGTCATCATCACTTTTTGAAGACTCAGTCATTGGACGAGGGACATATATCTTAGGAGCTTCACTGCTATCTCCTTGCACAAAGGTTTGTCTAGTCGGAGCTGGCCTCTTGTAAGAAGCTCTTCTGTTCTTTTGCTTGCCTCTTGATTGTTGGATAGGGGCCTCATTTTGTGCAACTTGGGATTGAAGTTGAGCACCAAATTCAGATTGAAGCATTGGTTCACTTTGTGTGGTTTGGGCTTGGGCTGCAAGTGGTTGATTAGCTTGTGTAGGTTAGGCTTGGGTTACATGTAGATTTGGTTGGGTTTGGGATTGAGCTCCAGTGGCTAGATCAAGTTGTGTATGAGTTTGGGTTTTAGGTTGGCCTATTTTAGTTTTTGGTTGTGTTGCCCTTTGGTTGGGTCTTCTTGTTGAAGTTAAGGATTGTGCAACAGATATTTGGGATGAATTTTGGCTACTGTGGTTGTTAGTTTTTTTTTTTTGTCTTAGAACAGGTTTTCTGGTTGGTGTTACAGTCCTTTGTGCCCTATTCTTCATCCTCGTGCTGGGTGATTCGTGTAAGGTCTTTACATTCACAATGGATGGTTCTATTTTTGAGGTAGGCACTTCTTCTGCATCTACGTCAACCACTTCAACCTCAGATGGAATGTTAATAGTGTGCACCCCATACACATGTTATAACACCCTCCCTATTAGAATGTCACACTTTTGGCTGCGCCATTCTGATAGCAAGAAGTATTACGACGACTTCATAAACTTAATAATAAAATAAGAGCATTTGACTCGAAACTGTATCATTGTTTTCTTTGAAAACACGAAAAAATACTTTATCTTGAAAATAGACAAGCATATACATATGTACAAAAGTTCTTACATAAGTAGCTTATGAATATAATATACATACAGAACATACATTTCCTGTCCCTCTTTTAAAATACAATATTGATGGCGAGGGAAAAATAAATAACAATTAAACTAATATAACAACAAAATTGTATAAGCAAAGTTGCGATTAAACTCTTCGTAAGTCTCTTTGTTCGTCTCTTGAAAAGATGAATTGTAAGGGGTGAGAACCTAACTACACGATCTCACCACGGAATTTCAGAATTGTCATAAGAAGATATTTAATAAGAAAATTATTTTCAACCTCAGTGATTATCGTTTTCTTATGAATCCTTTGAAAACCGATGGTTTAACCATTAAAAATTCAAAACATAATTCATTCCTTTCTAAATAAATCAAACTTAAAACATATAATCTTTAAAACCAAATCCTTTTAAATGATTACTTCAAAAGAAACTTCCAATTTTTTATAAAATTTTGGCAGCATCTTCTCTAAAACTCGGACTCCCCTATCTTTACGAGTCTCATCAAAACCGTATTTTCCAACCCGTTCTCATCCAGCTTCAATATCAAACAACTCCAATGTTAAATCATTTTTCAAAATCGAACCAGCTTCAATATTAAATCATTTTCAACTCTCAAGTCATTACCAATAAGTCAAACCAACAGTTTCTCAAAGTCATTTCTTTATAAATATATTTATATATATATATATCAGATTTCCAAAATAAAATCACTTTTCAGTATAAACTTTCAATAACCGCACGCCAACTCAAGAAAATTAATAATTTAATCAAGCAGACAATTTCATTTATCCAAAGCAATTCAATTCAATCCATAAAACTCACGTAATCACCAAAAAATATATTTTTGCATCAATATCAATTTATAACAATTCTCAGAAATAAAATGAGTTTAAGGAAAGCGTCTTTACCTCGATTGTTGGAACTCGAAATTCTAAAACAAGTCACAAACTCGTTTTCTCTTGGCTCGCAACGGTTGCAACCGCAACCACAGCTTCAAACCACTTTCACAACAACTCTAATCGCAACATATAATAACCGAAACTCAATCTTATAGCAATTAATACAATTAAACCTCAGTGTAAGATAACAGAGCAGCGACCAAAGGAGTTTCCGGAACGTAAACACTTACCGTAACAAAGGAGTAATAATGACTGGACCAAACTGCAGAAGCTTTGGCGGTGGTCCCGGCAGCCACAGAACTGTCCTGGCGGCCAAACACACAGCAACACAATCTTCTCCTCCTCCGGCAGTGACACACGTGGCGGCAAGCTCTTTGTTTCCTCTCTCCCGCTCGATCTCCTCTTCCTGGCAACCCCAACGGCGACAGCGGCGACGCAGCAGTTCAGCCACGGGGTCTCCCTCGGCAATGATGGATCGGCGGTGATAGCTTTGCGGTGAGGGCGCCACTGGGCGCGGTGCCAGCGCGCGGTTCCCTCCTCCTTCGTGTCTCTCTTTCTCGCCTCAGATCTAATTCGCAATGGCGGCTTCGATGTGAGTCGGCGGCGACTTCTTCCTTGGCTCCCTTGCGATGGCGAAGCACAAGAACGGCGGCGAGGATCCTTGATGAGCGGATAATTTATACGCTTTTTGGCATTGTTTTTATATAGTTTTTAGTAAGTTTGAGCTACTTTTAGGGATGTTTTCCTTAGTTTTTATGTTAAATTCACATTTCTGGACTTTACTATGAGTTTGTGTGTTTTTCTGTGATTTCAGGTAAATTCTGACTGAAATTGAGGGATTTGAGCAAAACTCTGAAAAAGGCTGACAAAAGGACTGCTGATGCTGTTGGAATCTGACCTCCCTGCACTCGAAATGGATTTTCTGGAGCTACAGACCTCCAAATGGCGCGCTCTTAACGGCGTTGGAAAGTAGACATCCAGAGCTTTCCAGCAATATATAATAGTCCATACTTTATTCGAAGAATGACGACGCAAACTGGCGTTGAACGCCAAGTACACGCTCCTTTCTGGAGTTAAACGCCAGAAAAACGTCATAATCCGGAGTTGAACGCCCAAAGCACATCATAACTCGAAATTCAACTCCAAGAGAAGCCTCTGCTCGTGTATTGATCAAGCTCAGCCCAAGCACACACCAAGTGGGCCCCGGAAGTGGATTTATGCATCAATTACTTACTCATGTAAACCCTAGTAGCTAGTCTAGTATATATAGGACATCTATCTATTGTATTAGAGATCTTTGGTCTCAGTTTTGTTTTATTCTTCATCTTAGGAGATCATTGATCACGTTTAGGGGGGGCTGGCCATTCGGCCATGCCTGGACCTCTTTCACTTATGTATTTTCAACAGTGGAGTTTCTGCACACCATAGATTAAGGGTGTGGAGCTCTGCTGTACCTCAAAGATTAATGAAGTTCTATTTTCTTTTATTCAATTCTCTATCTTATTCTTATTCCAAGATATTCATTCGTACTCAAGAACATGATGAATGATGATGAGTTAGATAACCCTCATCATCATTCTCACTTATGAACGCGCGTGATTGACAACCACTTACGTTCTACATGCACCACAAGCTTGAATGTGTATCTCTTAGATTCCCCAACAGAATCTTCGTGGTATAAGCTAGATAGATGGCGGCATTTGTCTGGATCCGGAAAGTCCAACCTTGTCTGTGGTGTTCCGAGTAGGATCCTGGGAATCCGGAAAGTCTCACCTTGTCTGTGGTATTCCGAGTAGGATTCCGTTCATGAATGACTGTGACGTGCTTCAAACCTGTAACCTGCTGGGCGTTAGTGACAAACGCAAAAGAGGGATTCTATTCCAGTAGGGGAGGGAACCAACCGGTGATTGGCCGTACTGTGACAGAGTGCGTGAGCATTAGCTTTCACTGCGAGGATGGGATGTAGCTATCAACCATGGGTGATGCCTCCAGACTGGTTAGCTGTGCGAGTGACAGCCGCACAGGATATTTCCCCGTGAGGATTGAAAGTAGCCACAGCTGATGGTGAACCCCTATACAAAGCTTGCCATGGAAAGGAGTAAGAAGGATTGGGTAGAAGCAGTAGGAAGGCAGGCGTCCGAGAGCTCTACAGCATCTCCATTCCGCTTATCTGAAATTCCCACCTATGAATCTACATAAGTATTTCTATCCCTTTTTAATTAACTTCTTTCTATTTTATTTAAACCCATAATCCAACTTTAATCTCCCTAACTGAGATCTGCAAGGTGACCATAGCTTGCTTCATACCAACAATCTCTGTGGATTCGACCCTTACTCACGTAAGGTTATTACTTGGACGACCCAGTACACTTGCTGGTTAGTTGAACGGAGTTGTGAAAATAAGCAGTGCCCTAAGAGTAAAAAGATACAAGACCAAAAAGTCAAATCAAATAATAGTGATCACAATTTCGTCCACCAAGTTTTTGGCGCCGTTGCCGGGGATTGTTCGAGTATGGACAACTAACGGTTCATCTTGTTGCTCAGATTAGGTAATTTTCTTTTCAAAGATCTTTTTCAAAATTTTTCTTTTTATTTTTCGTTTTTCTTCACATTATTTTCGAAAATAATTAATAAAAATACAAAAAAATCATAAAATCATAAAAATCAAAAATATTTTGTGTTTCTTGTTTGAGTCTTGAGTCAATTTTTAAGTTTGGTGTCAATTGCATGCTTTAAAAATTTTTCTTGCATTTTTTTTCGAAAATCCATGCATTCATAGTGTTCTTCATGATCTTCAAGTTGTTCTTGATAAGTCTTCTTGTTTGATCTTGATGATTTCTTGTTTTGTGTTGTTTGTTGTTTTTCATGTGCATTTTTGCATTCATATTTTCCAAGCATTAAAAATTTCTAAGTTTGGTGTCTTGCATGTTTTCTTTGCATCAAAAATTTTTCAAAATTATATTCTTGATGTTCATCATGATCTTCAAAGTGTTCTTGGTGTTCATCTTGACATTCATAGCATTCTTGCATGCATTCATGGTTTTGATCTAAAAATTTCAT
Organism: Arachis stenosperma; assembly: GCF_014773155.1. Classification (NCBI taxonomy): domain Eukaryota; kingdom Viridiplantae; phylum Streptophyta; class Magnoliopsida; order Fabales; family Fabaceae; genus Arachis; species Arachis stenosperma. Next base: position 114,968,021 of record NC_080379.1, read on the forward strand.
GCATAAAGTGTTTTTGTTGTTTTTCTCTTTCATCTTTAAAAATTCAAAAATCAAAAAAAATATCTTTTCCTTATTTCCCTCCAAATTTCGAAATTTTGGGTTGACTTGGTCAAAAAATTTTCAAAATTAGTTATTTCTTACAAGTCAAGTCAAAATTTCAATTTTAAAAATCTTATCTTTTCAAAATCTTTTTCAAAATCATATCTTTTTCAATTTTTTTTATTTATTTTCGAAAATTTCAAAAATATTTTTCAAAATTGTTTTCAAAATCTTTTCCTTATCTTTATATGTAATTTTCGAAAATTAGCTAACAATTAATGTGATTGGTTCAAAAATTTGAAGTTTGTTACTTTCTTGTTAAGAAAGGTTCAATCTTTAAATTCTAGAATCTTATCTTGTAGTTTCTTGTTAGTTAAGTTATTTTAAAAACTAAATCTTTTTCAAAATATCTTTTTCTTAAAACTCTTATCTTATCTCTTTGTCTTATTCTTTTTAAAATTTTATCTTTTTCAAAATTTGATTTCAAAATATCTTATCTAACTTACTATCTTCTTATCTTTTTCAATTTTAACTTCAAATCTTTTTCAATCAACTAACTAACTTTTTGTTTGTTTCTTATCTTTTCCAAAACCACCTAACCACTTTTCTCTCTTCTATTTTTCGAAAATATCTCATCCCTTTTTCAAAAATTCTTTTTAATTAATTAATTGTTTCATGTTTTAATTTCAATTACATTTTATCTCTAATTTTCGAAAATCACTAACCCCTTTTCAAAAATTATTCTCGAATTTTCTTTTCTCTTTTCTTATTCTATTTAATTATTTAATTACTAACACTTCTCTCCACCTCTCTTCCTCCAAGAATCCGAATCCCCCTCTTTATTCTTATACCCCCTTCTTTTTCAACTAACATAAAGGTATCTCTATACTGTGACATAGAGGATTCCTTTTTCTTTTCTTGTTTTCTTCTCTTTCATATGAGCAGGAACAAGGATAAAGGCACTCTTGTTGAAATTGATCCAGAACCTGAAAGGACTCTGAAGAGAAAATTAAGAGAAGCTAAAATACAACAATCCAGAAACAACCTTTCAGAAACATTAGCACAAGAGGTGATGGCCGAAAATAATAATAATGATGCAAGAAGAATGCTTGGTGACTTCACTAAGCCAACGTCCAAGTTTGATGGAAGAAGCATCTCCATTCCTGCCATTGGAGCCAATAACTTTGAGCTTAAGCCTCAATTAGTTGCCTTAATGCAACAAAACTGCAAGTTTTATGGACTTCCATCTGAAGATCCTTATCAGTTTTTAACTGAATTTTTGCAGATCTGTGAGACTGTAAAGACGAATGGAGTTGATCCTGAAGTCTACAGACTCATGCTTTTCCCTTTTGCTGTAAGAGACAGAGCTAGAGTGTGGTTGGATTCTCAACCCAAGGATAGCCTGGACTCATGGGATAAGCTTGTCACTGCATTTTTAGATAAGTTCTTTCCTCCTCAAAAGCTGAGCAAGCTGAGAGTGGATGTTCAAACCTTCAAACAAAAAGATGGTGAATCCCTCTATGAAGCTTGGGAAAGATACAAGCAGCTGACTAAAAGATGTCCATCTGACATGTTTTCAGAATGGACCATATTAGATATATTCTACTATGGTCTCTCTGAATTTTCGAAAATGTCATTGGATCATTCTGCAGGTGGATCTATTCACCTGAAGAAAACGCCTGAAGAGGCTCAAGAACTCATTGACATGGTTGCAAACAACCAGTTCATGTATACTTCTGAGAGGAATTCCGTGAATAATGGGGTACCTCAGAAGAAAGGAGTTCTTGAAATTGATGCTCTGAATGCCATATTGGCTCAGAACAAAGTGTTGACTCAACAGGTCAACATGATCTCTCAAAATCTGAATGGATTGCAACATGCATCCAACAGTAATAGAGAGGCAGCTTCTGAAGAAGCTTATGATCCTGAGAACCCTGCCATGGCAGAGGTTAACTACTTAGGTGAACCTTATGGAAACACCTATAACTCATCATGGAGAAATCATCTAAATTTCTCCTGGAAGGATCAACAAAAACCTCAACAAGGTTTTAACAATGGTGGACGTGCAAGGCTGAATAATAGTAAGCCATATCCATCATCTTCTCAACAACAGACAGAGAACTCTGGACAAAACAATTCTAATTTAGCCAACATAGTCTCTGATCTGTCAAAGGCCACTTTCAGTTTCATGAATGAAACAAGATCCTCCATTAGAAATTTGGAGGCACAAGTGGGCCAGCTGAGTAAGAAAGTTATTGAAACCCCTCCCAGTACTCTCCCAAGCAATACTGAAGAAAATCCAAAAGGAGAGTGCAAGGCCATTGATGTGATCAAAGAGGCCGAATGCACTAGGGAGGAGGAGGACGAAAATCCTAAGGAGGAAGACCTCCTGGGATGTCCCTTAAGCAAGAAGGAGTTTCCTATTAAGGATCCAAAGGAATCTGAGGCTCATCTAGAGACCATAGAGATTCCATTAAACCTCCTTCTGCCATTCATGAGCTCTGAAGACTATTCATCCTCAGAAGAGGATGAAGATGTGACTGGAGAGCAAGCTGCTCTATATTTAGGAGCTATCATGAAGCTGAATGCCAAGCTGTTTGGTAATGAGACTTGGGAAAGTAAACCTCCCTTGCTCATTAGTGAACTAGACACTTGGATTCAGAAAACTCTACCTCAAAAGAAACAAGATCCTGGCAAGTTCTCAATACCTTGTACCATTGGCACCATGAGCTTTGAAAAAGCTCTATGTGATCTTGGGTCAGGGATAAATCTTATGCCACTCCCTGTAATGGAGAAGCTAGGGATCATTGAGGTGCAACCTGCCTTGTTCTCATTACAACTGGCAGATAAGTCAGTGAGGCAAGCATATGGATTAGTAGAGGACGTGCTGGTAAAGGTTGAAGGCCTTTACATCCCTACTGACTTCATAATCCTAGATACTAGGAAGGAAGGTGATGAATGCATCATCCTAGGAAGACCTTTCCTAGCCACAGCAGGAGCTGTAATAGATGTCAACAGAGGTGAGTTAGTCCTTCAATTGAATGGGGACTACCTTGTGTTTAAGGCACATGGCCATCCCTCTGTGACAAAAGAGAGTAAGCATGAAGAGCTTCTCTCAGTTCAAGGTCAAGAAGAGCCTCCACAGTCAAACTCTAAGTTTGGTGTTGTGAGGCCACAACCAAACTCTAAGTTTGGTGTTCAAACCCCATATCCAAACTCTAAGTTTGGTGTTGGGAATACTACACACTAAATTGACCTGATCACCATGTGGCTCCATGAAAGCCACTGTCAAGCTATTTACATTAAAGAAGCGCTTGTTGGGAGGCAACCCAATTTTATTTATCTAATTTTATTTTATTTTGTTTCTTTGTTATTTTTGTGTTTAATTAGGTACATGATCATGAGGAGTCACGAAAAAAATAAAAAAAAAATTAAAAACAGAGTCAAAAACAGAAGAAAAAAATTTTCACCCTGGAGGCAGCACAGACTGGCGTTCAACGCCAGTAAGGAGCATCTGGCTGGCGTTCAACGCCAGAACAGAGCATCCTTCTGGCGCTGAACGCCCAAAACAAGCAACAACATGGCGTTAAACGCCAGGATGCGCACACAGAGGACAATCTGGCGCTGAACGCCAGAAACAAGCATGAAACTGGCGTTCAACGCCAGAAACATGCATAACATGGGCGTTTAACGCCCAGAACGTGCATCAATGGGCGTTTGAACGCCAGAATGATGCATGAAGGCATGTTACATGCCTATATGGTGAAGGAATGGTATTTGTTTTCACCTCAGGATCTGTGGACCCCACAGGATCCCCACTACAGGATCTGTGGACCCCACAGGATCCCCACTACAGGATCTGTGGACCCCACAGGATCCCCACCTACCACATTTCTTTTAAACATATTCACACCTTACCTCCTAATCCTAGTTTTTGTGAATGTGATTACTCTTCCCCATATCACACTTCCCAACATCTTCTTCATCAATCACCTCAATTCCTCTTCCCAACTTCCCCATTCACCATTCACATCAACCCCTCTTCCCCATACACCCCACCTACCCCCACTACTTTCAAATTCAATTTCCCACCCTTTCCCACCCAATATGGCCGAACCTATACCTTCCCCTCTCCCTATAAATACCCTTCTTTTCTTTTACATTTCCACACAACTCAAACCCACATTCTCCCACATAGCCGAACCCTCTCTTCTCCCTCTCTACCATATTTTCTTCTTCTTCTTCTACTCTTCTTTTCTTTTTGCTTGGGGACAAGCAAATTTTTAAGTTTGGTGTGGTAAAAAGCCTAAGCTTTTTGTTTTTCATTCACCATCAATGGCACCCAAGACCGGAGTCTCCTCAAGAAAAGGAAAAGGGAAGGCAAAAGCTTCCACTTTCGAGTCATGGGAGAAGGAGAGATTCATCTCCAAGAGCCACCAAGACCACTTCTATGATGTTGTGGCAAAGAAGAAAGTGATCCATGAGGTCCCTTTCAAACTCAAGAAGAATGAGTACCCGGAAATCCGACTTGAAATTCAAAGAAGAGGTTGGGAAGTCATAGCCAACCCCATACAACAAGTTGGAATTTTAATGGTTCAAGAATTCTATGCCAATGCATGGATTACTAGAAACCATGACCAAGGTATGAACCCAAGTCCGAAAAACTATATCACCATGGTTAGGGGGAAATACTTGGATTTTAGTCCGGAAAATGTGAGGTTGGCGTTTCATTTGCCTATGATGCAAGGTGATGAACACCCCTACACTAGAAGGGTCAACTTTGATCAAAGGTTGGACCAAGTCCTTAGGGACATTTGTGTGGAAGGCGCCCAATGGAGAATGGACTCCAAAGGTAATCCAGTCCAACTAAGAAGGCTGGACCTCAAGCCTGTAGCTAGAGGATGGTTGGAATTCATCCAAAGATCCATCATCCCTACAAGCAACCGATCTGAAGTTACTGTGGATCGGGCCATCATGATTCATAGCATCATGATTGGAGAGGAAGTAGAGGTTCATGAAGTCATATCCAATGAACTCTACAAAATAGCTGACAAGCCTTCATACATGGCACGGCTAGCTTTCCCCCACCTCATATGCCATCTATGTTATTCAGCCGGAGTTATCATAGATGGAGATGTCTCCATTGAAGAAGACAAGCCCATCACCAAGAAAAAGATGGAGCAAACAAGGGAAGTTCCTCACGGCCCTCAAGGAGAACAAGAGGAGGTTCACCATCAACAAATGCCTCAAATGCACTTTCCTCCCAACAACTATTGGGAGCAACTTAATACCTCCTTGGAAGATTTGAGCCATAATGTGGAACAACTAAGGGTGGAACACCATGAACACGCCCTCACTCTCCAAGAAATAAGAGAAGATCAAAGAGCAATGAGGGAGGAGCAACAAAGGCAAGGAAGGGACATAGAAGAGTTGAAGAACATCATTGGTCCTTCAAGAAGAAGACGCCACTAGAGGTGGATTCATTCCTTGTTCTTTATTTCTTTCTGTTTTCGGTTTTTAATTATTGTGTTTATCTATGTTTTGTGTCTTTATTTTCATGATCATTAGTATGTAACCATGCCTTAAAGTTATGAATAAAATCCATTAGTCCTTCACCTCTCTTAAAAAGAAAAAATGTTTTAATTCAAAAGAACAAGAAGTACATAATTTTTGAAATTATTATTGAATTTAGTTTAATTATTTTGATGTGGTGACAATGCTTTTGTTTTCTGAATGAATGAATGAACAGTGCATATGTCTTTGGATCTTGTTGTTTATGAGTGTTTAAAATTGTTGGTTCTTGAAAGAATGATGAACAAAGAGAAATGTTATTGATGATCTGAAAAACATCATGAAAATTGATTCTTGAAGCAAGAAAAAGCAGTGAAAAAAAAAAAAGTGGCGAAAATTTTAAAGCAAGGATCCAAGGCTTTGAGCATCAATGGATAGGAGGGCCCAAGGAATTAAAATCCAGGCCTAAGCGGCTAAATCAAGCTGTCCCTAACCATGTGCTTGTGTCATGAAGGTCCAAGTGAAAAGCTTGAGACTGAATGGTTAAAGTCGTGGTCCAAAGCAAAAGAGTGTGCTTAAGAGCTCTGGACACCACTAATTGGGGACTTTAGCAAAGCTAAGTCACAATCTGAAAAGGTTCACCCAGTTATGTGTCTGTGGCATTTGTGTATCCGGTGGTAATACTGGAAGACAAAGTGCTTAGGGCCACAGCCAAGACTCATAAGTAGCTGTGTTCAAGAATCAACATGCTTAACTAGGAAAGTCAATAACGCTATCCCAAATTCTAAGTTCCCCCAGAGACGCCAATACCTCTAAACTACAAAGGAAAAAGTGAGATGCCAAAACTGTTCAGAAGCAAAAAGCTACAAGTCCCGCTCATGTAATTAAATTAATATTCATTGATATTTTGGACTTTATAGTATATTCTCTTCTTTTTATCTTATTTGATTTTCAGTTGCTTGGGGACAAGCAACAATTTAAGTTTGGTGTTGTGATGAGCGGATAATTTATACGCTTTTTGGCATTGTTTTTATATAGTTTTTAGTAAGTTTGAGCTACTTTTAGGGATGTTTTCCTTAGTTTTTATGTTAAATTCACATTTCTAGACTTTACTATGATTTTGTGTGTTTTTCTGTGATTTCAGGTAAATTCTGACTGAAATTGAGGGATTTGAGCAAAACTCTGAAAAAGGCTGACAAAAGGACTGCTGATGCTGTTGGAATCTGACCTCCCTGCACTCGAAATGGATTTTCTGGAGCTACAGACCTCCAAATGGCGCGCTCTCAACGGCGTTGGAAAGTAGACATCCAGAGCTTTCCAGCAATATATAATAGTCCATACTTTATTCGAAGAATGACGACGCAAACTGGCGTTGAACGCCAAGTACACGCTCCTTTCTGGAGTTAAACGCCAGAAAAACGTCATAATCCGGAGTTGAACGCCCAAAGCACATCATAACTCGAAATTCAACTCCAAGAGAAGCCTCTGCTCGTGTATTGATCAAGCTCAGCCCAAGCACACACCAAGTGGGCCCCGGAAGTGGATTTATGCATCAATTACTTACTCATGTAAACCCTAGTAGCTAGTCTAGTATATATAGGACATCTATCTATTGTATTAGAGATCTTTGGTCTCAGTTTTGTTTTATTCTTCATCTTAGGAGATCATTGATCACGTTTAGGGGGGGGGCTGGCCATTCGGCCATGCCTGGACCTCTTTCACTTATGTATTTTCAACAGTGGAGTTTCTGCACACCATAGATTAAGGGTGTGGAGCTCTGCTGTACCTCAAAGATTAATGAAGTTCTATTTTCTTTTATTCAATTCTCTATCTTATTCTTATTCCAAGATATTCATTCGTACTCAAGAACATGATGAATGATGATGAGTTAGATAACCCTCATCATCATTCTCACTTATGAACGCGCGTGATTGACAACCACTTACGTTCTACATGCACCACAAGCTTGAATGTGTATCTCTTAGATTCCCCAACAGAATCTTCGTGGTATAAGCTAGATAGATGGCGGCATTTGTCTGGATCCGGAAAGTCCAACCTTGTCTGTGGTGTTCCGAGTAGGCTCCTGGGAATCCGGAAAGTCTCACCTTGTCTGTGGTATTCCGAGTAGGATTCCGTTCATGAATGACTGTGACGTGCTTCAAACCTGTAACCTGCTGGGCGTTAGTGACAAACGCAAAAGAGGGATTCTATTCCAGTAGGGGAGGGAACCAACCGGTGATTGGCCGTACTGTGACAGAGTGCGTGAGCATTAGCTTTCACTACGAGGATGGGATGTAGCTATCAACCATGGGTGATGCCTCCAGACTGGTTAGCTGTGCGAGTGACAGCCGCACAGGATATTTCCCCGTGAGGATTGAAAGTAGCCACAGCTGATGGTGAACCCCTATACAAAGCTTGCCATGGAAAGGAGTAAGAAGGATTGGGTAGAAGCAGTAGGAAGGCAGGCGTCCGAGAGCTCTACAGCATCTCCATTCCGCTTATCTGAAATTCCCACCTATGAATCTACATAAGTATTTCTATCCCTTTTTAATTAACTTCTTTCTATTTTATTTAAACCCATAATCCAACTTTAATCTCCCTAACTGAGATCTGCAAGGTGACCATAGCTTGCTTCATACCAACAATCTCTGTGGATTCGACCCTTACTCACGTAAGGTTATTACTTGGACGACCCAGTACACTTGCTGGTTAGTTGAACGGAGTTGTGAAAATAAGCAGTGCCCTAAGAGTAAAAAGATACAAGACCAAAAAGTCAAATCAAATAATAGTGATCACAATTTCGTCCACCAATCCTCCCAGCGGCAGCTCTGGCTCAGCGACGCCTCTTTCTCTCTCCGCGATGGTGGCGCGGTCCCTTCTCCTTTCCCGGTCTCTCTTTCCTTTTGTTTCCTTTTGTTTCCTTTTGTTTTTCTACAGCTGCTGCTGTGTTAATGAGTATATGGGGGAAGGAGATAGCGGTGGGTGAATGGCGGTGGAGATTAGGAGTTTGTGTGTGGGTTTTGGAGATTTAGGGTATTGATTTGGGAATTAGGGTTTTCGTAGAGTATTAGTTAAAAACCAAACTTAATCCAATAATAATATCTATAAAAATACTATTTAATTATCAACCTAAAATTTATTTCCGAATAAATATTCTAATTCAATAATTAAAGATAATAAAAATCAATTTCCTTTATAATCATAAAATAAAGTTAAAAATCTAATTATTCAACTTAAAGCATATAAATTTTTTATTATTGTTCAATTACTAAAATTTTAAATCATAAATAAAAATTACTTAATTTATATATAAAATTTCTTAAAATATAATCTTAATTAAATATAATAAATCATAAATAAATTTATCATTTTTTTTTTGAAAATCTGGGATCTTACACATGTATCACTCTATCATCATTCCTAATTGCATGTTCATACATGTTAACCACATCCATGTCAAGCCTAATTAGCTTAAGAGCAATACCACCTCCTATCTTAGACTTCTCCTAGTAAAAGTACTTCCAATGCATATATCTAAGATTCTAAAAACTGGACCGGATCGACCCATTCAACCGGATTAATCGAGAACTGGTCTTTTGATCGGTTCGAGTGATGTCTAAAACTATTCTATAAAAAACCGGTAAAAAATTGGCTGAACCAAGAATTAACCGTCAAACCGTTTGAATTGGGTCATTTTTTTGGATTACCGGTTCGGATTTATATATATATATATTAAAAAAAATTCAAAACCCTTTCCCCTTTCTCTTTCTCTCTCTCTCACTCTGTGCTCACCCAACCTTAAATCCTTCTTTGAACTCAGCCACCATTCTCTTTTGAAGTTCAAACTCACCCACCGCCTTCTTCATCGCCAAAAACTCACGTTCTCACGTCCACAGCTGTCTCACCACCGCCGTCGCATCTGCTCTAGTTGCCATCCCGACTGCTCAAACTCATCTCCTCCGTTGCAACGCATTTCATGTTGACACTCCACTCTTCTGTCTCCCTTGTTCTACCGTCGCCATTACTCAAGCTCGTCTCCTCCATCTTGTTCCTTCGTCCCACAGTCCCTGTTCTGCCGCTCTCTAAGGTTAACCAATTTGAGCTTGTTGGGCTCTTCGAAGCTTGGGAGTAAGGTTTATCTTGGTCGTACTTGAACCGGGCAACTTCCACTCGAACTCCAAAATTTAGACTACTGTAGAGATAGAACTGGCATAAGAAAATTTCAAGAGGGATGGCCCTCCCTGCTCCAGTTCGCCACGCTTTATCTCATGTGTCCGTCGTGCTCCCTCTCCCTCACCTCTGTGCTCTATGGTGTGAAATTTATTTTTAGTTATTCTTGTTTTCTAAGTTAATTGTTATGTGTCTGAGTTAATTTTCTGATGTAGTTATTATTGATTGTTAATTTTTTTGAGTTTAGTGTGTTCTTGAGTTTGTTATATTCCTTAGCTTTTCTTGTTGACTGTCTTCGATTCTTGTTCTGGTATGACTTGTTCTGGTATGGCTGTTGATATGTTGAGATGTCTTCTATTCTTGTTCTGATATGGATGTTGATACGTTGAGGATGGTTGAATTTTTAATAATTTTATTTTATATTTAATTGAACCGATTCAATCACGGTTTGATTCTGATTAGACCATTAAATCATTGAACTTGTTATTCAACCGGTTTATTGACAGATTCAGTTCTCGCAACCTTGTATATATCTCAAGTCTTTGAATAACCCCTCTATAAAAAAAGATTCAACATATCGATATTGACTCTGGATATTAATGAGACTTCACCTCCAATGTATACCAAAATTCCTTTGAATTTCTCCATCCTTTTCCTATGGTGATGCACGAACGTGATGTGACTTGACATCTACGGAATGTGACTTGACATCTACGGAGAAAATAAAACTCATAATCACTACTAAATCCAGAAAAATCCAATCTTTATAACAATCACTAAGTTGTAACAAAATAAAAACCTAACAGCATTTTCAATCATAATCGGCATAGCAGGAACCAGGAAAGTTGGTACCTTTTGATCCTTTCTCCCTCGATATCTCCAGTATGTGATCGCCGCTATCGTGGTCTGACTTGCCTTCTTCGAATAAACTAGCAAAGAACTCCTCCAATGTACAATCCAGCGATGCCTTCACTTTACTAACATTGTCTCTCTGTTAGGGCTTTCTAACTCTTTCAAAGTGCAAGGTCTTTTACGTGGAACAACAAATTAAGTGAACTTGGCTCTTCCTATTTCAATTCTTTTCATTTTTTAAAATTTAATTTTCTTAATAATTAAATATAAAATTAGACTATTTAATCTGAGTTGGCAACAAAAAAGACATATTACTTACAGTGATAGTGACAGTGCCAGCATAGACTATAGTCTCCCATGTGTGCACTAAAACTAACGACGAAACATGTCGATGGTCGAAATAGTGAATGTGTCCGTTGAAATAAATAAATAGAGTGCAAGCCTGACTCATCAATGATTTAGGTGTAACTGTGATCAGCATATGAACTTTCAAGTATATTTTTGTCCATTCTTCTATAATTTAAAAAAAATAAAAAAAATCAATCTAAAATTATTTAGAGTAAACTAGATGAACTTTAGTAATAAAATAGCAATAGATGTTGCTAGTTGCAAATCCTAAATTTTGCTAGCATTATGGCAAGATAAACAACACGTCTTAGTATAACATTCATACACAAGTAATCAAGACGATAAGTCTTTGACCAATTTAATGTCAGAACATCGTTTTATCTTATTGAACAAGGACCTATTTAATAGTAAAAGTATGACCTTTATTGACTTAGTCATCGCTGGATAATTTTTACGGTTAACTATGTTTTTGGTCATTAATATCAGTTGAAAATTTTTTTCGTTTTCAATTTTTTTTATACAAAATCATCTTCAAGGTTTTAAATTAAGTTTTAAAATCGTTCTTTTTATTTAAATATTAAAATTTTGGACCAAATTACCTATAATAAAAATATTATAAAATAAAAAAAAAAGAAAAAATAAAGGAAAGATAGTGTTTCTGCTCTTATGAAGGAAAAGGGAAGAAGAAGAAGGGGAAGGGAAAAAGAAGAAGAAGTTGTCCACGATCTATCTCTGCCTCCGCTTCCGCCGCCATCTTCGTATGTTTTTGGTCCCTAAGGTAAAGACGATTTTAAAAGTAATTTAAACCTTAGAGACGATTTTGTATGCAAAAAAAGGTTGGGGACGAAAAAAATTTTTAGCCTATACCTTAGAAACCAAAATCGTACTTAACCCTAATTTTTATTTTATCTAATTGAATAAGGACCTATTCAATAGTAACAGTATGATCCTTATTGACCAACTCATCGCTAAGGCTGCGTTTATTTTCAGTGATAGGACACTGAGACAGGAATACGGAGACATAAAATCGTGTTTAACAGATGAGACATGAATAGAGACATTATGTCTAGGGACACTTAATTAGTATATTTTGTGTCCATTCTGACAGGAAGAACACAGAGATACTAATAAGGGACACAACTTATTTTTTATTTTTTCTTTCATTATTTTTATTAATTTTTTATAATTATATTTTTTCTCAAATTTTTTAAATGAAAAAATGAGAATAAATTAGATTTTTATAATTTGTTCTAGTTTATCTCTAAACAGAATACAAAAATACAAAATTTTGTGTTTATGTCCTGTGTCTTATTCTCAGTGTCTTCTCTTGTTTTCTTGTCAGTGTCTTCTCTTGTTTTCTTGTCAGAAACAAACACAGCCTAAGTAATTTTTAGTACAAGTTAATGATAGAAATAGTAGAGGACCACATTGTCTCACGAAAAATAGGATCAAAAATTAAAGTAGATGTTATTTTTAAGAAATAACATTGTGTTTCATGAAAATAAATTAGAACATCTTGTAACTGAACATCTTGCATAAAGATTTTTACACTGCCATTTTTGTAAATAATGTTTACACTAATAATTAATTTCAAGCAACATTATAGTAGATTCCCAAACAAATCCAATATAAAATCCACTAAGATAAACTTTTACTAAATTTGGATTTTGAATTTTTTTTAATTACATTTAAAATTTTTTATTTTTAAAAGTTTCAAAAGTTCTTTTCTTATGTTATAATGTTGACTATGTAATATTAACTCACAATGCTTTCTCTTTTGTAATTTATTTATTGAGATGAGTGAAAGCTGGGAAGTTCAAGAATTAACAAGTGAAGAATCTATGTAGATGATATAGGGCGGGAAGACACTCAATAATCTCGCCCAAAAAAATCATTTTCTTTTCTTTCAAGTGAGGCATTTAGGAAAGATGGCAATACAAATATTAGATACAATAACAATAATCTTGACTAAATGAAGAATAAGCGTGAAAATATCCGCCTCTCGTATAACAGTGGATAAAAACATCTACTTAGACCAAGCAACTGCATCTATATCAGCTTGTGCACTCCGGTATAACTCGAGCCTCTTTGCGAGGGCACCACGTCTTTCCATGATCGCAGGATCCTCATTCAACAATGATGACAACCGCTTTTGCTGTAAAACAATATATCAAGATCAAATGAAAAACAGCGCAAGAACATTAAAACATAATGTTCAGTAAATAAATGAAAGTATTGGAAAGAAGGATGGATATCTTACATCCATTTTGCCTAGCTCGGTGAAAAAGTGATCAAGTAGGCTTCGTTTTGCTTCCCGCACTTGACAATACACAATAGACTTGGGAATTGAATGCCGCAAGCTTGCACACACCATATTGACATAAGACAAAATTGTTGTTCCTGTTTTTACAGAGACACGGGCACAGTCAGTACTTATATGCATTTCCAACATAATACGAGCTAGGTTGTAATTATGGAATTACAGACTGAATTAGATACTCTTACCAATTCTCCTTAGATATGAATCATTATATCGATCAAAAATTGAGTGGGTAGGATTGCCACCCTTGTCAACATCTTGAGGGAGCTTCCGAAAGAAATCAACTGTCAGATAGCCACACTCCATGTCAACAAGCTGCAGTGTTGCCTTTTTGCTTTCCTCCCTCATTCTCTCTAATGAATCAACAGCCGCACTCCCTACCTCAACTCGGAGACCAGGATATTGCTTCAAGTCCTGTAAGTCAAGCAAGCAACTTATGGAATACGGACTGGTTCAAATATCATAAGTAATATGATACTTATCAAGCACAAATTTAGAGGCAAGAAAACAAAACAAATATTAAATCAACAAAAATTGAAACATACCAATGTCTCACTAACAGCTTTGTGAACCAGGTCTTTCAATAATGAATGAACCTGGATGCATTCAATTCAAAACAACACATCAAAGAGCATGAACAACAAAACCAAACAATAGAGTTTAAAGGGTAAATGAATTGACTATGACAAAAACACAGGATGCAGCAAAGGCAGGACAATACTGAAGTTAAGGCTATGGTTTTTCTCATCAAGAGGCTAAGTTGCCAATTAGAAGTATATGAGAGGAATTCTCTTATGTATTCTTTTTCACCATGTCCTTTTCACAAACAAGGTCTCAAAAAAATGGTTTTGGGTACAAATAAATTCCCCTTGTTTGGAATGACTGGCAGTGAACTTCCAATTGCTGTATGAATGTTCTACCACGATAATACATACCGCATCAACAGCTGCCTCAGCAGGGCCCCTAATAGTAATTAGAGAAGATTCAATAAGTCGACGGTATCCTTGTTCTGGAGCAATAAGATGAGGTTGATACCCATCAGCTTCTGTGATAAGTTTCCTTATATTTTCCATTGAGAGCTGCCTATCAAACTGTAACCTTTTCAAAGCAGCAGGGAGCTGATTGTCAAAGACATTATATATTTTATCACCTCCAGGTCGCCTGTATGAGATTGATAAATTATAGAAGTTAGTACAAAAAACATGAATAAAGCACAAAGATAACTACAAAACGAACAGGTAATGATATGTTATGAAATTCAAAAAATTAAATAGAAAGAAGAAAAAAGAATTAAAACATACACGCCATCAAGATGTTCTTTAAATATTTGATCAAATGAACGGCATATTTCCATGATTGCGTACAACTTTCCCTGCATCCAAGTGCCACAGTCATTAGAAAATATCAGTCATCCTCTGGGAAAATGGAGTGTCATGACATCTTGTCATCATAACAACTAGTCAGCTACCAAAGATCAATCCAACAAAAGCAAAGCATGGGACCTATAAAAATAACCATATTGGAATTGATAAGGCAAATCACTTGAACAATGAAGAGCAAGCATACCCCAGCATCAGCTGCAACAGGCTTTCCTAAACGTGTCAATTCAGCTTCAAGTTCAGCAATTGTCTTGTTAATAAGAGATTGAATGCCAGGAATTTTGGACTTGATAACTGTCTCCAAATGCTGGTATAAAAAAGCATTATGATTTAGGCATTAGGGGGCCCTATAACAAGAATCACATTTAACAAAAGCAAAAGAATAGGCCAATGATGATATGTATTGTAATTTTTGTACCTTCGAGAGCATCTTGGCTAGGTGCTCAGAACCCATTCTCTTAGCAAGGTGTTTATACTCAGGGGTACTATTAAAGTACTCACGTTCTCTGCGTCTGGCAGCAATCATATCAACATTCTTGTTTATATCTTGTTGTGATCTATTCACAACACCAATCCAAGGAAACTTCAACCTATAAGCTCTCCCTTCTAAAATCTGTGCAAAAATTATACAGATCAGTACTGAATCAGTAATCAAAACCTTTTAACTTCTTAGAAACTGCTGTCCATTCTTCAGGAGAAGTGAGTGAGACTGACACGAAATTCCACACCTAACACAAGAACTCTAAATTTTTACTCTACATTGTTTGATAAGACTAATTTATCAAACAATTCTCTCAAAATAATAAACAAGTTCAAATAGAACTGAAATCAGGCTCATATTCTCAAAAATATTCAGAATCACTTTCCTAATAATAAGCATCCTTCAGGAAGGAAGTGTCTACTTTCATATTTGATAGATAAATAACCGTACAAAGATGAAAGAATTTCAAATGCTTTTTCAATTTTTCTTTTAAAATATCTTCAACTTACGTCAACTGCATCAGTACCCTTATCCATAAGATCAATCTTTGTCAAAACTCCAATTGTCCTGTCCCCTGAAAAATCAATACAATAAGAATTAGATCAGCAACAGAAAATACATGGAATGCATGCAACACAAAGCACATTAACGCCTACAAAAATAAAATAAAGTACCAGTAGGATCCACTTCGCGGGATATTTTAATTGCATCAGATGTTGCAAGATCTTGATTAGCTGGAGAAATAGCCAAAATTATACAGTTCGGCTGCAAATTAACAACAAATTCAGCACACAACATTTCACACATGGAAAATCTTAGCTAGCATGGAATACCCCCCCAACCCCCCCAAAAAAAAAGATAACAAAAAATAAAAAATAAAAACCAATCAAAACACATCCTCTGTGATGTTTGAAAGAGCAACTATTAAGTGCAGCAAAACAATATACTGTTAGATTTTTTGCATTATGAACAAACTTTCAGAAGATACTCTATTATCTTATAAATTGTACCATACAATTTAAGGAAAGTTATATGATGTTATTTCCTATCAGAAGATTTAGCAATTGAGTGGAGGGTTTAGCCCGTGAATGAACTACCTTTTCAATGTAGGAGCGAACCATGTTCTCAATGTCTTGCACAATACTATCTGGTTGACCCTCTGTATTTAGAGAAACCATTAGTTAGCATCGTGTTCACCATAAAAGTTTAACAACCCTCGGTGGACTTGATCATTTGCTTACCTACAGCGACTTTAGTAAGCCCAGGAAGATCAATCAGCGTCAAGTTAACCACTGCAAAGGTCCAAATGGTAAGCCAATGTTTAACATTTCTTTTTGTTGGATAAAAACAACCACCAAGATCCATTCCCCCAAGATAAATAGAAATGTGGGATGAAACAGAATAAAACAAATAAAAGAAAAAGAAACCTAAAGACGCACCATTAGGAGAATATATACTAAGATGAATAGGGACGCTAGAAATTTGTTTGGTTCGTCCTGTCTCTCTATCAGTTTCATCTTGAATCTCCTTTCTCACAGCAGCTACACAAATTACATCACCATTCATTCAAATTCCAAATCACATTACTCTTCATTTATCAGCAAGATAGATAGAAAAGAAGAAGCATATAAGCAGCAAGAAGGGTAAAAGTACCAAAATCAGTAAATCTCTTCCTCGGTAGGTGGAGAAACTCGGCATACTCTCTGCTTCCCTCGTCAATTTTGTGAAGCTGCAACACAAGCGGTCGCCGCGTAACAATCCCTGCACAAAAATTTCCACGCATCAATTCACAATACTCACAACGATAGTAATAGAATAATAAAAATCTAACAGAAATAAAACGAGAATGACCTGATCCACGAGGTAGGAAGTCCTTGCCGACAACGCTCTCCAATACTGAGGACTTTCCAGAGCTCTGAAAGAGGAAGACGAACCAACATTAAGAGTATAAGAACCAGAGTGAATAAGGTACAGATCGAAAGAGTAAGAGAGGAATCGGAAGTGAGACCTGGCCACCGACGACGGCGATGGCGGGGAGGGAGTCCCATAGAGTAGGGAGAGCACTGGCTTCGCCGTGGTCACCCAAGGCGGTGCAAGCTCTCTGGATTTTGTTCACCAAAGAGATCAAGCTCTCCATTTATGTTCGGATCGGTTGAGCTTCGGAATAAGGCTTCGGTGGATCGGGATCGGATGTAGCTTCTCCGATCTGGCAGATCGGAGATGTTCCGGTCGGAAGGTGGTTTGTGCTATCGAAGAAGGTAAAGGGAGAAGAGCGCGTTTTCGTGTTGGTGCTCAGTCTATGGAAATTGGAATTTGTTTTGAAAAGGAAGCAACCCAACCCCAACCCTTTTTTAAAACCTCATTTACTGCTTTGGTCACTGTAACTCAACCCCACCGCTAGATGCCTAGATATTCGTTGCATTGTTTTCTCCCCTTTTTTTATTTTTATTTTCTTTTGTTAACTTACGGCAGTCTATTTCTAATTGGCTTACAGATAAAAACAGAGGTAATTTTCTTTTTATAGGTCAAAGAATTCGTCTATTTGATATAAATTGATTTCAGATTATTTAATAGGAAAATTTGAAGAGATCAACAATTTCATTAAATTTTAGTCTGCATGTAGTAAACAAAAAAATTGAATTATTGGATAAAATTTTAAACCAATCTCATACCTTTAAAATTATTATTAATGACTATTTAATAACTACAAATTATAAAAATTACTGACTCCTAACACTCTTCCATTTAATATATGGAGTGAATATCACAAATTCTGAGTATCCCGTTGTTACAAGGTTAAAGAAATTTCAAATTAATTTGGTGTTAGTTACTTTCTAACTCTACTTTTTAATGAAAGCAGTACTAGACTACTACTAGCTTTGTGCATGCACTTTTTATGACCGTTACATGTTTTATCATGGATGATCATCACGAGGTTATTAGACCATCTTCAAAAACTTTACATTAGTTTTTGGGGCAATTCAGCTAAATAAATTGTTTCACTTTTAAAATTACGTAAATGAATTGTTTTCAAAACGAAAACGCAAATATATTATTTCATATATCTATAGAAATCACTACTGTCCAGTAGCGGTTTACATAATTACAGAATCCACTGCTACCAGCTACGGATTACGTTGAATTATGACAGCATAGAAATCGTTGTTGGCTGCCGCAGTTTCTGTATAATTATGGTTGGTCATAAATTGCTACTGCCAGTAGCAGTTTATGTGCATTGGGACACGTGTGTAAACCGCTGGAGGCAGCAGCAGTTTACGTTGAGTATGAAAACAAATAGTAAAACTAATTTTTATCTAAAAAAATAATTACAAAACAAATAATTAATGATATATACTATTTAAATAATATCATAAATAAAAAAATTTAATTTATCATTTCACAATATAATTTAAAAAATATAAATATGCATGTAATAAATTTTTTATTTGTATTTATTATTAAAAGTGAGACCAAATTATAAATAAAAAAATACAATACTCAAAGTATTAAATTATATAAATCAAGACTAATTTTTTTTATTCTCATCTCTTTTAAAATTTATAAATAATAAAATAATTTATTTTTAGCCAAAAGTTTACTAAATCATATATTTTTCTATTTAAAAATCATTTTATTCTCTTTTATTTATATCAACCATACAAAGGAGATTCGGAGAATTTGGAACATGGGCTGTGTTCTTTGCTGCTGATTTGCAATTGAGGTTCTAGCTAAATAAATTTTTTTATTGTGCAACTTTGTTGTCTTATGCCAAAAAAATAAAAATTATTTGTATTTTATAGTTAATTGATTAGATAAATAATAGTGAAAGCATCATAATTTTAATGAATAAAATAAAAAATATAAATATGCATATAATAAATTTTTATTTGTATTTATTATTAAAATGAGACTAAATAGCAAATCAAAGAGTGAATACTCACAGAGTACTCAAATATATAAACTAAGACTAATTTTTTTTATCTTCATCCCTTTTAAAACTCATGAATAATAAAATAATTTATTTTTAGTAAAAAATTCACTAAAGCATATTAAAATAATTTTCTATAAAATAATTTTTTTATCTTCATTCCTTTTTTTTATCTTCATCCCTTTTAAAACTCATGAACTTTTGGCTAAAAATAAATTATTTTATTATTTATAAATTTTAAAAGAGATGAAAATAAAAAAAATTAGTCTTGATTTATATAATTTAATACTTTGAGTACTATACTGTATCTTTTTATTTGTAATTTGGTCCCACTTTTAATTATAAATACAAATAAAAAATTTATTACATGTATATTTATATTTTTTAAATTATATTGTGAAATGATAAATTAATTTTTTTTTATTTATGATATTATTTAAATAGTATATACCATTAATTATTTATTTTGTAATTATTTTTTAGATAAAAATTAGTTTTACTATTTATTTTCATACTCAACGTAAACCGCTGCTGCTTCCAGCAGTTTATACATGTGTCCCAATACACATAAACCGCTACTGTCAGTAGCAGTTTATGACCAACCATAATTACGAAGAAACCGCGACAGGCAACAGCGGTTTCCATGCTGCCACAATTCAACGTAATTCGCGGCTGACAGCAGCGGATTATGTGTTTGTATAAACCGCTATTGCCAGTAGCGGTTTCCATAAATATATGAAACAATGCATTTGCGTCTTCGTTTTGGAAATAATGTATTTACGTAATTTTAAAGGTGAAACAATTTATTTATGTAAATTGCCCTAGTTTTTGTATTATAAATAGTAAATAAGAATTTAAATTATTTTTTTATTAAAAAAATTAATTTTAGTCTCTATTATAATCTTACTTACTAAATTAATTAAAATAATTAAAATTATATTAATTATTATTTCTTTCATAATAATATTATTTAAATTTATAAATTTAAAAATAATTTACTATTAAAAAATATTAATATTAAAAAATTTATAATATAATTAACATTTTTAAATTTGTAACAACTAATTTATAATGTGGTTAGCATTTTTAAATTTTATAAATAAAAATAAATAATCTAACCAAAAAATATTTTAAAATGTGTAAAAATTAAATTTTTTTTACGTAAACAATTTTAATTAATTATAATTTAAATAATTAATTATTTAATTATAATTTAATATAATTATTTATTTTAAAAATAACTTGTCACAGTTATCCTTAGATATCAAAAGTCTCTAAAAAAGAACTCTTTTCTCTCGTATTATATGAAGGGGCTCATCTTTTCTCCTTAGAGGGATGAAACTGTATCTTATTAAAAAAAAGTGGGGTTGAAAATTCACCTACTTGGAGTTGCTCTTATAGAAGTAGTACCAGCAACAGATGAGAAATCAAGTGCAACACATCTGCTCTTGTTGCTTGGTGTTAAACTGAATTTCATTCCTTTTTGTGTTTTGGAATGGATATGTCAGATATTTTGTTAATGCCACGTTTTTACTTTTTAGGTAATTTACTTATTTAAATTATTTACGTTCTAAAATTATTTGAATGTCTTAAAACAATTTTTTACTATTTTGTCTTCTCAATTTATATAACCGAGTTTTTATATAAGTTTTAGATTTAGGGATAAATCATAGATAAATGCAATAATTTATGTAATTTGAAGATGAGTATAAGTGTTTGTTTGAGCACTATTATTTTTATAAAAAAAAATTTAATAAAAATAAATCTTTTTTTATTTTTTAGCATATTTGACAAATTTTTAGTAATAAAAATAAAAGTGCTAGAAAAATAAAAAATATATTTTTTTAAAAAGCTGTAATTTATATTTTTTTAAAGATAAAAAAAAAGACGTTTTCATATAATAAATAAACAAAAAAGTACTTTTATATTGTTATACCCAAATATAATTGATAAATAAAAAGATCTTTTTATATGAGATACCCAAATATAAAATTACTTTTACTTTTTCATAAGATTTTTTTTTTTAAAATAACTCAAAAAAAAATTTTTCTTAAAAATTCATCCAAATAAACCCTAAATCATGAGGTACATTTGCGTTTTATCGGTTTGAACATAGAGAACCTAATGCATAATTAAATACAACGATTTATAATAAAGAAAACATCAACTGAAAAACCATGGTTAATACCACGATTTACTATGGGACTGCTAGCATTAATGGTCCGTTTTTGTAGGTTTTAATTTTGAACGGTGAACCAGTTGCAATCCTATTATTTATTGCATAAGTTTAATTTTTATTTTTTAATATAATTTACTTTTATATAATGGTATCTGTTCATACCCTGACTCAAATACAATCAAGCCCAATAAGAATAAAAGCCCCTCAAATATGGAAAGAGGTCGGACACAAAAAGGGGATCAGTTCTACTTATTTAAGTAAGTATCTACCTTTCCAAATCTCTCATACTATTTCTATGTCTCTTAAAAGATAGACTCCAAACTCCCAAGATAAAAGAGAACGGCTATCCAACTATAAAGGTGGAACTATTCAAAAAGGTGGTTATCTTTCTACTATAAATACATTGACACCCCTCAAGTATGCTAATGTTCTAATCTACTAAAAACTTGATCAAAGCCCTTCCTAACTTAAGCATCGGAGTCTGTTGCAGGTACCATCCCACCTCCTCACGAGGAACTCAGACGATGGCACTTTTGCACCAGAATAAGTCGATTGCTGCCTCAGAAGGAGTCTGGACCTCACGTTTAGACCCAAATCACCATTTCAGGTAACCCTCAGAACATTGGCGTCGTTGCTTGGGACCTTGAGCTCAATCCTTGATAATAGCGGATAATCAATACGAAATCAGTCACACGGCGTCTGAGTTAGAGCCAAAGCCCCACCAGGATGACTTCATGCTAGCACTACCTCCACCTTGAGAGAGAACACATGCCCTTCATAGGGAAGGAACATTGAGAAATCCTCAGCCGCGGCAGATTCAATCAGAGGTCTATCCTGCTCGAAGATGAAGAACCTCCCAATCCAACGAAAATACTAGGGTTAATTCACGGCCACCGCGAACGATTAGAGCAACTCGAATTGGAAGCTGAACGACAATGGGAAGCAGAATCGAAACTGCGAAGGGAGGTGTGATGATGAACAGAGCTGGAGGAGAAGCTCTTAAGGTTGGTGTCTGATCTTTGAAGACGGAGAAATCGAGCAGATAGGGAGGAAAGCCCCCTTAGGAGGAGATGATCCATTTGTTGAAGAGATCATGCGAGATAGAGTTCCCAGAAATTTCAAAATTTTCGACATGAATCTCTATGAAAAAACAACCGACCCGATACACTATCTTAGCAACTTCAAAAGTCAGATATACCTAGCCGATACTTCTAATGCTACTTGTTGCAAAACTTTTCCGATAACTCTGACTAAAATTTGTTTATATTCCATCCAAAATGCACCATTGTATAAAATTTGATTGTATTGAAAAATAAAAATTAAACATATGCAATAAATAGTAGGATTGCAATTGGTTTCACATTCATGATTAAAACCTGTCTAAAAACCGACGATTTACTCTAACAACGCCTATGATAAATCGTGCCTTTAACCATGGTTTTATTTGCTGGTTTTCCTTATTATAAAATTTTGTATTCAATTGTATATTAAGTTCTCTTTTTCAAACTCATAAAATTCAAATAAATCCTACAATTTATGTTTATTTTTGGATTACATAAATCATTGTCTTTGCCAATGATTTATACCGAAACCTAAAATTTATATAAAGGTCACGATTTATATATAAAAAATGAAATGACAGTGTCCTGGTTTCAAAAGGCATAAACTTGGAAAGTTACCAAATCGTGATATCAAAATGTACAATCAAAAGGCATAAATTCACAACGGATACCTTAAAAAGGTATAAGATAAGGGAAAGGGGAGCCAAGAGATCAGGTACATTTTTTTTCATTACAACTATCTTAAGAGCACTATTGACTTTAGCATTGGAGTGTTTTGTAGATTGCTCCACGGCTTGGTGTTGATACGTCCAACTCGTATCCAGCTACAGTTATAAACATTGCACCGTGCCACCATCTATGGGGATCCTTGAACGTTTCACACCATGATTGATCACAAGATACAATCAACTATACTACCAAACACTCCTAAAAAAGAAATACTCCACAAAAATGGACATGAAACTAACCCCAATTCCACGGACAAACATCAAGTTCCACCGGATTTTGAACATCATTAGGATCATAATGCAGGAACTCAACATTTCGTTGGCTTAGGACTAGCAGACTACATCCATACGATGCAGGAAATGCGTCACAAGATGCAAGAGATTGCAAGAAATGCAACACAAGATGCAAAAATAGAATGTAAGCTTGAAGAACGCTCATAATCTCAACGATTCCATTCCTATAGTTGTTTAACTAGAGGGCAACGGGATAGTCGAGAGCGAGTAACCCCTGAGATCCTAATTTCTTGGCAATCCAATCTCTCTAATCACAATCAATCTTGCCAATTTCTTGATCTAATTATCATGAGAAGATGTTAAGTACATGTCTCTCATCCATAAGCCACACTAACTCTCAGGATCTCAATTCCTTCTGAATGGTGTTGATCAAGAGAGTAGTGAAGGATAGAGCCTCAGTTCTAATGCTCATGATTCTCCTTCTGAGGCTCACACAAGCATTCGCAGATTCAAACCCCCTTCCGGAGTGAATAAAACATCAATCAAAACAAAGGATATCCAATAGCTACCCAAACAGATTGAGAAGAAGAAGAAGTTCACTCAATCATGTGAATTATAATAGAGCTCCTCCCCTAATGAAGTGGGGTTAATGGATTATCGCTCTAAGAACAGGTGCAGAAAATTTAAATTGCATAAAAGTAAATTAAGCTCAACATGAACGGGAATGTAAAATTGACAGAAAGTAAATTGGCAGAAAGGTAGAAGTGCAAGAAATAGAAATTGCATAAAGGAAACTAAATTCAATACAAGCTAAAATGTAGAATTTGCAGAAAATCAAAGTGTATCTCAACTATGCTAAGCTCTCTGGAGTCTTTAATCCTCCAAGAGAGCTCTTTACTAGAGCCTTCTACCCTACTCTTACTCCTACTGCAGCGTTCCACTACAACTACTCAGCCCCCTAATGAATTGAAACTGATGCCTTTATATAGGCTTCCCTAAATTACAAATTGAAATGAAATTTAAAACAAATTACAATCAAATGAAAATTTAATCTAGATGATCCTTGTGGCCTTGATTAAGTGATATGAATGGGCTTGCTTGCTTGAAGTTCAAATGGGCTTGGAATGAAGCTTAATTGAATCAGAATTTGATTCCAGGAGAGCGTAGCGTTCTTTTGGCGAGCGAAGCATTTTTGCACCCACGCGTACGTGTGTTATACGCTTGCCCGTCCCTGGTGTTTTGGTCCATCGACGCGTGCGCGTCCCTTGCAGCGCTTGCTTTGAGAGCGTAGCGTTCGCGAAACGAGCGCTCCTTCCACGCGTACGCGTCACCCACGCGTACGCGTCACCCACGCGTACGCGTGGATTGTAAAAATGTCATATCTATGCTGCGCTTCATTCACGCGAATGCGTGCTTCTTCAAAAATGTTACACCAACACGTACGCGTCGCTGGCGAATTTTCCAGCCACAATATCGCAGGCGCTCTTGAACGAGGAGTGTATCGCTCGCGCCAAAGAATGCCATTCTCTTGTTTTAATCATGGGTCACGCTTTTAAAAGCGTAGCCTAAGGTTCCAAAGCGTGCTTAAACTTCAAAGTGTGCCCCAAAATTCCTCTTTTCTTCTTTTGAGGATAATTGAGCTTAATTTGTGCTTTTTTTACTTCTTTTTCTACTTATTTCCTACAAAGTTTATCAAATCAAAAGATCAAAGCAATATACTATTTAGGCACTAAAATACTCAATATTAAGCATTAATCATCAATTTCTTGTATTAAAAAGCATAGGAAAACACAACATGATGCGCAGTCATCACATGCCACCTCGATGGCATAATAATGATAAAGAATGGGAAACCAGAAATCCTAGGAATGCTAAGCCCCGTGAGACCCAAGACGCCATGACTCAGGTAATAGTGAATGTAGTGGTAGGTAAGAATGGATTTGCAAAGTCTAGAAATGCAATAAAGAAATATGTTAAGCTTGCAAGTTCTGAAGTATTGATAGTGCAAATTTTCTGAATGTTCAATTTACCCCAGAAGATTTCCAACACGCCACGTCAGAAGATGATGAGCCTCTGGTAATCACGACTAGGTTGGAAAATGGAATTATCAAAAGGATTTTGGTTGACATGGGAGCATATTCAAATTTGCTTTTCCGAAATGCTTTGGACACACTGGGTCTAACCGATTAGCACCTGAAGCCACATCTTCCCAGGGTGGTGGGTCTGGGAGACCATTTCATTAAGCCAGATGGAACAGTAGACCTTTTCTTTACCTTAGGAGAGGGAACTGACGTTTGGGTGGTGCAGGCTGAATTTGTTGTTTTGAAAGATTCTACAACCTACAATGTGATCCTTGGGAGAATAATGACCAATGACTTTATGCATTTATCTCAACAAAATTTTTAGTTATGATGTATTTGACCTCCGAAGGTCGTGTGGCTACAATCCATGGAGATCAGATAGCAGCTGTCAATTGTAATAAAGCAAGTTTAACTTTGCTGGATAAGGCCAAAAACTCTATGGGAGTACTTTTGATAGATTTGGACTCCTGAATTCGGGAGAAACCTAGGCCAGAACCCAATGGAAACTTGGAGAAATTCCAGATTGGATAAACTGTAGAGAAGTATACCATAAGGACTACCTTACCCTTTGAAGTTAGAACTTTAGGATCTCCTAAAACATAATGTAGATTTGTTTGCATGGAAACCCTCTGATATGCTGGGAATCGATCTTGAATTTATGTCCCATCAACTTGCGATTGATCCTACGTATAAGTCAATCTCGCAAAGACGTCAGAAGATGTCTTAAGACTATGCCAGCGAGATTAAAAAGCAAATTCAGGGGCTATTGGATACAGGATTTATTTGGGAACTCACTTATTCAACATGGTTATCTAACGTGGTGATGGTTAAAAGGCTAATGAAAAACGAATGTGTTTAGATTATACCAATTTAAATAAGGCCTGCTCAAAAGATAGTCTTTTTCTTTACCAAATATATATAATTTGATTGATTCTGCATCGGGTTATTGGGTTCTAAGTTTCTTGTATGCATATAGTGGGTACAATCAAATACCAATGCATAAGCCAGATGAGGATAAAACGGCTTTTGTTTTGTCGAAAGGAATTTATTATTATATTGTAATGCCTTTTAGTTTTAAAATGCAGGGGCTACCTATCAGAGATTGATGGCTAAGATATTCAAAAATCAAATCGGGAAGAATATGAAAGTCTACATCGACGACGTGTTGATCAAGACCAAGTCAAATACGATCTGATTACTGATCTACAAGATACCTTTGTGAGTCTCTGACAACATAAAATGAGGTTGAATCCTATTAAGTGCGTATTTGGGTTACATAGTCACTCTAAGAGGTATTGAAGCTAACCCTAAGAAATGTTGAGCTATTCTCGATATGGCAAGTCTTCAAAACTTCAAAGAGGTTTAGAAGCTAACAGGTTCTCTAACGGCTTTGTCTAGGTCTCTAGGCGCTTCTACTAAAAAAGCAAAACATTTTTCCAACTCAATAAAGAAAGGAGTGGCTTTCATGTGTGGTATGCGAAATTGTGATTTACACTTTTCACAACTCCGCATAGTTGACCAACAAGTGCACTGGGTCGTCCAAGTAATACCTTACGTGAGTAAGGGTCGATCCCATGGAGATTGTCGGCTTGAAGCAAGCTATGGTCATCTTGTAAATCTCAGTCAGGCGGATTCAAATGGTTATGAGGTTTGATAATAAAAAGAACAATAAAACGTAAAATAAAATAAAGTCACTTATGTAGTTCCTTGGTGAAAATTTCAGATAAGCGTTTGGAGATGCTTTGTTGCCTCTGAACCTCTGCTTTCCTACTATCCTCATCCAATCATGCGTACTCCCTTCCATGGCAAGCTGTAAGTTGGTGGATCACCATTGTCAATGGCTAGCATCCATCCTCTCAGTGAAAATGGTCCGACTACGGTTCTCACCACAAGGCTAATCATCTGTCGGTTCTCGCTTGTGTCGGAATAAGATCCATTGATCCTTTTGCATACTGTCACTGCGCCCAACAGTCGCGAGTTTGAAGCTCGTCACAGTCATCCTCTCCTAGATCCTACTCGGAATACCACAGACAAGGTTTAGACTTTCCGGATCTCAGGAATGCTACCAATTGTTTCTAGCCTATACCACGAAGGTTCTGATTTCACTGATTTGAATGCTCTGTTGTCAGGAGATGCTAGTCAAACGCATGGATCAGAGACCCAAGAGAATATACTCCAGCTGGCGTCCAATGACTACGTTGAACATCATGTAGACCTCTTTGTGGTTGTCAGGCACGCGGATCTTAGCTAAGCGAGTACTGAAGATAGAGGGTGATTGTCACGGGTTACTCCTTCAGTATGACTTAACTGAATTAAGTACAAGAGTATATCTTGGAGAACAGCAGAACTCCTCACCTTAATCTATAAGGTGTAGAAACTCCACCGTTGAAAATACATAAGAACACAATGGTCTAGGCATGGCCGAATGGCCAGCCTCCAAAAAAGGGTTCAAAGAACACCCAAAGGGTCAAGGACCTCGAATACAGTAGTAAAAAGTGCTATTTATACTAAACTAGTAAACTTTGTTTACAGAAAACGAGTAGATAGTGCAGAAATCCACTTCCGGGGCCCACTTGGTGTGTGTTTGGGCTGAGCCTTGAAGCTTTCACGTGCATAGGCCATCCTTGGAGTTTAACTCTAGCTTTGGTGCCAGTTCCGGCATTTTACGCCAGAAAAGGGTCTCTAGTGGGCGTTTGGACGCCAGTTTGGGCCATCATATCTCAAGCAAAGTATGGACTATTATACATTGCTGGAAAGCCCAAGATGTCTACTTTCCAACGCAATTGAGAGCGCGCCAATTAGGAGTGCAGGAGGGTCAGAATCCAACAGCATCTGCAGTCCTTTCTCAGCCTCTAAGTCAGATTTTTGCTCAGGTCCCTCAATTTCAGCCATAAAATACCTGAAATCACAGAAAAACACACAAACTCATAGTAAAGTCCAGAAGTGTGATTTTTTTCATAAAAACTAATAAAACTATACTAAAAGTAACTAAAACATACTAAAAACTACCTAAAAACAATGCCAAAAAGCGTATTATCCGTTCATTACAACACCAAACTTAAATTATTGCTTGTCCCCAAGCAACTAAAAACAAAATAGGATAAAAAGAAGAGAATATACAATAAATCTCAAAATATCAATGAAGCTTAGTTCTAATTAGATGAGCGGGGCTGGTAGCTTTTTGCTTTTGAATAGTTTTGGCATCTCACTTTATCCTTTGAAGTTCAGAATGATTGGCATCTATAGGAACTCAGAATTCAGATAGTGTTATTGATTCTCTTAGTTTAGTATGTTGATTCTTGAACACAGCTACTTTATGAGTCTTGGCCGTGACCCTAAGCATTTTGTTTTCTAGTATTACCACCGGATACATAAATGCCACATACACATAACTGGGTGAACCTTTTCAGATTGTGACTCAGCTTTGCTAGAGTCCCCAGTTAGAGGTGTCAAGAGTTCTTAAACACACTCTTTTTGCTTTAGATCATGACTCTAACCACTCAGTCTCAAGCTTTTCACTTGGACCTTCATGACATAAGCACATGGGTAGGGACAACTTGATTTAGCCGCTTAGGCTAGGATTTTATTCCTTTGGGCCCTCCTATCCATTAATGCTCAAAGCCTTGGATCCTTTTTACCCTTGCCTTTTAGTTTAAAGGGTTACTAGCTTTTTGCTCTTGCCTTTTGGTTTAAAGAGCTATTGGCTTTTTCTGCTTACTTTTTCTTTTTCTTTCTTTTTTTTTTGCCTATTTTTGTATTTTTCACTACTTTTTCTTGCTTCAAGAATCAATTTTATTATTTTTTAGATTATCAATAACATTTCTCCTTTTTCATTATTCTTTCAAGAGCCAATAATTTTAACATTCATAAACTTTGCTATAAAAAATATGCACTGTTCAAGCATTCATTCAGAAAATAAAAAGTATTGCTACCACATCAAAATAATTAAACTAATTTCAAGATAGAATTCGAAATTCATGTACTTCTTGTTCTTTTGCAATTAGAAACATTTTTCATTTAAGAAAGGTGAAGGATTTATGGGACATTCATAACTTCAAGGCATAGACACTAGCCACTAATGATCATGTAATAAAGACACAAACATAGAAAAAACATAAAGCATAAAAAAACGAAAAACAGAAAAACAAATAACAAGGAAATTAAAGAACGGGTCCACCTTAGTGATGGCGGCTAGTTCTTCGTCTTGAAGATCCTATGGAGTGCTTGAGCTCCTCAATATCTCTTCCTTGCCTTTGTTGTTCCTCCCTCATGGCTCTTTGGTCCTTTCTGATTTCATGCAGGATAATGGAGTGCTCTTGGTGCTCCATCCTTAGTGCTCTTGGTGCTCTATGTTGGAACTCAAATCTCCTAAAGAGGTGTTGAGTTGCTCCCAACAGTTGTGTGGAGGAAAATACATCCCTTGAGGCATCTCAGGGATTTCTTAATGAGGGACTCCATGGTCTTGTTGAGGTCCATGAGTGGACTCTCTTGTTTGCTCCATATTCTTTTTAGTGATGGGCTTTTGAGACGAATCTCTCCATCTCCCATGACTCGGAGTTGGAAGAAATGATGCCAAGGCATCTTAGGCTAGTTTCACTAGCATTTTTCTGTTAGTTTTAGTTGTTTTATGCATTTTCTTGAGCTTAAAGTAACCAAGAATGGTTAAATGAACAACAAAGTAATGAATCATCCAAACAGTATAATTTTGATGCAACTTCCATGAGTTTTTAGTTAGATTACTTGAATGCTATGAATGTAAGAATTCTCATGAAATTTTGCAAGACTTTGATGCAATTGTTTGGATGATTTCAGGGAAGAAGAAGAGGCTAAGCAAGGAAGCAACAAAATCAATAAAGGAAGCTTGAAGATCACATGTGGAGTTTAAGTTCTAGTTTAAGCTTAAACTGGAACTTAAACTGCCAAGCCATATAATGCTGAAAGTGGCGTTTAACCTCCAGTTTAACCTTAAACTGGAAGTTAAACGCCAGAATGAGAAATGCACCAAAGCTGAAAGTGGCGTTTAACCTCCAGTTTAAGGTTAAACTGGAAGTTAAACGCCAGAATCATGAAAGTTGAGAAATGCTGAAACTGGCGTTTAACCTCCAGTTTAACCTTAAACTGGAAGTTAAACGCCAGAAGGAGTATAGCACCAAGGGAGCATCTCCACGTTTAACCTCCAGTTTAACCTTAAACTGGAGGTTAAACGTGTTCGACCCACATTATGCACCAGGAAGCCATTTCCACGTTTAAGCTCCAGTTTAAGGTTAAACTGGAGCTTAAACGTGTTCGGCATTCACACTCCTGGGCTACCTTCTTCATTCCCACGTTTAAGCTCCAGTTTAACCTTAAACTGGAGCTTAAACGTGTTCGACCACAAATTGCCTCCAGGGTTGCTTTCTTCAATTCCACGTTTAAGCTTTAGTTTAACCTTAAACTAAAGCTTAAACGTGTTCGACCATACCACACTCCATAGTTGTTTTCTTCCACTTCCACGTTTAAGTTTCAGTTTAACCTTAAACTGAAACTTAAACTTCAACTTAAACGCCACTTTTTGAAAGGGTTTCTGGGCCAAATATATTGAAGTTTAAGTTAGCATTTGAGCACAAACATTAACTTAAACGTATTATGGTATGAAACCCAATTGAATATCATGGTTTATGGGATTGGGCTTGAAGAATTGATGAGTCTGGAGCATCCATTTGTTGAGTCTTGTGTCATTACTTGTTTATCACTAAGTGTGCTCAATGAATGTTACAGATTTGAATCACAAGCCTCATCAGGATTATGGACCATAAACCCAAAGCAAAAGGAAATCAGGGTAAGGCCTCAAAGCCCAAGAAACACAACAGAAGCTCAATTTAGAAAGTGTATAAATAGGATAGAATTTAAGTTAGTTAGCATGACTTTCGAGACTTGAGAATTTTTCATCTTTTTGTAATTGAATTCAGAGCTATGACTCACTAAACCCCTTTCATTGGGTTAGGGAGCTCTATTGTAATTCAATGAATCAATAATAGTTTTATCTTCTTCTTCAATCTTTTCTCTTGAATTTTGTTAGAAAGCTTCTCGATCTAACTCCATTGGGTAGTTGTCTTGGGAAAGAAACTACCCATAATTGGAATCCTTCGGAACCTTGGGAAAGGAATGGAGGATTCATGCTAGAGAAGCTTTCTCACAGTGAATTGAATTGGGGTTTGGATGGATATTGTGACATGTAATCCTACCAAATGGTGGTTCATGAAACTGTGTGGTATAATCAGTGATCGAGCATCATCTCTTCTTATGAACATTTAAACCAAGGGATTGGGAATTTGTTTGTTTTTAGAGAGAATTGGTGAGCCAAGGGATTGAGATCCAATCATATAAGATTGCCAAGCAAAATTCAATGAATGCATTGGTTGAGGAAGAGATAAAAATGTTTTGATTTGGAGATCTCAATATCTCCTAACACCCAATGAATTCCCCATTTCTGATCTACACTTTCTTTTACATTCTGCCATTAATTTCATGCAATCACCGCCATCCCTTTTAATTTCAGCAATTTAGCTTCTCGCTCTTTAATTCATGCAATTTTACATTCCGAAATTCTCATCTAAATCTTGATTCCGCTCAACTAGAACATACTTCTAATTCGAATTGCTCACTCAACCAATCCTTGTGGGATTCGACCTCACTCTATTGTGAGTTTTTACTTGACGATAACCGGTGCACTTGCCGGAAGGAATTTTGCCGATCGTGCAATTTCCTAAATCGTAGCATATCAAGTTTATGTAGCATCAAGAAACTACCTTCCCTTTCCTCTTCCTAGAGGTTTCTCTGGCCTTAGGTTCCGTTAATGGTTATGGAAAAACAAAAATTAGAGCTTTTTTCCATACCAAACTTAAAAGGTTTGCTCGTCCTCGAGCAAAAGAGGAAAGAAAGGAGGAGAAGAAGAAGAAATAGAGGAGATAGAGGTGTGTGGGAATTTGGCCAAGGGGGTTAAGTGTTGGAGATGTGTGAAATGGAAGGTGGTAAGGAGGGTTATTTATAGGGTAAGGGAGAGAGGGTAACCGTGTGGAAAATGGGTGGGTTTGGGAGGGAAATGGTTTGAATTTGAATGGTGAGGTAGGTGGGTGTTGGGGAATAGTGTTATGGAAAGGTGTGAAGAAGAGGGAGAGTAAGGTGGGGTAGGTGGGGATCCTGTTGGTGCACGAAATTGTGATCAATACTTTTCAAAACATAAACAATCCCTAGTAATGGCTCCAAAGACTTGGTGCTCACTACCATGGCATAAACACAACTTCGCACAACTAACCAGCAAGTGCACTGGGTCGTCCAAGTAATAAACCTTACGCGAGTAAGGGTCGATCCCACGGAGATTGGTGGTATGAAGCAAGCTATGGTCATCTTGTAAATCTCAGTCAGGCAGACTCAAATGGGTATAGATGGTGAATAAAGCATAAAGATAAAGATAGAGATACTTATGCATATCATTGGTGAGAGCTTCAGATAAGCGTATGAAGATGCCTTCCCTTCCGTCTCTCTGCTTTCTTACTGTCTTCATCCAATCCTTCTTACTCCTTTCCATGGCAAGCTTATGCAAGGGTTTCACCGTTGTCAGTGGCTACCTCCCATCCTCTCATTGGAAATACGTTCCTGATGCCCTGTCACAGCATCGGCTATCCATCTGTCGGTTCTCAATCAGGCCGGAATAGAATCCAGTGATTCTTTTGCGTCTGTCACTAACGCCCCGCCCTCAGGAGTTTGAAGCACGTCACAGTCATTCAATCATTGAATCCTACTCAGAATACCACAGACAAGGTTAGACCTTCCGGATTCTCTTGAATGCCGCCATCAGTTCTTGCCTATACCACGAAGACTCTGATCTCACGGAATGGCTGGCTCGTTTGTCAGGCGAGCACTCGGTTGTCAGGCGATCAACCATGCATCATGTTATCAGAAATCCAAGAGATATTCACTAAGCCTCAGATGCTTGTAGAACAAGAATGGTTGTCAGTCACCTTGTTCATAGGTGAAAATGATGATGAGTGTCAATCATCACCTTCATCAAGTTGAAGAACAAGTGATATCTTGGACAAAGAACAAGCGGAATTGAATAGAAGAATAATAGTAATTGCATTAATACTCGAGGTACAGTAGAGCTCCACACCTTAATCTATGGTGTGTAGAAACTCCACCGTTGAAAATACATAAGAACAAGGTCTAGGCATGGCCGAATGGCCAGCCTCCCAAAGTGAGTTCGATCATCAAAACATGATCAAAAGACTCTCTATATTATAATAGTAAAAGGTCCTACTTATAGAAAACTAGTAGCCTAAGGTGTACAAAGATGAGTAAATGACATAAAAATCCACTTCCGGGCCCACTTGGTGTGTGCTTGGGCTGAGCAATGAAGCATTTTCGTGTAGAGACTTCTCTTGGAGTTAAACGCCAGCTTTTATGCCAGTTTGGGCGTTTAACTCCCAATTAGGTGCCAGTTCCGGCGTTTAACGCTGGAATTTCTGTAGGTGACTTTGAACGCCGGTTTGGGCCATCAAATCTTAGGCAAAGTATAGACTATCATATATTGCTGGAAAGCCCAGGATGTCTACTTTCCAACGCCGTTGAGAGCGCGCCAATTGGGCTTCTGTAGCTCCAGAAAATCCACTTCGAGTGCAGGGAGGTCAGAATCCAACAGCATCTGCAGTCCTTTTCAGTCTCTGAATCAGATTTTTGCTCAGGTCCCTCAATTTCAGCCAGAAAATACCTGAAATCACAGAAAAACACACAAACTCATAGTAAAGTCCAGAAAAGTGAATTTTAACTAAAAACTAATAAAAATATACTAAGAACTCAACTAAAACTACTAAAAACATACTAAAAACAATGCCAAAAAGCGTACAAATTATCCGCTCATCACAACACCAAACTTAAATTGTTGCTTGTCCCCAAGCAACTAAAGATCAAATAAGATAAAAAGAAGAGAATATGCAATGAACTCCAAAAACATCTATGAAGATCAGTATTAATTAGATGAGCGGGGCTTTTAGCTTTTTGCCTCTGAACAGTTTTGGCATCTCACTCTATCCTTTGAAATTCAGAATGATTGGCTTCTTTAGGAACTCAGAATCCAGATAGTGTTATTGATTCTCCTAGTTAAGTATGATGATTCTTGAACACAGCTACTTATTGAGTCTTGGCCGTGGCCCAAAGCACTCTGTCTTCCAGTATTACCACCGGATACATACATGCCACAGACACATAATTGGGTGAACCTTTTCAGATTGTGACTCAGCTTTGCTAAAGTCCCCAACTAGAGGTGTCCAGGGTTCTTAAGCACACTCTTTTTGCCTTGGATCACAACTTTATTTCTTTCTTTTTCTTTCTCTTTTCTTCTTTTTTTTTCGTTTGCTTTTTGCTTTTTTTTTTTGTATTCACTGCTTTTTCTTGCTTCAAGAATCATTTTTATGATTTTTCAGATCCTCAGTAACATGTCTCCTTTTTCATCATTCTTTCAAGAGCCAACATTCATGAACCACAAATTCAAAAGACATATGCACTGTTCAAGCATACATTCAGAGAACAAAAGTGTTGCCACCACATCAAAATAATTAAACTGTTATAAAATTCAAAATTCATGCAATTCTTTTCCTTTTCAATTAAGCACGTTTTTATTTTAAGAAAGGTGATGGATTCATAGGACATTCATAGCTTTAAGGCATAAACACTAAGACACTAATGATCATAAGACACAAACATGGATAAACATAAGCACTAAAATTCGAAAAACAGAAGAATAAAGAACAAGGAAATCAAGGAACGGGTCCACCTTAGTGATGGCGGCTCTTCCTTCCTCTTGAAGGTCCTATGGAGTGCTTGAGCTCCTCAATGTCTCTTCCTTGCCTTTGTTGCTCCTTTCTCATGATTCTTTGATCTTCTCTTATTTCATGGAGGAGAATGGAGTGTTCTTGGTGCTCCACCCTTAGTTGTCCCATGTTGGAACTCAATTCTCCTAGGGAGGTGTTTAGTTGCTCCCAATAGTTTTGTGGAGGAAAGTGCATCCCTTGAGGCATCTCAGGGATCTCATGATGAGAGGGGTCTCTTGTGTGCTCCATCCTTTTCTTGGTAATGGGCTTATCCTCATCAATGGTGATGTCTCCCTCTATGTCAACTCCAACTGAATAACAGAGGTGACAAATGAGGTGAGGAAAGGCTAACCTTGCTAAGGTAGAGGACTTATCCGCCACCTTGTAGAGTTCTTGGGCTATAACCTCATGAACTTCCACTTCTTCTCCAATCATGATGCTATGGATCATGATGGCCCGGTCTAAAGTAACTTCGGACCGGTTGCTAGTGGGAATGATTGAGCGTTGGATAAACTCCAACCATCCTCTAGCCATGGGTTTGAGGTCGTGCCTTCTCAATTGAACCGGCTTGCCTCTTGAATCTCTCTTCCATTGTGCGCCCTCTTCACATATGATTGTGAGGACTTGGTCCAACCTTTGATCAAAGTTGACCCTTCTTGTGTAAGGATGTTCATCTCCTTGCATCATAGGCAAGTTGAACGCCACCCTCACACTTTCCGGACTAAAATCCAAGTATTTCCCCCGAACCATAGTAAGATAATTCTTTGGATCCGGGTTCATACTTTGATCATGGCTCTTGGTGATCCATGCATTGGCATAGAACTCTTGAACCATCAAGATTCCAACTTGTTGAATGGGGTTGGTAAGTACTTCCCAACCTCTTCTTTGGATCTCATGGCGGATCTCCGGATATTCACCCTTTTGAGTGAAAAGGGGACCTCGGGGATCACCTTCTTCAAGGCCACAACTTCATAAAAGTGGTCTTGATGCACCCTTGAGATGAACCTATCCATCTCCCATGACTCGGAGGTGGAAGCTTTTGCCTTCCCTTTCCTCTTTCTAGAGGTTTCTCCGGCCTTGGATGCCATAATGGTTATGGAAAAATGAAAAAGCAACGCTTTTACCACACCAAACTTAAAATGTTTGCTCGTCCTCGAGCAAAAGAAGAAAGAAGAGAGTAGATGAAGAAGAAATGAGGAAGAGGGAGATGGTGGTGTATTCGGCCAAGGAGGGGGAGAAGTGGTGTTTTGGTTGTGTGAAAATGAAGGGGTTAAGAAGGGTTTATATAGGAGAGAGGGGAGATGAGGTTCGGCCATTATGGGTGGGTTTGGGAGGGAAAGTGGTTTGAATTTGAAGGGTGAGGTTGGTGGGGTTTTATGAAGGATGGATGTGAGTGGTGAAGAGAAATATGGGATTTGATAGGTGAAGGGTTTTTGGGGAAGAGGTGTTGAGGTGATTGGGGAATGGGGGAAGAAGAGAGAGAGTGGTGGTGGGGTCCTGTGGGATCCACAGATCCTGTGGTGTCAAGGAAAAGTCATCCCTGCACCAAATGGCATCAAAATTCACGTTTTGAGCCATTTCTGGCGTTAAACGCCGGGCTGATGCCCATTCCTGGCGTTTAACGCCAGGTTCTTGCCCTTTTCTGGCGTTTAACGCCAGTCTGGTGCCCCTTTCTGGCGTTAAACGCCCAGAATGGTGCCAGACTGGGCGTTAAACGCCCAACTGCTAGGCTTACTGGCGTTTGAACGCCAGCAGCATCTTCCTCCAGGGTGTGCTATTTTTCTTCCTGTTTTTCATTCTGTTTTTGCTTTTTCAATGGATTTTGTGACTTCTTATGATCATCAACCTACAAAAAACATAAAATAACAAAAGAAAATATATAAAATATAATCATTGGGTTGCCTCCCAACAAGCGCTTCTTTAATGTCAGTAGCTTGACAGAGAGCTCTCATGGAGCCTCACAGATATTCAGAGCAATGTTGAAACCTCCCAACACCAAACTTAGAGTTTGAATGTGGGGGTTCAACACCAAACTTAGAGTTTGGTTGTGGCCTCCCAACACCAAACTTAGAGTTTGACTGTGGGGGCTCTTCTTGACTCTGATTTGAGAGAAGCTCTTCATGCTTCATCTCTATGGTGACAGAGGGATATCCTTGAGCCTTAAACACAAAGGATTCTCCATTCACTTGAATGATCAGTTTACCTCCATCAACATCAATTACAGCCTTTGCTGTGGCTAGGAAGGGTCTGCCAAGGATGATGGTTTCATCCATGCACTTCCCAGTCTCTAGGACTATGAAATCAGTAGGGATGTAATGGTCTTCAATCTTAACCAAAACATTCTCTACAAGTCCATAAGCTTGTTTTCTTGAGTTGTCTGCCATCTCTAGTGAGATTTTTGCAGCTTGTACCTCAAAGATCCTTAGCTTCTCTATTACTGAGAGAGGCATGAGGTTTACACTTGACCCTAAGTCACACAGAGCCTTCTTGAAGGTCATGGTGCCTATGGTACAAGGTATGGAAAACTTCCCAGGGTCTTGTCTCTTTTGAGGTAGTTTCTACCTAGACAAGTCATCCAGTTCTTTGGTGAGCAAAGGAGGTTCATCCTCCCAAGTCTCATTTCCAAATAACTTGTCATTTAGCTTCATGATTGCTCCAAGGTATTTAGCAACTTGCTCTTCAGTGACATACTCATCCTCTTCAGAGGAAGAATACTCATCAGAGCTCATGAAAGGCTGAAGTAGGTCCAATGGAATCTCTATGGTCTCATTTTGAGTCCCAGATTCCCATGGTTCCTCATTGGGGAACTCATTGGAGGTCAGTGCACGCCCATTGAGGCCTTCCTCAGTGGCGTTCACCTCCTCTCCTTCCTCTCCAAATTCGGCCATGTTTATAGCTTTGCACTCTCCTTTTGGATTTTCTTCTGTGTTGCTTGGAAGAGTACTTGGAGGGAGTTCAGTAACTTTCTTGCTCAGCTGTCCCACTTGTCCTTCCAAATTCCTAATGGAAGACCTTGTTTCAGTCATGAAACTTTGAGTGGTTTTGATTAGATCAGAGACCATGGTTGCTAAGTCAGAGGGGTTCTGCTTAGAATTCTCTGTCTGTTGCTGAGAAGATGATGGAAAAGGTTTGCCATTGTTAAACCTGTTTCTTCCACCATTATTATTGAAACCTTGTTGAGGTCTCTCTTGATTCTTCCATGAGAGATTTGGGTGATTTCTCCATGAAGAATTATAGGTGTTTCCATAGGGTTCTCCTAGGTAATTCACCTCTTCCATTGAAGGGTTCTCAGGATCATAAGCTTCTTCCTCAGATGAAGCCTCCTTAGTACTGCTTGGTGCATTTTGCATTCCAGACAGACTTTGAGAAATCAAATTGACTTGTTGAGTCAATATCTTG
Source organism: Arachis stenosperma (assembly GCF_014773155.1). Lineage (NCBI taxonomy): Eukaryota > Viridiplantae > Streptophyta > Magnoliopsida > Fabales > Fabaceae > Arachis > Arachis stenosperma. The sequence continues at coordinate 115,006,576 of NC_080379.1, forward strand.
TTCTGAGCCAATATGGCATTCAGAGCATCAATCTCAAGAACTCCTTTCTTCTGACTTGTCCCATTGTTCACAGGATTCCTTTCAGAAGTGTACATGAATTGGTTATTTGCAACCATTTCAATGAGCTCTTGAGCCTCTGTAGGCGTCTTCTTCAGATGAAGAGATCCTCCAGCAGAGCTATCCAAAGACATCTTGGATAGTTCAGAGAGACCATCATAGAAAATACCTATGATGCTCCATTCAGAAAGTATGTCAGAAGGACATTTTCTGATTAATTGTTTGTATCTTTCCCAAGCTTCATAGAGGGATTCTCCATCCTTCTGTCTGAAAGTTTGGACTTCCACTCTAAGCTTGCTCCATCTTTGAGGTGGAAAGAACTTTGCCAAGAAGGCATTGACTAGCTTTTTCCAAGAGTCCAGGCTTTCTTTAGGTTGAGAGTCCAACCATATCCTAGCTTTGTCTCTTACAGCAAAAGGGAATAGCATCAGTCTATAGACCTCAGGGTCAACCCCATTAGTCTTGACTGTGTCACAGATTTGCAAGAATTCAGCTAAGAACTGATGAGGATCTTCCATTGGAAGTCCATGGAACTTGCAATTCTGTTGCATTAGAGAAACTAATTGAGGTTTAAGCTCAAAGTTGTTTGCTCCAATGGCAGGGATAGAGATGCTTCTCCCATAAAAATCAGGAGTAGGTGCAGTAAAGTCACCCAGCACCTTCCTTGCATTGTTTGCATTTTTGTTGTTTTCGGCTGCCATGTCTTCTTCTTCTTTGAAGAATTCGGTCAGGTCCTCTAAAGAGAGTTGTGCTTTGGCTTCTCTTAGTTTTCTCTTCAAGGTCCTTTCGGGTTCAGGGTCAGCTTCAACAAGAATGCCTTTGTCTCTGCTCCTGCTCATATGAAAGAGAAGAGAACAAGAAAATGTGGAATCCTCTATGTCACAGTATAGAGATTCCTTGAGGTGTCAGAGGAAAAGAGAAATAGAAAGAAGAAGGAGAAGGAGAATTCGAACTTTACTTAGATAAGGTTCGAATTGTGCATTAAGAAGGAGTGGTACTCCATAAATAGAAGGATGTGAGAAGGAGGGAAGTAATTTTTCGAAAATTAATTAAAATATTTTGAAAACATTTTTGAAAACCACTAATTGATTTTCGAAATTAAAAGTAAGAAAGAAATCAAGTGATTTTTGAAAAAGATTTTGAAATTAGAACTCAAAAAGATTTGATTGAGAACTTATTTTGACAAAGATGTAGTTAAGAAGATATGATTGGTTTTAAAAAGATGTGATTGAAAATATATGATTTGAAAACAATTTAAAAAAAAAAGATTTGATTTGAAAACAATTTAAAAAAAAAAGATTTGATTTGAAAATAAATAACTTGCCTAACAAGAAAAGATATGATTCAAACATAAAACCTTCCTCAACAGAAAAGGCAAAAAATGTTCAATCAAATCATTAATTGTTAGTAAGTATCTTTGAAAAAGGAAAGAAATTAATTTTGAAAACATTTGATTGAAAAGATATGATTTGAAAAAGATTTGATTTTGAAAAACTTTGAAAACTTGAAAAAAATTGATTTGAAAAACAAAATCTTCCCCCTTTGCCATCCTGGCGTTAAACGCCCAGAATGGTATCCATTCTGGCGTTTAACGCCCAAAATGCACCCTTTTTGGGCGTTTAAACGCCCAACCAGGTACCCTGGCTGGCGTTTAAACGCCAGTCTGCCTTCTTCACTGGGCATTTTTGAATGCCCAGCTTTTTCTGTATAATTCCTCTGCAGTATGTTCTGAATCTTCAATTCTCTGGATTATTGACTTGAAAAGACACAAAATAAAAAATATTTTTGGATTTTTAATAATCAAAATGCAACAAGAATCAAATAACAATGCATGCAAGACACCAAACTTAGCAGTTTGTATACTACTGACACTATATGAGACACATAAACACTCAAGTCAAGAAAATTCAAAGATCAGAGTAAGAAATCATCAAGAATTACTTGAAGATCCTTAAGACACATGAATGAATGCATGCAATTGACACCAAACTTAAAATGAGACACTAGACTCAAGTAAGAAATATTTTTGGTTTTTATGATTTTCTATTTTTTTTTTGTGTTTTTCGAAAATTAAGTGAAAACATCAAAATTCTTAATGAGAATTCCAGGAATCAGTGCAATGCTAGTCTAAGACTCCGGTCCAGGAATTAGACATGGCTTCACAGCCAGCCAAGCTTTCAAAGAAAGCTTCGGTCCAAAACACTAAACATGGCCAAAGGCCAGCCAAGCCTTAGCAGATCACTGCTCCAAAAGCAAGATTGATAAAAAATCAACAAGCTTCTGTGATGATAAGTTGAAACCTCGGTCCAATGAGATTAGACATGGCTTCTCAGCCAGCCAGATTTCAGCAAATCATCATGAAACTCTAGAATTCTTCTTCAAGAATTTCGAGAAAAATAAATGCCTAATCTAAGCAACAAGATGAACCGTCAGTTGTCCATACACAAGAACAATCCCCGGCAACGGCGCCAAAAACTTGGTGCACGAAATTGTGATCAATACTTTTCAAAACATAAACAATCCCTAGTAATGGCTCCAAAGACTTGGTGCTCACTACCATGGCATAAACACAACTTCGCACAACTAACCAGCAAGTGCGCTGGGTCGTCCAAGTAATAAACCTTACGCGAGTAAGGGTCGATCCCACGGAGATTGGTGGTATGAAGCAAGCTATGGTCATCTTGTAAATCTCAGTCAGGCAGACTCAAATGGGTATAGATGGTGAATAAAGCATAAAGATAAAGATAGAGATACTTATGCATATCATTGGTGAGAGCTTCAGATAAGCGTATGAAGATGCCTTCCCTTCCGTCTCTCTGCTTTCTTACTGTCTTCATCCAATCCTTCTTACTCCTTTCCATGGCAAGCTTATGCAAGGGTTTCACCGTTGTCAGTGGCTACCTCCCATCCTCTCATTGGAAATACGTTCCTGATGCCCTGTCACAGCATCGGCTATCCATCTGTCGGTTCTCAATCAGGCCGGAATAGAATCCAGTGATTCTTTTGCGTCTGTCACTAACGCCCCGCCCTCAGGAGTTTGAAGCACGTCACAGTCATTCAATCATTGAATCCTACTCAGAATACCACAGACAAGGTTAGACCTTCCGGATTCTCTTGAATGCCGCCATCAGTTCTTGCCTATACCACGAAGACTCTGATCTCACGGAATGGCTGGCTCGTTTGTCAGGCGAGCACTCGGTTGTCAGGCGATCAACCATGCATCATGTTATCAGAAATCCAAGAGATATTCACTAAGCCTCAGATGCTTGTAGAACAAGAATGGTTGTCAGTCACCTTGTTCATAGGTGAGAATGATGATGAGTGTCAATCATCACCTTCATCAAGTTGAAGAACAAGTGATATCTTGGACAAAGAACAAGCGGAATTGAATAGAAGAACAATAGTAATTGCATTAATACTCGAGGTACAGCAGAGCTCCACACCTTAATCTATGGTGTGTAGAAACTCCACCGTTGAAAATACATAAGAACAAGGTCTAGGCATGGCCGAATGACCAGCCTCCCAAAGTGAGTTCGATCATCAAAACATGATCAAAAGACTCTCTATATTACAATAGTAAAAGGTCCTACTTATAGAAAACTAGTAGCCTAAGGTGTACAAAGATGAGTAAATGACATAAAAATCCACTTCCGGGCCCACTTGGTGTGTGCTTGGGCTGAGCAATGAAGCATTTTCGTGTAGAGACTTCTCTTGGAGTTAAACGCCAGCTTTTATGCCAGTTTGGGCGTTTAACTCCCAATTAGGTGCCAGTTCCGGCGTTTAACGCTGGAATTTCTGTAGGTGACTTTGAACGCCGGTTTGGGCCATCAAATCTTGGGCAAAGTATGGACTATCATATATTGCTGGAAAGCCCAGGATGTCTACTTTCCAACGCCGTTGAGAGCGCGCCAATTGGGCTTCTGTAGCTCCAGAAAATCCACTTCGAGCGCAGGGAGGTCAGAATCCAACAGCATCTGCAGTCCTTTTCAGTCTCTGAATCAGATTTTTGCTCAGGTCCCTCAATTTCAGCCAGAAAATACCTGAAATCACAGAAAAACACACAAACTCATAGTAAAGTCCAGAAAAGTGAATTTTAACTAAAAACTAATAAAAATATACTAAGAACTCAACTAAAACTACTAAAAACATACTAAAAACAATGCCAAAAAGCGTACAAATTATCCGCTCATCACCTGTGGAGTCCACAGATCCTGAGGTGTCAAGGAATTCTTATCCCTACACCTTCTTGGCGTTTAAACGCCCACTGTGTGCCAAATCTGGCGTTAAACGCCAGTTCTGCTACCTTTCCTGGCGTTAAACGCCAGGCTGGTGCCCCTTTCTGGCATTTAATGCCAGCCAGACACTAGACAGCCCTTTCTGGCGTTAAACGCCAGTCTGGCTGCCAATTCTGGCTTTTAACGCCCACAATGCTGCCAGACTGGGCGTTAAACGCCCATTCTGCTATCCTTACTGGCATTTAAACTTCAGTAAGCCTGTTTTTCAGGGTGTGCTATTTTTGATGCTGTTTTTCATTCAGCTTCAATTTTGTAGTTGTTTTTATGACTTCACATGATCATCAACCTATAGAAAACATAGACTAACACTAGAAAATAAAAATGAGAAAGTGATTAATATAGATAAATAAAATTGGGTTACCTCCCAATAAGCGCTTCTTTAATGTCAATAGCTTGACAAGAAGCTCTTACAAAGCTTCACAGATGCTCAGAGCATGGTTGTGGCCTCCCAATACCAAACTTAGAAGTTGAGTGTGGGGGCTCTGTCTAACTCTGTATTGAGAGAAGCTTTTCATGCTTCTTCTCCATGTTTACAGAAGAAGATCCTTGAGTCTTGAACACAAGGTAGTCCTTATTCAATTGAAGGACTAACTCTCCTCTGGCCACATCAATCACAGCCCTTGCTGTGGCTAGGAAGAGTCTTCCAAGGATGATAGATTCATTCTCATCCTTCCCAGTGTCTATGATTATGAAGTCAGCAGGGATGTAAAGGCCTTCAACCTTCACTAAGACATCCTCTACAAGTCCATAAGCCTGTTTCATTGATTTGTCTGCCATCTCTAGTGAGATTCTTGCAGCTTGTACCTCAAAGATCCCTAGTTTCTCCATTACAGAGAGTGGCATTAGGTTGATACCTGACCCCAGGTCACACAGAGCCTTTTCAAAGTTCATGTGCCTATAGTGCAAGGTATTAAGAACTTTCCGGGATCCGGTTTCTTTTGAGGCAATGTCTGCTGAATCCATGTATTCAGTTCATTGATGAGCAATAGAGGTTCATCCTCTCAAGTCTCATTACCAAATAACTTGGTATTCAGCTTCATGATTGCTCCTAGATACTGAGCAACTTTCTCTTCAATAGTGTCTTCGTCCTCTTCAAAGGAAAAATACTTATCAGTGCTCACGAATGACAATAGTAAGTTTAATAGAATCTCTATGGTCTCTGTATGAGCCTCAGATTCCTTTGGTTCCTTAATAGGGAACTTCTTATTAGTCAGTGGACGTCCCTTGAGGTCTTCCTTACTGGGAATCACTGCCTTTTCACTCTCTCCAGGTTCAGCCACTTTGGATATGGTTATGGCCTTGCACTCTCTTTTGGGATTCTCTTTTGTATTGCTTAGGAGGGTACTAGGAGGAGTTTCAGAAACTCTTTTACTCAGTTGACCCACTTGTGCCTCCAAATTTCTTATGGAGGACCGTGCCTCAGTCATGAAACTGAGAGTGGTCTTAGATAGATCAGAGACAATGGTTGCTAAGCCAGAAAGGCTCGGCTCAGAATTCTCTGCCTGTTGCTAATAAGATGATGGAAAAGGTTTTCTATTGCTAATCTTATTTCTCCCACCATTATTGTTATTGAAGCCTTGTTGAGGCTTCTATTGATCCTTCCATGAGAAATTTGGATGATTCTTCCATGAAGGATTATAGGTGTTTCCATAGGATTCTCCCATGTAGTTCACCTCTTCCATTGCAGGATTCTCAGGGTCATAAGCTTCTCCTTCAGAGGAGGCTTCTTTAGCACTACCAGATGTAGCTTGCAATCCAGTCATATTCTGAGAAATCATATTGACTTGCTGAGTCAATATTTTATTCTGAGCCAATATGATATTTCAGAGTATCAATCTCAAGAACTCCTTTCTTCTGAGTCACCCTATTATTCACAGGATTCCTTTCAGAAGTGTAGATGAACTGGTTATTTGCAACCATCTCAATGAGTTCCTAGGCTTTTACAGGTGTTTTCAGATGAAGGGATCCACCAGCAGAATGATCCAATGACATCTTTGATATTTCAGGTAGACCATCATAGAATTTACATATGATGCTCCATTCTGGAAACATGTCAGAAGGACATCTTTTGGTTAATTGCTTGTATCTTTTCCAAGCTTCATAGAGGGATTCACCTTCCTTCTGTCTGAAGGATTGGACGTCCACTCTGAGCTTACTCATCTTTTGAGGTGGAAAGAATTTGGTCAAGAAGGCATTGACCAACTTTTCCCAAGAGTTCAGGCTTTCTTTAGGTTGTGAGTCCAACCATGTCCTAGCTCTGTCTCTCACAGCAAAGGGGAAAAACATAAGTCTGTAGACCTCAGGATCAACCCCATTGGTCTTAACAGTATCAAAGATATGCAAGAATTCAGCTAAGAGCTGATGAGGATCTTCTGATGGAAGTCCATGAAACTTGTAGTTCTGCTGTATTAGAGAAATTAATTGAGGCTTAATCTCAAAGTTGTTTGCTCCAATGGCAGGAATTGAGATGCTTCTTCCATAGAAGTTGGAAGTTGGTGCAGCATAGTCACCAAGCATCTTCCTTGCATCTCTAGCATTGTTGTTGGGTTCGACTGCCATGTCTACTTCTTTTTCGAAATTCTCTGAAAGGTCCTCTCCGGAGTGTTGTGCTTTAGCTTCTCTTAGCTTCTTCTTCAGAGTCCTTTCAAGTTCAGGATAAGCTTCAACAAGAATGTTTTTATCCCTGTTTTTGCTCATATGAAAAAGAAGAGAACAAAAGGGGGTTGTGGAATCCTCTACGTCACAGTATAGAGATTCCTTGAGATGTCAGAAGAAAAGAAGAATGAGGTAGAGAGAGAATGAGAAGAATTCGAACACAGAGGAAGAGAGAGGGTTCGAATTATAAGTAAAAGAGAAGTGTTAGCAGATAAATAGAAAGAGATGAGAGAGAGAGAGAGAGAGTTTTCAAAAGTGGTTAGTGATTTTCAAAAATTGTAAGTGGAAAAGTGGTTGCGTGGTTTTGAAAAAGATAAGAAATAGTAATTAGTTGAAAAAGATTTGAAAATAATTTTGAAAAGATAAGAAGTTAGAAAAAAGATTTTGAAATCAAAATTTAAAAAGATATGATTGAAAAAGACTTGATTTTAAAAAGATATGATTGAAAAGATATGATTGAAAAAGATTTGATTGATAAAGATTTGCTTTTAAAAAGATATGATTGAAAAATATTTGATTTTTAAAATTGATGACTTGACTAACAAGAAACTAAAAGATATGATTCTAGAATTCAAAGATTAAACCTTTCTTAACAAGAAAGTAACAAACTTGAAATTTTTGAATCAAAACATTAATTGTTAGCAAGGATTTTTGAAAATGTGAAAAGATAAGATTTTAAAATTATGATTTAAAACATGAAAAATTGAAAAAAATTTGAATTTGAAACGAAATTACCTCCCTTGTGTCATCCTGGCATTAAACGCCCAGGATGCTATCCATTCCGGCGTTTAACGCCCAGAATGCTACCTCTTTGGGTTTTAATCCCCGGCGTTTAACGCCCAGAATGCTATCCATTCCTTCTTTACTGGGCATTTTTCTAAACGTCCAGCTTTTTCTCTATGATTCATCTGCTGTATGTTCTGAATCTTCATTTCTTTGTATTATTTACTTGAAAAGAGATATTTTTGATTTTTTGAATTTTTAATGAAGAGAGAGAAAAACAACAAAATGAAATAAAACATAAAAATGCAAGATCAAAATAAGTAATGCATGCAAGGACACTTTGAATATCAAGATGAACACCAAGAACACTTTGAAGATCATGATGAACATCAAGGACATATTTTTGAAAATTTTTAAGAAAAGAAAGATATGCAAGACGCCAAACTTAGAAATTTTTAATGTTTAGACACTATGGATTTGAAAATGCATATGAAAAACAAGAAAAGACACAAAACAGGAGAAGTTAAAGATCAGAACAAGGAAAATCATCAAGAACAACTTGAAGATCAACAAAGAACACAATGCATGAAATTTTTTTTTCGAAAACTTGAGAAAATTTGAAAACATGCAATTGACACCAAACTTAGAATTTGACACTAGACTCAAACAAGAAACACAAAAATATTTTTTTGGTTTTTTATGATTTTATAAAAAAAAAATTTTCGAAAAATTTTTGGAAAATCGAAAAAGAAGAAAAATTTTTTAAAAGATTTTTGAAAACTTTTTGAAAATAAAATAAAGGTTGAAACAAGAAGAAAATTACCTAATCTAAGCAACAAGATGAACCGTCAGTTGTCTAAACTCGAACAATCCCCGGCAACGGCGCCAAAAACTTGGTATGCAAAATTGTGATTCACAATTTTCACAACTCCGCATAGCTGACCAGCAAGTGCACTGGGTCGTCCAAGTAATACCTTACGTGAGTAAGGGTCGATCCCACAGAGATTGTCGGCTTGAAGCAAGCTATGGTCATCTTGTAAATCTCAGCCAGGCGGATTCAAATGGTTATGAGGTTTGATAGTAAAAAAACAATAAAATATAAAATAAAATAAAGTCACTTATGTAGTTCCTTGGTGAGAATTTCAGATAAGCATTTGGAGATGCTTTGTTGCCTCTAAACCTCTGCTTTCCTACTGTCCTCATCCAATCATGCGTACTCCCTTCCATGGCAAGCTGTCAGTTGGTGGAGTCAATGGCTAGCATCCGTCCTCTCAGTGAAAATGGTCCGGTTACGGTTCTCACCGCAAGGCTAATCATCTGTCGGTTCTCGCTTGTGTCAGAATAAGATCCATTGATCCTTTTGCACACTATCACTGCGCCCAACAGTCACAAGTTTGAAGCTCGTCACAGTCATCCCCTCCTAGATCCTACTCGGAATACCACAGACAAGGTTTAGACTTTCCAGATCTCAGGAATGCTGGCAATTATTTGTAGCCTATACCACGAAGGTTCTGATTTCACTGATTTGAATGCTCTGTTGTCCGGAGATGCTAGTCAAACACATGGATCAGAGACCCAAGAGAATATACTCCAGCTGGCATCCAATGACTACATTGAACATCATGTAGATCGCTTTGTTGTTGTCAGGCACGCATATCTTGGCTAAGCGAGTACTGAAGATAGAGGGTGATTGTCACGGGTCACCGCTTCAGTTTGACTTAACTGAATTAAGTACAAAAGTATATCTTAGAGAAGAAGTAGGCGTAAATTGAATGAAAAACCATAGTACTTGCATTAATTCATGAGGAACAGCAGAGCTCCTCACCTTAATCTATGAAGTGTAGAAACTCCACCATTGAAAATACATAAGAACACAATGGTCTAGGCATGGCCGAATGGCCAGCCTCCAAAAAAGGGTTCGAAGAACTCCCAAAAGGTCAAAGGCCTCGAATACAATAGTAAAAAGTGCTATTTATACTAAACTAGTAAACTAGGTTTATAGAAAATGAGTAGACAGTGTAGAAATTCACTTCCGGAGCCCACTTCGTGTGTGTTTGGGCTGAGCCTTGAAGCTTTCACGTGTATAGGCCATCCTTGGAGTTTAACTCTAGCTTTGGTGCCAGTTCCGGCGTTTTACGCCAGAAAAGGGTCTCTGGTGGGCGTTTGGACGCCTGTTTTGGCCATCATATCTCGGGCAAAGTATGGACTATTATACATTTCTGGAAAGCCCAAGATGTCTACTTTCCAATTCAATTGAGGGCGCGCTAATTGGGCTTCTGTAGCTCCTGAAAATATACTTCGAGTGCAGGAGGGTCAGAATCCAACAACATCTGTAGTTCTTTCTCAGCCTCTGAGTCAGATTTTTGCTCAGGTCTTTCAATTTCAGCTAGAAAATACTTGAAATCACTAAAAAATACACAAAATTATAGTAAAGTCTAGAAATATGATTTTTGCATAAAAACTAATAAAACTATACTAAAAAGTAACTAAAACATACTAAAAACTACCTAAAAATAATGCCAAAAGCGTATAAATTATCCGCTCATCAACGTGGACAGAGGAATGTGAAAATGCTTTCAACCATTTTAAAAACTTACTATCATCTCTTCTGGTCCTAGAGAGACCAAAAATCGGAAAGCTGTTATACCTATATTTGTCAATAACTAATGAGTCAATGGCTTAGCTCTAATATTAGAGGATGAAAGTAAACATCAGCGACTTATGTATTTTATCAGTAAAGTCCTTCAAGGATCAGAATTAAGATACACAAAGTTAGAAAAGCTGGCTTTTGCATTATTAACATCGGCATGAGGTTGAGACAATATTTCCAAAGTCACCTAATAATCGTTCGAACCGATCAACCGATACAAAACATTTTGCAAAAGCCAAATTAGGCGGGTCACATGATAAGTTGGTCGATTGAATTATCACAATTTGATATTCAATACGAGCTACGTTTTGCTATAAAAGTACAAGCAATTGTTGACTTTCTAGCTGAGATGACGTATTCGTCTACCGATTTTCCGAGATGGGAACTCTATGTTGACGGAGCGTCCAATACAAAAAATGGAGGTGCTGGTTTGATCCTCACCAATGGAGATGACATGGTTATTGAGGCCTCTATTAAATTCAATTTTCCTATTTCAAACAACCAAGTTGAGTATGAAGATTTAATTGTAGGATTGGCATTAGCTAGGGAAGTCGGCGTAACGGATCTCACAATATTTAGTGATTCTCAAATTGTAACTTCCCAAGTCAATGGTGAATATCTAGTTCGAGATTCTCTGTTATAGCTATACCTGAAGAAGGTACAACATGAAATTTCACATTTTAATTCCTTTGTATCAAGCATGTGCCAAGAGAATAAAACATATGAGCTTATGTATTATCAAAACTAGCAAGTAATAAACCTGGAGGTGGAAATCAGAGCCTAATACAAGAGGTGCTCTTCAAACCTTCGGTTGGCATCTCCAGGTCACAATCTCACACTCTAGTAATACTAAAACTTGGCTAGATCCAATTTGCATGTATTTAAAGCACCGAATTTTACCTAGTGATTCCAAAGAAGCTAAGAATTTTAGAATGAAAGCAACAAACTACACCATGATTAATGGTCAGTTGTATAAAAGAGACATCTCACAGCCCCTATTGAAATGTTTAACACCCTAGCAAACAATGTATGTACTGTAAGAGATTCATGAAGGGTGTTGTGGATATTACATAAGAGAAAATCATTTGCCCAGAAGGTTGTCAGGACTGGATATTACTAGCCAACAATAATGAAAGATGTAATTGATTACGTGAAGAAATGCTAGTAATGTCAGTTTCACGGGAATTTGCATCAAGCTACACCTCAGGAGCTCGTTTCTGTCATTCCAACCAGGCCTTTTGCAAAATGGGAAGTTGATATCTTGGGACCATTTTTCCAAGAACCTGGTTAGGTTAAGTTCTTAATAGTGGCAATAGATTATTTTACCAAATGGGTTGAAGCCATGCCACTATAAAAAATAACGGCAACTCAATGTCGAGAGTTCATATGGCGAGAGTACTGACAAAATTTGGGATTCCATAAGTGATTGTCACAGATAATGGAACTAAGTTCGTAGATGCCAAGTTCTGTGAGTTTTTTAACAAATTGGGAATTCGTCAAGTATTCGTGTCTGTAGAATACCCTCAAATCAATGTCCAGGTAGAACCTGCCAATAAGGTGATCCTTAACGAATTGAGGAAAAGGCTAGAAGACTTTTCGAATTTATGGGCCGGTGAGGTGTGATCAGTACTTTGGTCTTATCAGACCACACCTCAGTCTTCTACTAGAGACACCATTTAAGCTCACTTATGGAGATGAAGGTATGATTATGATAGAAGTCGGAGAGCCTAGTCCAATGTTACTCCTTGGAAGCACGAAAAATCACTCTAACATGGAACTTGTCGGTGAGGTAAAGACAACTACTAATTTGATAGAACAAGCATTGAAATAGAGAGTAGCAAAAAGGTACAATGCAAATGTTAGAGTTAGGAGCTTCCAGGCAGGTGACTTGGTGTTAAAACAAGCTGATGCCGACACTCTAGGAAGTCAAGGGAAACTCAGTCCTGCTTGGAAAGAGCCATTCAGAAATCGAGCAAATCTGGGTAAGGGAGCCTATGTGTTGGAAAATTTGGATGGGTCTGAGATTCTTTGGACTTGGAATGCCATCCATTTAAAAAGGTACTATTCTTGAGCGTTCCTAATGTTGTAATAAAAGGAACTCTTTTCCTATTATTTTAGATTTTTAATGAGGCTTTATTTAGAAGTTATGAATGAAAGTACATCCATAAAATAATTTATTTGATAAATTTCTCCAATTATTTGCATGCGTTATAAATTGTTGAATTTAAATTAGTATAAAAAGCTTAAATACCGACCTAATAGGAAGATAAGCATATGAGCATTATTTTAATAGCAGAACACATCAAAGTGGGAAAATGATGAAACATGCAAACAAATCTAAAGCGATTAAGTGTAAATACTTAAATAAGGTTTGTTTGACAAAAGTTATAATGATTCCCAAAAAAAATGGGAAGAAATTTGTCCATTTGTCCATAAAGGCAAAAACTGAATGCCAAAACAAAAATTACTAAGGGATTTTTTACAAGATTATACTATGTCAACTATCTTTCCATCAATCACCTTCTTGAAATTAGCAAGCATACGTGCGTATAACTTTCTGTGAGTACGCACAAGTGGAAATTCAGCAAAGTGTGCGTACGCATAGGTACCAGCGCATGCCTCCATTAAAAAGTCACGTGGACTCACATTTTGGGGGTTTCTAGGCCCATTTCTGAAGTGCTAAAGGCTGGTTTGAGAGGCTATATTAAGGGCATATTGACGTGGCAAAAATTGGCAGATTAAGAAATTAATGTAAGAGATACATTGCAAGTACAGTTCTTAACCAACAAAAATTTGCTCATCAATTTAGAAGGGTTGTCACAAAATTAGAATAAAAATACTGGGAGTAGGCGTCCCAGGTCGTCTCCCAACGAGTTGCAGAAAGATGTGCTATTTTATTAATCAGAGGTTTTCCAAAATGTTTTTGAGTTCGATAAACAGGAAATTAAATCAGAGAATTTATGTAATTCAAATAAAAATCTTGACCGGGAGTAGATTAATCAGAAGTTCTATCCTTGTTGGATTTCTCTCAAGATTAATTGATAATTGAAAGTTGTTCTACTTAGTTATCCTTTACTGAGTAAAGGAAAGTCAAGTAAGTTGGAAGTCTACTTCTATTCACAAGTTCTGATCCTCTCCCTTGGGAAGGATTTTAATGTTAGTGACTAGAGAGCCAGCCAACAATAAATCCAATTACAATTTAGCTCTTGAGTATTCCAACTCAAGGTTCTCCTTTTAATCAACTCCCAATCAAGTTAGAGAACTACTCCATTATCATGAATGTAAACTTTACAAAATTAAAAAGGAAAATAAGGAAAGACATGATAAACAACAATAAAAAAGATCAATTAAAATTAAAAATGGTTCTTGTATTAATAAATTATAAAAATAATCCAATTATAACTCTGGACAAATTAAGGATATGAAAGAGTAAGCGAAAAGTAAGAAAACAAACTAGAATGATGAAGTCTTGGCGGAGGTAATAACTCTTCTCAATATCCCAATCCAAAAAGCAATAAAACAAAATTCTAAGAACTATGAATGTGTAGAGAGAAAACCTAGATGAGGAGTAAAATCAGATCTAAAAACTAAAAAAACTAAAATTATGCGAAATGAGAATCGTCCTTAGTCTCTGCATGTTCCCTGGCTCTAATCTGCGTTTCTGGGCCGAGAACTGGGTTAAAACGCAGCCCAAAATCCACACCAGTGATTTCTGCAAATTCTGCAGATCGCGCACGTCACGCGACCGCGTCGTCCACGTATTCGCGTCACTCGTGCAGGTTCCAATCCATGCGCTCGCATCAGGCACGCTTTCGCGCCGCTGTGATTTTCTCCAATTCGTGCGGATGCGTGAGCCATGCGTCCGCATCGCTTCTTGCTGGTCATCTCCTCAATTTCTTGTGTTCCTTCCATTTTTGCAAGCTTCCTCTCCATTCTCTAAGCCATTCCTGCCCTATGAAGCCTGAAACACTTAACACACAGATCACGGCATCGAATGGTATAAAGGAGAATAAAAATATACAATTAAAAGATCTTTAGGAAGCAAGTTTTCAATCATAGAACAATTTCGGGAAGGAATTATAAATACATGCAAATCATATGAATAAGTGGGTACAGACTTAATAAAACCACACAATTAAATATAATATAAATTATAAAATAATGGTGTATCAATCTCCCCACACTTAAACATTAGCATGTCCTCATGCTTAGTTGAAGGAGATAAATATGAATGAATAGGGACATATAAGACTTATGCAATGCAATGCAACCTATATATATATATATATATATATATATATATATATATATGATTCTTGTCCACTTGGTCAAAAGTAAGTAAGCTCTTTAAGACAATCATAAATCAAATTCTACCAATTTAATTTATACAGTAAGAACAGATAAAAATGCAAGAAGATAGCTCATGAAAGCAAGGAACATAGAATTTAAGCATTGAACCCTCACTGATGATGTATGTGCACTCTAGTCTCTCAAGTGTATAGGGTAATCATTCTACTCTTCTCTAATCATGCTTTCTAAATTTTGTTCTACACCTAACCAATCAACAACATTTAATGTACCAATGCAAACATCATGAGGTCTTTTCTAGGTTATAATGGGGCTAAGGTAAGGGTAAGGGTATATATGGCCAAGTGAACTTATAAATTGAATCTTTAATTAACCTAAGCTTTCACCTATCATATATATATTCTATATAACTTCAAATTTCATACCTAACTACCCAAAATTTCACTTTCACATTCCATACTCATGTATTAACTTTTATTTTAATTTTATCACATATGTATTGATCTTTGAACTTTAACTTAGTATTGGGGTAATTTTGTCCCCTTATTTATTTATTGAATATTTTTGGATTTTTTTTAACATGAAAATAAACATAGCTTATCAATGCACATAGATTTTTAATTTTTCTTATAGTTTCACATGAGTAGGTACCCAAATTTCCATTATTTTATCATGACACATTCCCTTATTAACCTTTGTTCCCACAATCTTCCCATACTCAATTAACACACAATTCTATCTTAAGCTAACCAAAGATTCAATTGGGATTTTTAATTGTTTTTTCGCTTAAAGCTAGTAATATGGCAAAATATAGAATAAATAGGATTTAAAGGCTCAAAGTGGCTAACAAAGGTAATTTAAAGGGTAGGCCTATTTGGGATAAGTGAGCTAAACAAATAATGGCCTCAATCATATGCAAGCATATAAATATATTAAATATTGGACATATAGGATAAAGCAAAATATCGATTACAATCATAGAGAAGTAAACACACAAGAATAAAATAATTATGGTTAAATAATGTAACCATGTACTTAGGCTCAAAATCTCACGGTTTGTGTGTTCTTGGCTTTTTAAATTATGTTTCAGATACAACTTCAAGCAAATTTAACATAAAAGTTTTGATTTAAATTAGTGAATTTTTTTTCAAAAAATAGGGTCTTAGAAGAAACTTATTATCTTTTCAATCAAGTAGAAAATGCATGCAATTAACCTATTACTATGCAATCTATCCTATTCTATAAAAGAAAAACTAACTAAATATCCTATTTTATTGGTGTTAAGGAAGAGAAATTACCTCCGGAAGTCAGGTACTGACCGACCTCCCCACATTTACGGCTTTGCACCGTCCTCGGTGCCATCTGTCAGGAATAAAGGTGGGCTGGTAACAGTATCTCCACAGTCGGGACTGGTGCACGTAATTGGGATCATCAACAATGGCGCCAAAAACTTGGTAGCGCTCTCAAACGTGAATCACACTTAGTCACAACTCCGCACAACTAACCAGCAAGTGCACTGGGTCGTCCAAGTAATACCTTACGTGAGTAAGGGTCGATCTCACTGATGAGCGGATAATTTGTATGCTTTTTGGCATTGTTTTTAGTATGTTTTTAGTATCTTTTAGTTAGTTTTTATTATATTTTTATTAGTTTTTAGTTAAAATTCACTTTTCTGGACTTTACTATGAGTTTGTGTGTTTTTCTGTGATTTCAGGTATTTTCTGGCTGAAATTGAGGGATCTGAGCAAAAATCTGATCCAGAGACTCAAAAGGACTGCAGATGCTGTTGGATTCTGACCTCCCTGCACTCGAAGTGGATTTTCTGGAGCTACAGAAGCCCAATTGGCGCGCTCTCAACGGCGTTGGAAAGTAGACATCCTGGGCTTTCCATCAATATATGATAGTCCATACTTTGCCCAAGATTTGATGGCCCAAACCGGCGTTCAAAGTCACCCTCAGAAATCCCAGCGTTAAACGCCGGAACTGGCACCTAAATGGGAGTTAAACGCCCAAACTGGCATAAAAGCTGGCTTTTAACTCCAAGAAGAGTCTCTACACGAAAATGTTTCATTGCTCAGCCCAAGCACACACCAAGTGGGCCCGGAAGTGGATTTCTATGTCATTTACTCATCTCTGTACACCCTAGGCTACTAGTTTTCTATATATAGGACCTTTTACTATTGTATTTTCATCTTTTGATCATGTTTTTATGATTGAACCCTCTTTGGGAGGCTGGCCATTCGGCCATGCCTAGACCTTGTTCTTATGTATTTTCAACGGTGGAGTTTCTACACACCATAGATTAAGGTGTGGAGCTCTGCTGTACCTCGAGTATTAATGCAATTATTATTGTTCTTCTATTCAATTCCGCTTGTTCTTTGTCCAAGATATCACTTGTTCTTCAACTTGATGAATGTGATGATCTGTGACACTCATCATCATTCTCACTCATGAACAAAGTGACTGACAACCACTCTTGTTCTACAAGCATACGAGGCTCTAGTGAATATCTCTTGGATTCTTTAACTGGAATCTTCGTGGTATAGGCGAGAACTGATGGCGGCATTCAAGAGAATCCGGAAGGTCTAAACCTTGTCTGTGGTATTCTGAGTAGGATTCAATGATTGAATGACTGTGACGTGCTTCAAACTCCTAGCAGGCGGGGCGTTAGTGACAGACGCAAAAGGATCGATGGATTTTATTCCGGCCTGACCGAGAACCGACAGCTGATTAGCCTATGCTGTGATAGAGCATCAGGGACGTATTTTCACTGAGAGGATGGGAGGTAGCCATTGACAACGGTGAAACCCTACACGAGCTTGCCATGGAAAGGAGTAAGAAGGATTGGATGAAGACTGTAGGAAAGCAGAGAGACGGAAGGGAAGGCATCTTCATACGCTTATCTGAAGCTCTCACCAATGATATACATAAGTATCTCTATCTTTATCTTTAAGCTTTATTCATCATCTATACCCATTTGAGTCTGCCTGACTGAGATTTACAAGGTGACCATAGCTTGCTTCATACCAACAATCTCCGTGGGATCGACCCTTACTCACGTAAGGTATTACTTGGACGACCCAGTGCACTTGCTGGTTAGTTGTGCGAAGTTGTAGTGATCACAATTTCGCGCACCAAGTTTTTGGCGCCGTTGCCGGGGATTGTTTGTGTATGGACAACTGACGGTTCATCTTGTTGCTTAGATTAGGTATTATTTTTCTTCAGAGTTCTTAAGAATGAATTCTAGTGTTTCAAGGTGATGTTCTTATCATCACCAAAGCTGATTGATCATCATCAATTTAGCTCTTGAATGCAATGTCCTGCTGAAGCTTAGCCGGCCATGTCTAATTCCTTTAGACTAAAGCTTTAGACTAACATTGCATGATTCCTGGAATTCTCATTTAGAATTTTGATACCTTTATTTTCCTTTTCACTTAATTTTCGAAAAAACCAAAAAAAATACAAAATCATAAAAACCAAAAATATTTTATGTTTCTTGAGTCTAGTGTCTCATCTTAAGTTTGGTGTCAATTGCATACATTCATTCATGTGTCTTAAGGATCTTCAAGTAATTCTTGATGATTTCTTACTCTGATCTTTGAATTCTTTTGACTTGAGTATTTATGTGTCTCATATAGTGTCAGTAGTATACAAACTGCTAAGTTTGGTGTCTTGCATGCATTGTTATTTGATTTTAGTTGCATTTGATTATTCCTTATTATTAAAAATCCAAAAATATTTTTAATTTGTGTCTTTTCAAGTCAATAATACAGAGAATTAAAGATTCAGAACATACTGCAGAGGAATTATACAGAAAAAGGTGGGCATTCAAAAATGCCCAGTGAAGAAGACAGACTGGCGTTTAAACGCCAGCCAGGGTACCTGGCTGGGCGTTTAATGCCCAAAAGGGTAGAGTTTTGGGCGTTAAACGCCAGAATGGATACCATTCTGGGCGTTTAACGCCAGGATGGCACTAGGGGGAAGATTTTGTTTTCAAAATCAATTTTTTTCAAGTTTTCAAAGTTTTTCAAAATCAAATCTTTTTCAAATCATATCTTTTCAATCAAATGTTTTCAAAATCAATTTCTTTCCTTTTTAAAAGATACTTGCTAATAATTAATGATTTGATTGAACATTTCAAGTATGTTGCCTTTTCTGTTGAGAGAGGTTTTAATGTTTAAATCATATCTTTTCTTGTTAGGCAAGTCATTAATTTTTAAAATCATATCTTTTCAAATTGTTTTCAAATCATATCTTTTAAAATTGTTTTCAAATCATATCTTCTCAATCACATCTTTTTAAAACCATAACTTTTCAATCATATCTTTTTTCACATCTTTTTCAAAATAAGTTTTCAATCAAATCTTTTTAATTTCTAAATTTCAAAATCTTTTTCAAAAATCACTTGATTTCTTTTCCACTTTGAGTTTTCGAAAATTATCAATCAATTTTTCAAAATGTTTTCAAAATCTTTTACTTAATTTTCGAAAAATACTTCCCTTCTTGTCACATCCTTCTATTTATGAACTAACTCTATTCCTTAATGCAAAATTCGAACTCCATCTTCTTTGATAAGTTCGAATTTTCTACTTCTGTCTTCCACTTTTCTTTTCCTCTGACACCTCAAGGAATCTCTATACTGTAACATAGAGGATTCCACATTTTCTTGTTCTCTTCTCTTTCATATGAGCAGGAACAAAGACAAAGGCATTCTTGTTGAAGCTGACCCTGAACCTGAAAGGACCTTGAAGCGAAAGCTAAGAGAAGCTAAAGCACAATTCTCTATAGAGGACCTAACCGAATTCTTCAAAGAAGAAGAAGACATGGCAGCCGAAAACAACAACAATGCAAACAATGCAAGGAAGGTGCTGGGTGACTTTACTGCACCTACTCCCAACTTCTATGGGAGAAGCATCTCTATCCCTGCCATTGGAGCAAACAACTTTGAGCTTAAGCCTCAATTAGTTTCTCTAATGCAACAGAATTGCAAGTTCCATGGACTTCCAATGGAAGATCCTCATCAGTTTTTAGCTGAGTTCTTGCAAATCTGTGACACAGTCAAGACTAATGGGGTTGACCCTGAGGTCTACAGACTGATGCTATTCCCTTTTGCTGTAAGAGACAGAGCTAGAATATGGTTGGACTCACAACCTAAAGATAGCCTGGACTCTTGGGAAAAGCTAGTCAATGCCTTCTTGGCAAAGTTCTTTCCACCTCAAAAATGGAGTAAGCTTAGAGTGGAAGTCCAAACCTTCAGACAGAAGGATGGAGAATCCCTCTATGAAGCCTGGGAAAGATACAAACAATTAATCAGAAAATGTCCCTCAGACATGCTTTCTGAATGGAGCATCATAGGTATTTTCTATGATGGTCTCTCTGAACTATCCAAGATGTCTTTGGATAGCTCTGCTGGAGGATCTCTTCATCTGAAGAAGACGCCTACAGAGGCTCAGGAGCTCATTGAAATGGTTGCAAATAACCAATTCATGTACACTTCTGAAAGGAATCCTGTGAACAATGGGACTAGTCAGAAGAAAGGAGTTCTTGAGATTGACACTCTGAACGCCATATTGGCTCAGAATAAAATATTGACTCAACAAGTCAATTTGATTTCTCAAAGTCTGTCTGGAATGCAAAATGCACCAAGCAGTACTAAGGATGCTTCATCTGAGGAAGAAGCCTATGATCCTGAGAACCCTTCAATGGAAGAGGTGAACTACCTAGGAGAACCCTATGGAAACACCTATAATTCTTCATGGAGAAATCACCCAAATTTCTCATGGAAGAATCAAGAGAGACCTCAACAAGGTTTCAACAACAATAATGGTGGAAGAAACAGGTTTAGCAATGGCAAGCCCTTTCCATCCTCTTCTCAGCAACAGACAGAGAATTCTAAGCAGAACCCCTCTGACTTAGCAACCATGGTCTCTGATCTAATCAAAACCACTCAAAGTTTCATGACTGAAACAAGGTCCTCCATTAGGAATTTGGAAGGACAAGTGGGACAGCTGAGCAAGAAAGTTACTGAACTCCCTCCTAGTACTCTCCCAAGTAATACAAAAGAAAATCCAAAAGGAGAGTGCAAGGCCATCAATATGGCCGAATTTGGAGAGGAAGGGGAGGAAGTGAACGCCACTGAGGAAGGCCTCAATGGGCGTGCACCAACCTCCAATGAGTTCCCCAATGAGGAACCATGGGAATCTGAGACTCAAAATGAGACCATAGAGATTCCATTGGACTTACTTCTGTCTTTCATGAGCTCTGATGAGTATTCTTCCTCTGAAGAGGATGAGTATGTCACTGAAGAGCAAGTTGCTAAATACCTTGGAGCAATCATGAAGCTAAATGACAAGTTGTTTGGAAATGAGATTTGGGAGAATGAACCTCCTTTGCTCACCAAAGAACTGGATGACTTGTCTAGGCAGAGATTACCTCAAAAGAAACAAGATCCTGGGAAGTTTTCAATACCTTGTACCATAGGCACCATGACCTTCAAGAAGGCTCTGTGTGACTTAGGGTCAAGTGTAAACCTCATGCCTCTCTCTGTAATAGAGAAGCTAGGGATCTTTGAGGTACAAGCTGCAAGAATCTCACTAGAGATGGCAGACAACTCAAGAAAACAAGCTCATGGACTTGTAGAGAATGTTTTGGTGAAAGTTGAAGACCATTACATCCCTACTGATTTCATAGTCCTAGAGACTGGGAAGTGCATGGATGAATCCATCATCCTTGGCAGACCCTTCCTAGCCACAGCAAAGGCTGTGATTGATGTTGATGGAGGTGAACTGATCATTCAAATGAATGAAGAATCCTTGGTGTTTAAGGCTCAAGGATATCCCTCTGTCACCATGGAGAAGAAGCATGAAGAGCTTCTCTCAAATCAGAGACAAACAGAGCCCCCACAGTCAAACTCTAAGTTTGGTGTTGGGAGGCCACAACCAAACTCTAAGTTTGGTGTTGAACCCCCACACTCAAACTCTAAGTTTGGTGTTGGGAGGTTCCAACATTGCTCTGAGTATCTGTGAGGCTCCATGAGAGCCCTCTGTCAAGCTACTGACATTAAAGAAGCGCTTGTTGGGAGGCAACCCAATGATTATATTTTATATAGTTTCTTTTGTTATTTTATGTTTTTTGTAGGTTGATGATCATAAGAAGTCACAAAATCCATTGAAAAAGCAAAAACAAAATGAAAAACAGGAAGAAAAACAGCACACCCTGGAGGAAGATGTTGCTGGCGTTCAAACGCCAGTAAACCTAGCAGTTGGGCGTTTAACGCCCAGTCTGGCACCATTCTGGGCGTTTAACGCCAGAAAGGGGCACCAGACTGGCGTTAAACGCCAGGAATGGGCATCAGCCCGGCGTTTAACGCCAGAAATGGCTCAAAACGTGATTTTGAGTGCCATTTGGTGCAGGGATGACTTTTCCTTGACACCTCAGGATCTGTGGACCCCACAGGATCCCCACCAACCCACCACACTCTCTCTTCTTCTTCACCCATTCACCAATCACCTCAATACCTCTTCCTCATAAACCCTTCTTCACTCCTTCATTTTCACACCACCTAAACACCACTTCTCCCCCTCTATGGCCGAAACACAAGCCACTCCCTTCTTCCTCATTTCTTCTTCTTCTACTCTCTTCTTTCTTCTTTTGCTCGAGGACGAGCAAACCTTTTAAGTTTGGTGTGGTAAAAGCATTGCTTTTTTTTTTCCATAACCATTTATGGCATCCAAAGCCGGTTCAACTGAGAAGGCATGACCTCAAGCCCATCACTAAGAGAAGGATGGAGCAAACAAGAGACCCCTCTCATCAAGAGATCCCTGAGATACCTCAAGGGATGCACTTTCCTCCACAAGACTATTGGGAGCAAATCAACACCTCCCTAGGAGAATTGAGTTCCAACATGGGACAACTAAGGGTGGAGCACCAAGAACACTCCATTCTCCTCCATGAAATTAGAGAAGATCAAAGAATCATGAGAGAGGAGCAACAAAGACAAGGAAGAGACATTAAGGAGCACAAGCACTCCATAAGACCTTCAAGAGGAAGAACAAGCCGCCATCACTAAGGTGGACCCGTTCTTTAATCTCCTTGTTCTTTGCTTTTCTGTTTTTCGAAAATTATGCTTTATGTTATCCATGTTTGTGTCTTATGATCATTAGTGTCTTAGTGTCTATGCCTTAAAGCTATGAATATGAATCCATCACCTTTCTTAAATGAAAACTGTTTTTATTACAAAAGAACAAGAAGTACAGGATTTCGAATTCATCTTTAAAACTAGCTTAATTAGTATGATGTGGTGACAGTACTTTTTGTTTTCTGAATGTATGCTTGAACAGTGCATATGTCTTTTGAATTTGTTGTTCATGAATGTTAAAATTGTTGGCTCTTGAAAGAATGATGAAAAAGGAGACATGTTACTGAGGATCTGAAAAATCATAAAAATGATTCTTGAAGCAAGAAAAAGCAGTGAATACAAAAGAAAAAAAAAAGAAGAGAAAGAGAAAAACGAAAAAGAAAAAAAAAGGGAAAAAGAAAAAGAAAGAAAAAGAAAGAAATAAAGTTGTGATCCAAGGCAAAAAGAGTGTGCTTAAGAACCCTGGACATCTCTAATTGGGGACTCTAGCAAAGCTGAGTCACAATCTGAAAAGGTTCACCCAATTATGTGTCTGTGGCATGTATGTATCCGGTGGTAATACTGGAAGATAGAGTGCTTTGGGCCACGGCCAAGACTCATAAAGTAGCTGTGTTCAAGAATCATCATACCTAACTAAGAGAATCAATAACACTATCTGGATTCTGAGTTCCTAAAGAAGCCAATCATTCTGAATTTCAAAGGATAGAGTGAGATGCCAAAACTGTTCGGAGGCAAAAAGCTACTAGTCCCGCTCATCTAATTTGGAGCTAAGTTTCATTGATAATTTGGAGTCTATAGTATATTCTCTTCTTTTTATCTTATTTGATTTTCAGTTGCTTGGGGACAAGCAACAATTTAAGTTTGGTGTTGTGATGAGCGGATAATTTGTATGCTTTTTGGCATTGTTTTTAGTATGTTTTTAGTATCTTTTAGTTAGTTTTTATTATATTTTTATTAGTTTTTAGTTAAAATTCACTTTTCTGGACTTTACTATGAGTTTGTGTGTTTTTCTGTGATTTCAGGTATTTTCTGGCTGAAATTGAGGGATCTGAGCAAAAATCTGATCCAGAGACTCAAAAGGACTGCAGATGCTGTTGGATTCTGACCTCCCTGCACTCGAAGTGGATTTTCTGGAGCTACAGAAGCCCAATTGGCGCGCTCTCAACGGCGTTGGAAAGTAGACATCCTGGGCTTTCCATCAATATATGATAGTCCATACTTTGCCCAAGATTTGATGGCCCAAACCGGCGTTCAAAGTCACCCTCAGAAATCCCAGCGTTAAACGCCGGAACTGGCACCTAAATGGGAGTTAAACGCCCAAACTGGCATAAAAGCTGGCTTTTAACTCCAAGAAGAGTCTCTACAC
Organism: Arachis stenosperma; assembly: GCF_014773155.1. Taxonomy (NCBI): domain Eukaryota; kingdom Viridiplantae; phylum Streptophyta; class Magnoliopsida; order Fabales; family Fabaceae; genus Arachis; species Arachis stenosperma. The sequence goes on from NC_080379.1 coordinate 115,030,767, forward strand.
GAAAATGTTTCATTGCTCAGCCCAAGCACACACCAAGTGGGCCCGGAAGTGGATTTCTATGTCATTTACTCATCTCTGTACACCCTAGGCTACTAGTTTTCTATATATAGGACCTTTTACTATTGTATTTTCATCTTTTGATCATGTTTTTATGATTGAACCCTCTTTGGGAGGCTGGCCATTCGGCCATGCCTAGACCTTGTTCTTATGTATTTTCAACGGTGGAGTTTCTACACACCATAGATTAAGGTGTGGAGCTCTGCTGTACCTCGAGTATTAATGCAATTATTATTGTTCTTCTATTCAATTCCGCTTGTTCTTTGTCCAAGATATCACTTGTTCTTCAACTTGATGAATGTGATGATCTGTGACACTCATCATCATTCTCACTCATGAACAAAGTGACTGACAACCACTCTTGTTCTACAAGCATACGAGGCTCTAGTGAATATCTCTTGGATTCTTTAACTGGAATCTTCGTGGTATAGGCGAGAACTGATGGCGGCATTCAAGAGAATCCGGAAGGTCTAAACCTTGTCTGTGGTATTCTGAGTAGGATTCAATGATTGAATGACTGTGACGTGCTTCAAACTCCTAGCAGGCGGGGCGTTAGTGACAGACGCAAAAGGATCGATGGATTTTATTCCGGCCTGACCGAGAACCGACAGCTGATTAGCCTATGCTGTGACAGAGCATCAGGGACGTATTTTCACTGAGAGGATGGGAGGTAGCCATTGACAACGGTGAAACCCTACACGAGCTTGCCATGGAAAGGAGTAAGAAGGATTGGATGAAGACTGTAGGAAAGCAGAGAGACGGAAGGGAAGGCATCTTCATACGCTTATCTGAAGCTCTCACCAATGATATACATAAGTATCTCTATCTTTATCTTTAAGCTTTATTCATCATCTATACCCATTTGAGTCTGCCTGACTGAGATTTACAAGGTGACCATAGCTTGCTTCATACCAACAATCTCCGTGGGATCGACCCTTACTCACGTAAGGTATTACTTGGACGACCCAGTGCACTTGCTGGTTAGTTGTGCGAAGTTGTAGTGATCACAATTTCGCGCACCAAGTTTTTGGCGCCGTTGCCGGGGATTGTTTGTGTATGGACAACTGACGGTTCATCTTGTTGCTTAGATTAGGTATTATTTTTCTTCAGAGTTCTTAAGAATGAATTCTAGTGTTTCAAGGTGATGTTCTTATCATCACCAAAGCTGATTGATCATCATCAATTTAGCTCTTGAATGCAATGTCCTGCTGAAGCTTAGCCGGCCATGTCTAATTCCTTTAGACTAAAGCTTTAGACTAACATTGCATGATTCCTGGAATTCTCATTTAGAATTTTGATACCTTTATTTTCCTTTTCACTTAATTTTCGAAAAACCCAAAAAAAATTACAAAATCATAAAAACCAAAAATATTTGATGTTTCTTGAGTCTAGTGTCTCATCTTAAGTTTGGTGTCAATTGCATACATTCATTCATGTGTCTTAAGGATCTTCAAGTAATTCTTGATGATTTCTTACTCTGATCTTTGAATTCTTTTGACTTGAGTATTTATGTGTCTCATATAGTGTCAGTAGTATACAAACTGCTAAGTTTGGTGTCTTGCATGCATTGTTATTTGATTTTAGTTGCATTTTGATTATTCCTTATTATTAAAAATCCAAAAATATTTTTAATTTGTGTCTTTTCAAGTCAATAATACAGAGAATTAAAGATTCAGAACATACTGCAGAGGAATTATACAGAAAAAGGTGGGCATTCAAAAATGCCCAGTGAAGAAGACAGACTGGCGTTTAAACGCCAGCCAGGGTACCTGGCTGGGCGTTTAATGCCCAAAAGGGTAGAGTTTTGGGTGTTAAACGCCAGAATGGATACCATTCTGGGCGTTTAACGCCAGGATGGCACTAGGGGGAAGATTTTGTTTTCAAAATCAATTTTTTTCAAGTTTTCAAAGTTTTTCAAAATCAAATCTTTTTCAAATCATATCTTTTCAATCAAATGTTTTCAAAATCAATTTCTTTCCTTTTTAAAAGATACTTGCTAATAATTAATGATTTGATTGAACATTTCAAGTATGTTGCCTTTTCTGTTGAGAGAGGTTTTAATGTTTGAATCATATCTTTTCTTGTTAGGCAAGTCATTAATTTTTAAAATCATATCTTTTCAAATTGTTTTCAAATCATATCTTTTAAAATTGTTTTCAAATCATATCTTCTCAATCACATCTTTTTAAAACCATAACTTTTCAATCATATCTTTTTTCACATCTTTTTCAAAATAAGTTTTCAATCAAATCTTTTTAATTTCTAAATTTCAAAATCTTTTTCAAAAATCACTTGATTTCTTTTCCACTTTGAGTTTTCGAAAATTATCAATCAATTTTTCAAAATGTTTTCAAAATCTTTTACTTAATTTTCGAAAAATACTTCCCTTCTTCTCACATCCTTCTATTTATGAACTAACTCTATTCCTTAATGCAAAATTCGAACTCCATCTTCTTTGATAAGTTCGAATTTTCTACTTCTGTCTTCCACTTTTCTTTTCCTCTGACACCTCAAGGAATCTCTATACTGTAACATAGAGGATTCCACATTTTCTTGTTCTCTTCTCTTTCATATGAGCAGGAACAAAGACAAAGGCATTCTTGTTGAAGCTGACCCTGAACCTGAAAGGACCTTGAAGCGAAAGCTAAGAGAAGCTAAAGCACAATTCTCTATAGAGGACCTAACCGAATTCTTCAAAGAAGAAGAAGACATGGCAGCCGAAAACAACAACAATGCAAACAATGCAAGGAAGGTGCTGGGTGACTTTACTGCACCTACTCCCAACTTCTATGGGAGAAGCATCTCTATCCCTGCCATTGGAGCAAACAACTTTGAGCTTAAGCCTCAATTAGTTTCTCTAATGCAACAGAATTGCAAGTTCCATGGACTTCCAATGGAAGATCCTCATCAGTTTTTAGCTGAGTTCTTGCAAATCTGTGACACAGTCAAGACTAATGGGGTTGACCCTGAGGTCTACAGACTGATGCTATTCCCTTTTGCTGTAAGAGACAGAGCTAGAATATGGTTGGACTCACAACCTAAAGATAGCCTGGACTCTTGGGAAAAGCTAGTCAATGCCTTCTTGGCAAAGTTCTTTCCACCTCAAAAATTGAGTAAGCTTAGAGTGGAAGTCCAAACCTTCAGACAGAAGGATGGAGAATCCCTCTATGAAGCCTGGGAAAGATACAAACAATTAATCAGAAAATGTCCCTCAGACATGCTTTCTGAATGGAGCATCATAGGTATTTTCTATGATGGTCTCTCTGAACTATCCAAGATGTCTTTGGATAGCTCTGCTGGAGGATCTCTTCATCTGAAGAAGACGCCTACAGAGGCTCAGGAGCTCATTGAAATGGTTGCAAATAACCAATTCATGTACACTTCTGAAAGGAATCCTGTGAACAATGGGACTAGTCAGAAGAAAGGAGTTCTTGAGATTGACACTCTGAACGCCATATTGGCTCAGAATAAAATATTGACTCAACAAGTCAATTTGATTTCTCAAAGTCTGTCTGGAATGCAAAATGCACCAAGCAGTACTAAGGATGCTTCATCTGAGGAAGAAGCCTATGATCCTGAGAACCCTTCAATGGAAGAGGTGAACTACCTAGGAGAACCCTATGGAAACACCTATAATTCTTCATGGAGAAATCACCCAAATTTCTCATGGAAGAATCAAGAGAGACCTCAACAAGGTTTCAACAACAATAATGGTGGAAGAAACAGGTTTAGCAATGGCAAGCCCTTTCCATCCTCTTCTCAGCAACAGACAGAGAATTCTAAGCAGAACCCCTCTGACTTAGCAACCATGGTCTCTGATCTAATCAAAACCACTCAAAGTTTCATGACTGAAACAAGGTCCTCCATTAGGAATTTGGAAGGACAAGTGGGACAGCTGAGCAAGAAAGTTACTGAACTCCCTCCTAGTACTCTCCCAAGTAATACAAAAGAAAATCCAAAAGGAGAGTGCAAGGCCATCAATATGGCCGAATTTGGAGAGGAAGGGGAGGAAGTGAACGCCACTGAGGAAGGCCTCAATGGGCGTGCACCAACCTCCAATGAGTTCCCCAATGAGGAACCATGGGAATCTGAGACTCAAAATGAGACCATAGAGATTCCATTGGACTTACTTCTGTCTTTCATGAGCTCTGATGAGTATTCTTCCTCTGAAGAGGATGAGTATGTCACTGAAGAGCAAGTTGCTAAATACCTTGGAGCAATCATGAAGCTAAATGACAAGTTGTTTGGAAATGAGATTTGGGAGAATGAACCTCCTTTGCTCACCAAAGAACTGGATGACTTGTCTAGGCAGAGATTACCTCAAAAGAAACAAGATCCTGGGAAGTTTTCAATACCTTGTACCATAGGCACCATGACCTTCAAGAAGGCTCTGTGTGACTTAGGGTCAAGTGTAAACCTCATGCCTCTCTCTGTAATAGAGAAGCTAGGGATCTTTGAGGTACAAGCTGCAAGAATCTCACTAGAGATGGCAGACAACTCAAGAAAACAAGCTCATGGACTTGTAGAGAATGTTTTGGTGAAAGTTGAAGACCATTACATCCCTACTGATTTCATAGTCCTAGAGACTGGGAAGTGCATGGATGAATCCATCATCCTTGGCAGACCCTTCCTAGCCACAGCAAAGGCTGTGATTGATGTTGATGGAGGTGAACTGATCATTCAAATGAATGAAGAATCCTTGGTGTTTAAGGCTCAAGGATATCCCTCTGTCACCATGGAGAAGAAGCATGAAGAGCTTCTCTCAAATCAGAGACAAACAGAGCCCCCACAGTCAAACTCTAAGTTTGGTGTTGGGAGGCCACAACCAAACTCTAAGTTTGGTGTTGAACCCCCACACTCAAACTCTAAGTTTGGTGTTGGGAGGTTCCAACATTGCTCTGAGTATCTGTGAGGCTCCATGAGAGCCCTCTGTCAAGCTACTGACATTAAGAAGCGCTTGTTGGGAGGCAACCCAATGATTATATTTTATATAGTTTCTTTTGTTATTTTATGTTTTTTGTAGGTTGATGATCATAAGAAGTCACAAAATCCATTGAAAAAGCAAAAACAAAATGAAAAACAGGAAGAAAAACAGCACACCCTGGAGGAAGATGTTGCTGGCGTTCAAACGCCAGTAAACCTAGCAGTTGGGCGTTTAACGCCCAGTCTGGCACCATTCTGGGCGTTTAACGCCAGAAAGGGGCACCAGACTGGCGTTAAACGCCAGGAATGGGCATCAGCCCGGCGTTTAACGCCAGAAATGGCTCAAACGTGATTTTGAGTGCCATTTGGTGCAGGGATGACTTTTCCTTGACACCTCAGGATCTGTGGACCCCACAGGATCCCCACCAACCCACCACACTCTCTCTTCTTCTTCACCCATTCACCAATCACCTCAATACCTCTTCCTCATAAACCCTTCTTCACTCCTTCATTTTCACACCACCTAAACACCACTTCTCCCCCTCTATGGCCGAAACACAAGCCACTCCCTTCTTCCTCATTTCTTCTTCTTCTACTCTCTTCTTTCTTCTTTTGCTCGAGGACGAGCAAACCTTTTAAGTTTGGTGTGGTAAAAGCATTGCTTTTTTTTTCCATAACCATTTATGGCATCCAAAGCCGGTTCAACTGAGAAGGCATGACCTCAAGCCCATCACTAAGAGAAGGATGGAGCAAACAAGAGACCCCTCTCATCAAGAGATCCCTGAGATACCTCAAGGGATGCACTTTCCTCCACAAGACTATTGGGAGCAAATCAACACCTCCCTAGGAGAATTGAGTTCCAACATGGGACAACTAAGGGTGGAGCACCAAGAACACTCCATTCTCCTCCATGAAATTAGAGAAGATCAAAGAATCATGAGAGAGGAGCAACAAAGACAAGGAAGAGACATTAAGGAGCACAAGCACTCCATAAGACCTTCAAGAGGAAGAACAAGCCGCCATCACTAAGGTGGACCCGTTCTTTAATCTCCTTGTTCTTTGCTTTTCTGTTTTTCGAAAATTATGCTTTATGTTTATCCATGTTTGTGTCTTATGATCATTAGTGTCTTAGTGTCTATGCCTTAAAGTTATGAATATGAATCCATCACCTTTCTTAAATGAAAACTGTTTTTATTACAAAAGAACAAGAAGTACAGGATTTCGAATTCATCTTTAAAACTAGCTTAATTAGTATGATGTGGTGACAGTACTTTTTGTTTTCTGAATGTATGCTTGAACAGTGCATATGTCTTTTGAATTTGTTGTTCATGAATGTTAAAATTGTTGGCTCTTGAAAGAATGATGAAAAAGGAGACATGTTACTGAGGATCTGAAAAATCATAAAAATGATTCTTGAAGCAAGAAAAAGCAGTGAATACAAAAGAAAAAAAAAGAAGAGAAGAGAAAAACGAAAAAGAAAAAAAAAGGGAAAAGAAAAAGAAAGAAAAGAAAGAAATAAAGTTGTGATCCAAGGCAAAAAGAGTGTGCTTAAGAACCCTGGACATCTCTAATTGGGGACTCTAGCAAAGCTGAGTCACAATCTGAAAAGGTTCACCCAATTATGTGTCTGTGGCATGTATGTATCCGGTGGTAATACTGGAAGATAGAGTGCTTTGGGCCACGGCCAAGACTCATAAAGTAGCTGTGTTCAAGAATCATCATACCTAACTAAGAGAATCAATAACACTATCTGGATTCTGAGTTCCTAAAGAAGCCAATCATTCTGAATTTCAAAGGATAGAGTGAGATGCCAAAACTGTTCGGAGGCAAAAAGCTACTAGTCCCGCTCATCTAATTTGGAGCTAAGTTTCATTGATAATTTGGAGTCTATAGTATATTCTCTTCTTTTTATCTTATTTGATTTCAGTTGCTTGGGACAAGCAACAATTTAAGTTTGGTGTTGTGATGAGCGGATAATTTGTATGCTTTTTGGCATTGTTTTTAGTATGTTTTTAGTATCTTTTAGTTAGTTTTTTATTATATTTTTATTAGTTTTTAGTTAAAATTCACTTTTCTGGACTTTACTATGAGTTTGTGTGTTTTTCTGTGATTTCAGGTATTTTCTGGCTGAAATTGAGGGATCTGAGCAAAAATCTGATCCAGAGACTCAAAAGGACTGCAGATGCTGTTGGATTCTGACCTCCCTGCACTCGAAGTGGATTTTCTGGAGCTACAGAAGCCCAATTGGCGCGCTCTCAACGGCGTTGGAAAGTAGACATCCTGGGCTTTCCATCAATATATGATAGTCCATACTTTGCCCAAGATTTGATGGCCCAAACCGGCGTTCAAAGTCACCCTCAGAAATCCCAGCGTTAAACGCCGGAACTGGCACCTAAATGGGAGTTAAACGCCCAAACTGGCATAAAAGCTGGCTTTTAACTCCAAGAAGAGTCTCTACACGAAAATGTTTCATTGCTCAGCCCAAGCACACACCAAGTGGGCCCGAAAGTGGATTTCTATGTCATTTACTCATCTCTGTACACCCTAGGCTACTAGTTTTCTATATATAGGACCTTTTACTATTGTATTTTCATCTTTTGATCATGTTTTTATGATTGAACCCTCTTTGGGAGGCTGGCCATTCGGCCATGCCTAGACCTTGTTCTTATGTATTTTCAACGGTGGAGTTTCTACACACCATAGATTAAGGTGTGGAGCTCTGCTGTACCTCGAGTATTAATGCAATTATTATTGTTCTTCTATTCAATTCCGCTTGTTCTTTGTCCAAGATATCACTTGTTCTTCAACTTGATGAATGTGATGATCTGTGACACTCATCATCATTCTCACTCATGAACAAAGTGACTGACAACCACTCTTGTTCTACAAGCATACGAGGCTCTGATACGTAAAAATTAAGATTTCACGTATAACCGGCAAGTATACCGGGTCGTATCAAGTAATAAAACTCACTAAGAGTGAGGTCGATCCCACGGAGATTGGTAGATTAAGCAACTTTAGTTAAATGGTAAATTTAGTCAAGCAAACATAGTTTTGATTTCATGAGCATTTTGATTTGTGGACATAATTGCAAGAATTTAAATGGCAAAGAATGTAAAGAACTAGAAGAGAGAAATAAAGTGAAAGTAAATAACGGAAACTTAAATGGCAAGAAACTTAAATGACATCAAAAGTAAATTGCATGAAAATAGAGTGCTGAATTCTAAAGAGCAAAAGAGTAAATAGCAAGAAATAAAGAAGCAGAATGTAAATGACAAGAATAATAAATTGCAAGAGTGTAGAAGGGAATTGGGCAATGGGTATTCAAGCACTAAGAGCAAAAGAAATGAGAATTAATGATAGAGAGAATCATTAGGGATCAGAGATGCTAGTTTTCATGAGTTGATGTTAGTCGAATCCTTCTCAATCATGGGTATAGATCCATGGCAAATGGGTAATTGAATCCCAATCTCTTGGTGATTCAATTTCTCTCAACATAACCAATTGCCACTCTCGTGATCTAATTGTTCATGAGAAGAGATGAAGCTCAAATCTAATCCAGCCACACAACTCCCATAATCTCAACCAAGGAGAGTTACATCTCACATACTAACCAAGGTGTATTGATTAAAGAAATCATGAAAGGATGAACTCTAAGCTGAATTATGTGGCTCATTCCTCAAATTCACCACATAATTCATATAGATTAACCCCTCTCTCGATGGTGGTTGAATCTTTGAAGAACAAGAGTTCCCTCTTTAGATCAACCACTAGAATTGAGGAGGAAAAGATGAGTTCACCAATGCATTCCAACAAGCAGAGCTCTTCCCCCTAATGAAAGTGGGGTTTAGTGAGTCATCGCTCCAATTTCAACAACAATTGCCATAAACCAAAATTTTAACTAAAATGCAAAGAAAGATGATGAAGAATAAGGAAATGCTTAAAGCTTAAGAAATGAAGAAGAAGAGTTCCAAGAAGAAACAAAATAGCTCTCCGGGTATCCTCCCGGAAGTGCTAAAAGAGTTCTCAAAGTAAAAGCTAAAAGTATAAAAATTCTAAGTGTCAAAAAGTCCTCTACAAGTACACCAATCTCTTCTATTTATACTACTCCCAAAACTTCTTCAGAGATCTTCAATTTGGGCTAGCAATGTGGGCTTTCTCATTGTTGAATTCTTGGTTCAATTGAAGAAATTGCTGGCCTTTGTGAGGAATAGGGAAGCAGAGCAAGTTGGCAACCATTCTGGCCCATTGAGGGGCGTTATTGGCAATAACTCCAGGCTTAATGCACGTTGGCAACGTGGTTGGTGTTTTCCTGGAGTAAGCTTTGAGACTTGGGCGTTGCTAGCCCAAGTTGTTGCTAACAACTTGCTCTTCCTCTTCTTAGCTCTACTTTCATGCTAAATGTAGCCCAGAATTTGAGTGTCAACCTTCTACTTCAATATGGACTATTATACATCATTGGAAAGCTCTTGATGTCTATTTTCCAATGCCACTGGAATCACCTCAATTGGACTTTCCTAGCTCAAGTTATACTTCTTCAAAGAAAGTAAGGTCAAGCTGCCAAGTTGTTGCCGAAAACGCACCCATTTTGCCAAGTTGGCAACGTGCCCGTGCCTAGCCTCCCAAAGCAGGGAAATGAGGCTGGCGTTGTTGCCAAAAACGCACCCTTACTAGCACGTTGGCAACGTGCTCGTGCCCCCCTCCAGGGCTCATCTCTAGCCTTCTTGAATTTCAACTTCATATTCTTGTTTTTAGGGCCTAAAGATGACTCTGGTTTGGCTTCAATTTTGTGCTCCACCATAGACTATTATATATGGTTGGAAAGCTCTGAATGTTAGCTTTCCAACGCAACTGAAAGCATTCAATTTGGATCTCTGTAGCTCAGGATATCTTCCATTGAAGAAGGTAAGGTCAGGCTGCCTTGTTGGAGTTGTTGTGGATAACGCCCCTATATTCCAAGTTGGCAACGTGCTACCTCCATTCTTCACCATCCAAAGCTTCCTGGCGTTGTTGCCAAACACGCCAATGTTTTCTTGAGTTGGCAACGTGCCCGATGCTTCTTCAAGGCTCTAAACATTGCTTCCCACGTTGCCATTGAACACGCCTATAGAAGCTGGCGTTGGCAACGTGGTTGGCAGCTCTTCCTGGCATTGGCAACGTGGTTGGCAAGGCTTCCTGGCGTTGGCAACTTGATTGGCAAGGCTTCCTGGCATTGGCAACTTGATTGGCAAGGCTTCCTGGCGTTGGCAACTTGATTGGCAAGGCTTCCTGGCGTTGGCAACGCCCTCGATCTCCTCTTCAAGGCTTCATTCTTGTTGCTTGGCGTTGCCTTGAATAACGCCTATGGTTCTTGGCGTTGGCAACGCCAGCTTCTTCTCCTCTTGGGCCAAGCTCACTCATGTGCGTTACCTTGAGACACGCCAATGAAGTAGCACGTTGGCAACGTGCTCGAGCTTCTTGGCTGGGCAAATTCTTCTAGCTTAGCGTTGCCTTGAACAATGCCCATACTCCCCACGTTGGCAACGCCCTCGAAGCTCCTTCATGGCCCAAGTTCCTTGCTTGTGTGGCGTTGCCTAGGGACACGCCTATGGTTCCTGGCGTTGGCAACGCCCTCGAAGCTTCTTCATGGCCCAAGTTCCTTGCTTGTGTGCGTTGCTCATAAAAACTCACTCCTTTCTCCAAGTTGGCAACGCCAACATTTGCTCTCCAGGGCTGCCTGGCGTTGCCTTCAACAACGCCCTCCATTCTCCAAGTTGGCAACGCCAACTTGTGCTTCTCCAGGGCTGCCTGGCGTTGCCTTCAACAACGCCCCCTTTTCCCAAGTTGGCAACGCCAACAACTTTTCTTCTTCTTGCCCAGCTTGCATCATTCTTGCTTCCATGCTTCCTTGTTTCATCACCTACCATCAACAAAGGAAATAGCTTCAAAGTCTTACCAATTCATGCAATAAATTTCATGAGATTCATTCATACTCATTCATGTATATATTCTTTAAATCATTTGCATGAATTTGGCTAGAATCAACATGTTCCTTGGTGTTCTCATGCATGAAGATAAAACTCATAAGAGGACTTGTTTATTTAGAGAAAATGAGTGAAATTAAGCTAAAACCAACTAAACTAACTAGCTAATATAACAAATATGCAATTGCATCACAACACCAAACTTAAAGTGTTGCTTGTCCTCAAGCAAAATATAAAAAAACTTTGTCACAAGAATCCAAGATGTGAGACTTGAATGTTCTACCAGAGAGCAATTTTTCATTGAACATGTCATCCTCATTTGTGTGGTCCTTGATTTATTGTAAATGAACATGGCTATTCAATTTTTCAATTAAAATGCTTGCTTCAATACTAAATTGGTTAACTTCACTAGACTTCTTTTTCTATACCGTAGCACATGATCCTTGAATCATTCTTTTTTTTTTCTGCTTCTTTTTCTTTCCTTTTTTTTTCAATTGAGCTCGAAATCTTGTCTTAAGGCGGCTCTTTAGCATAAGCTTTCAATCAACAATCCCAAACCAGTTGGTTCAAGTTGTTAAGTGTTGAGACACTCTTAAAGATTTACTAACTCAAGCCTCTCTCCTTAACACATTCAATCACAGGCATATAACATTGAAATTTTTGTTTGGATAGTGGTGTCCAGCACCTCTTTGGGTTGCTAAATGTTCTGTTATAGAGCTACTCTTGATTGTGAGTTTTCAATCGATAATCCCGAGTTAGTTAACTCAAGTTATCGGGTGATGAAGCACCCCTCGGATTTACTAGCCCAAGTATGTCTCCTAACATCAATCACCACAGACACATATCCAAATTTTGTCATTGATGCCTAGCCTTTCATTCTTTGTCTTTTGTTTTCTTTATTGTCAAGGTTATTTGTGCTATTACTGATAAAGTCTTTGTGACCCTTAACCGAACTAGTCTTGTATAAGCAAGCATTCTTTTGAACTTATTGAGCCTTGATTCTTTCACAATAAATGTATATATACTAGCACTTTTCTCATGGGACAACATGATTCTTTTTAAACTAGAATTCTCTCTGTTCTTGCTCAAACTACATCTTTTATTCCATTGACAAGTAAAAGTACTTAAGACAAGCAACCATTCCAAATCTGTGAGTGATGATGCATGGAATGGGCAACATAAAAGAAAATGCTTCAAAAAGAAAATGCATCCTAGAAGGTATACCATATTTCAGACATATATCTTCTTTATTTAATAAAACATAAATAAAAACAAAGGAACTTCACCACCTTTAGTCTTCATGTCCCTTTTTCTTTGCTTGATTCTCCTTGCTTTCCTTTGCCCTTTGGGTCTTCTTTCTTTTTCTTCCTCAACTCTCCTTGCTGTTTTGTTGTTGAATCCCCCTTTGAATCTTCTTTCTTTTTCCTTCTTAGCTCTCCTTGTTGCTTTGTTGTTGAATCCCCCTCTTCTCTTTGCCAAATTCCTGAGCTTATCATTGTCTCCTTTAGCCTCTGTTGATTAAATCTCACCCTTGCAAGTTCCTGCTCTTCAAATATCTTGCGAGCTTCATTAAAGGTTTTAATTTGTGGGTTGAGTAATGGGGGTGTGGAACAGAGGTAACTGAGCTTTTCTTGGGTGCATATATCATAGTCAAGTCTGTCTTTATGCCTGGCTTCCCTGAACATTCTGCTTTCATTGAAATCTTTGTGAAATGTATCATGTCTAGCATCCAACCTATGGAGAAGCTCCCTTTGCTGAGCTTGCTCTTTCCTTAGTTGAGCTTGTTCTTGTATTACTTTCTCCATGGCTTTTCCATATTCAACAGTTGAATTGTTGATGGCTTCATGCATCTTGGCATATTGTTCTTGTTGTAGTTCCATCATGTGTGCTTGGTATTCATTTTGTTGGTTCATCCATTGAACTTGAACCCCTCTTTGTTGATCCATCAATTGCCAAAGGTCCCTTTGTTGTTGAGCTTGTTCCTCTTGGCTTCTTTGAATTTGTGAATATTGCCCAGAAATTCCTTCTAAAGCGGCTTGGAGTTGATTCATGTTCAAGGTATGAGGTTCTTCCATTTCTTGAGGCTCCTCCTCTTGTCTTGCTTCTTTCCTTTTCTTCCTTCTTGCTAAAGGTTGCCTTTCCAATTGGGTTGTGGTAATGAATTCCAACCTTTCTCGGGTAAGAGGTTTTCCAACAGAGACCACATCAGTTTCTCCAAATTCTTCCAGAGGCACTCCAGCTTCTTCACATAGGCGCAGAATAGTACTGGGATATCCTAGCCAGCTGTCCTGTTTGACTTTTTGAGCTATGTCAATGATGTTCTTGGCTATAATGTCTCCAACATTGATTTCCCCTCCTTTCATTATACAATGGATCATTATTGCTCTATTCACCGTTACCTCAGAATTATTTGAAGTGGACATCAATGATCTCCTCACTATGTCATGCCATCCTTTTGCTTGAGGTATGAGATCACCTCTCCAAAGTTTGAGTGGTTGTCCATGTGAATCCAACACCCAATCCGTGCCTACTCTGCATAAGTCACTTACCACATCCATATATCTTGGGTCATTTTCAACCCTTTCTTCATAGCTAGCTCGTTTGAACTGTTTTGCCTTGACCTTTAGCACCCTGTTGATGGTGTCCGGGCTAAAATCAACAGTCACACCTCTTACATAACTCATGTATGGTTCTTCATCATCATATTCTCTTATCACATTAGTGTAGAACTCATGGATGAGAAGCATGCTCACTTCTTGAGGTTGGTCACAGAGAAGCTCCCATCCCCTTTTTCTGATTATTTTTTGTATTTCAGGGTATTCATCTTTTCTTAGCTTGAATGGTAACTCTGGAACAACATCTTTGCTTGACATCCAGCTGAAGATACGCTCGTTGTGTTTGGATTTGAATCTTCTTTGATCAAAGGTGTCTTGTCCTTCATCTCCTCTCCTATCCCTTGATGATGAGGCCATTGAAATTCACTTGCAAGGGTTGAATCTTCCACACCAAACTTAGATGAATGCTTGTCCTCAAGCACAAGAAAAATGGTTGTGAATGGGAGAGATATATGATAACAACGTGACTTAGGCAAGCTAGAAAATGATGGTGAGGGGAGGTGGAGTGTTTCGGTTATGTGAGGGGATGTAGTGCTTCATGAGTTTTATTGGGTAAAGATTAGGCCTAAGGTAAGAATATAGGAAACATGGAATGAGTTGGGGGTGTAGTGTGACTTCGGGTGATGAAATGAGGTTATGGGGGGTAGAAGAATGAGTGATGAAGATTGAGGTTTGATGAATATGGTTGAAGTATTTAAAGTGAACTTTGGTGGGGATGCATGATTCTAGTGAGTTCCGTGGTGCTATGCATGGCTCTAAGGGTTCGGTCATAGCATGGGGAGCATGCTTCCTTGTGCCCAATGCATGTTGAGTTGTTTTTCCCATGCACAAAGTTCAAGACTCATGTGACTTTCTCTTCCTTGTGTATCCGTGACCTCTCTCTCCAAGATTTCCCATCACTTCTTTCTTTCTTTCCTGCAACAAAATTCCAAAAGCTTGAGATTCTTAAAGTGACATTACTAGCTAACAACTTATGATGATATTCCTATGCAAAATTGACTAAACTAAAATTAAAATTTATGAATTGATTCCCTAATCTATTTTTTCTAGCATTAGTAATGTAAGTAAAGACACCAAACTTAGTTTGTGACTAAGTGATCTATGGAGTTAATTACAAAGATAGCCACATCAAGCTTAGTATTTTACCTACATTATATGCTATTTCACGTTTTTTTTTTATATATATATAACTAAAATGATGACTGTACTTTCATAGTCTAGCATTTTCGTGTATGTATGGACACCAAACTTAGTCTGTGGCTAAGTGTTGTAGAACACACTTTTGCCATTACTTCAAGATTGGCCACACCAAACTTAGTGTTTTGCATACACCATGTACTAGTCTACTTAATCATTATTGGTTACTAAAGTATGAAAATAAAAGACTCCCTGTGCATGGGTTGCCTCCCATGAAGCGCTTGTTTATTGTCCTTAGCTTGACACTGCAGCTTCTTTGCTCATGTTAAGAGTTGCACACTCTCTTCCTTGCTCCAGGGGCCACCAAAATAGTGCTTCACCCTGTGTCCATTAGCTGTGAAAGTTTGTTTAGAGGCTTCATCAAGTAATTCGACATAGCCATGAGGTGATACTTTGATGATGGTGTATGGCCCAGTCCATCTAGACCTCAGCTTCCCAGGAAAGATCTTCAATCTTGAATTGAATAACAACACCCTTTGGCCTGGTTCGAATGTTCTTTGAGAGATCCTCTTATCATGCCATCTCTTTGCTCTCTCTTTGTATATTTTGGCATTTTCATATGCCTCCAATCTGAACTCCTCAAGTTCATTGAGTTGTAGCAACCTCTTCTCTCCTGCTGCTTGAGCATCTAAATTCAGAAGTTTGGTGGCCCAAAAGGCCTTATGTTCAAGCTCCACAGGGAGGTGACATGCCTTTCCATACACCAGCTGAAATGGAGATTTTCCTATGGGTGTCTTGAAGGCTGTCCTATATGCCCAGAGTGCATCATCCAGCTTCCTAACCCAATCCTTTCTTGTTGTTCCCACAGTTTTCTCCAAAATCCTTTTTAGCTCTCTGTTGGCAAGTTCAGCCTGCCCATTGGTTTGTGGGTGATATGGGGTAGCTACTTTGTGAGTAACACCATATTTGTGGAGTAAGGAGTTTAGTTGCTTGTTGCAGAAGTGGCTTCCCCCATCACTTATAAGTCCTTTGGGCACTCCAAATCTAGTGAAGATGTTCTTCTTGAGGAATTGCAAGACCACGTTGGTATCACATGTGGTGGTGGCTATTGCTTCTACCCATTTGGAGACATACTCTACTGCTACCAAGATGTATTTGAATGTGTAAGATGGAGGAAAAGGTCCCATGAAATCTATTCCCCACAGATCAAAGAGTTCCACTTCCAAAATGAACTTCTGAGGCATCTCATTTTTCTTTGACAAACCCCCTGTTCTTTGACATTCATTGCATTGGCCCACAAACTCCCTAGCATCCTTGAAGATTGAAGGCCAGTAGAAACCACTTTGAAGGACCTTTGCAGCTGTTCTTTCCGCTCCAAAATGACCACCATAACTAGAGTTGTGACAATGCCATAGTATGTCCTTCATCTCACCTTCTGACACGCATCTTCTTATCATTTCATCTGGGCATCTTTTGAACAAGAATGGTTCATCCCAAAAGAAGAACTTAGCCTCATGCAGCAGCTTCTTGACTTGTTGCTTTGTGTACTCTTGTGGAAAGATTCTTCCGGCCTTGTAGTTGGCCATGTCTGCAAACCAAGGGACATGTTGAATTTGCAAGAGGTGCTCATCTGGAAATTCTTCATTTATTGATGGAAGGTTGTCTTGGCATGCATCTTGTGGTACCCTTGATAAGTGATCAGCAACTTGATTTTCATTGCCCTTTCTATCTTTTATCTCAATGTCAAACTCTTGTAGGAGTAGCACCCATCTGATTAGCCTTGGTTTGGCATCCTGTTTTGACATAAGATACTTAAGAGCAGCATGGTCAGTATACACTAAGACTTTAGATCCAATCAAATATTGTCTAAACTTATCAAAAGCATATACCACAGCTAGTAGCTCTTTCTCTGTTGTGGTGTAGTTTTTTTGAGTTTCATTCAATACCTTACTTGCATAGTAGATAACATGAAGCTTCTTTTCCTTCCTCTGCCCCAACACAGCACCAATTGCAAGGTTACTTGCATCACACATGAGTTCAAAAGGTAGTCCCCAACTTGGGGGTGTGATGATTGGTGCTGTGGTGAGCTTAGCCTTTAGAGTTTCAAAGGCCTGTTTACACTCATCATCAAAGAGAAAAGGATTGTCTACCACTAGCAAATTGCTTAGTGGCTTTGCTATTTTGGAAAAATCTTTGATGAATCTCCTATAAAATCCAGCATGTCCTAAGAAACTTCTAACGGCTTTCACACTAGTTGGCAAAGGAAGTTTTTCTATAATTTCTACTTTTGCCTTGTCAACTTCTATACCCTTTCTTGAAATTTTATGACCAAGAACGATGCCTTCGGGTACCATGAAATGGCATTTCTCCCAATTCAAAACTAAATTGGTTTCTTGGCATCTTTTCAAGACTAGGGTAAGATGATGCAAGCAAGTATTGAAGGAATCACCAAAAACAGAGAAATCATCCATAAATACTTCAATAAATTTTTCTACCATGTCTGAGAAGATTGATAGCATGCACCTTTGAAAGGTAGCTGGGGCATTACACAGTCCAAATGGCATTCTCCTGTATGCAAAGACTCCAAAGGGACAAGTAAAGGAAGTCTTCTCTTGATCCATGGGGTCAACCACTATCTGATTATACCCAGAATATCCATCAAGAAAGCAGTAATAGGCATGGCCAGCCAACCTTTCGAGCATCTGATCAATGAAAGGGAGAGGAAAGTGATCTTTTCGTGTGGCATCATTCAGCCTCCTATAGTCTATGCACATCCTCCACCCTGTCACTGTTCGTGTTGGAATAAGCTCATTCTTCTCATTAACAATGACAGTCATCCCCCCTTTCTTAGGTACTACTTGCACTGGACTGACCCACGGGCTGTCAGATATAGGGTAGATGATCCCAGCTTTACACAACTTCAGGACTTCCTTTTGAACAACCTCCTTCATTGTGGGATTCAATCTTCTTTGGGGTTGTACCACTGGTTTGGAATTCTCCTCTAAAAGTATCTTGTGCATGCATACAGCAGGGCTTATGCCTTTCAAGTCATCAATGGTCCATCCCAACGCCTCTTTGTGAGCTTTCAAAACCACAAGGAGCTTTTCTTCTTCCTCTGCACTCAATGTGGAATTGATGATCACTGGGAAGCTGTCCTTCTCACCAAGGAATGCATATTTAAGATGAGGGGGTAGTGGTTTCAACTCTTGTTGTGGTGCCTCTTCTTTCATAGCTTCACTTGGTTCCTCTGGTGCTTCCAATTTGTTTTCTTCTTGTCCTTTAACATTCTGGACTTCCTCCTATTTCACTTGATGGTTTGTGTTAAGTACCTCTTCAACCAACGAATCCACTACATCAATCCTCATGCAACTTTCTTTCTCAACGGGGTGTTGCATTGCTTTGAAAACATTTATGGTCATTTGCTCATCATGCACTCTAAAAATCATTTCTCCCTTTTCCACATCAATGATTGTTCTAGCTGTAGCCAAAAAGGGTCTACCAAGAATGACTGAATTGTTTCCCTCTTCATCCATGTCTAGGACCACAAAATCAGCTGGGAATATGAAGTTTCCCAC
This sequence comes from Arachis stenosperma, assembly GCF_014773155.1. Classification (NCBI taxonomy): domain Eukaryota; kingdom Viridiplantae; phylum Streptophyta; class Magnoliopsida; order Fabales; family Fabaceae; genus Arachis; species Arachis stenosperma. The sequence goes on from NC_080379.1 coordinate 115,049,037, forward strand.
CTTCACCAAGAGGTTCTCAACTACTCCATTTGGTATTTTGATGGATCTGTCAGCAAGTTGGAGTGACATCCTTGTGGGTTTAAGCTCTTCAATCATCATTTTCTTCATCATGGTAAGGGGCATTAGGTTAATGCTTGCTCCCAGGTCACAAAGTGATTTGTCAACGGCCATGCTCCCAATCGTGCAGGGTATGAGGAAGCTGCCAGGATCTTTGAGTTTTGGAGGTAGCCCTTTTTGAATGATGGCACTACACTCTTGATTGAGAACCACCGTTTCTTTTTCTTGCCAACTTCTCTTCTTGGTGATCAATTCCTTAAGAAACTTTGCATATAATGGCATCTGTTCCAGAGCTTCTGCCAATGGGATGTTGATTTCAAGTTTCTTGAAGATTTCTAAGAACCTTGGGAATTGTTGGTCCTTTGCTCCTTTATGTACCCTAGTTGGGTATGGAAGCTTGGGTACATAGGCTTTTACTCCTTCATTTTTGTTTTCTTGTTGTGGATTCACATTCTCCTTGCTAGCATGGTTACTTCCTCGAGTGGGTGGGTTGCCTTGTGGCTTGACAACCTCTTTGCCTTTGTTAGATGTTGAATCCTTTTCCTCATCCTGCCTTTCCACTTGTATCTCCACTGTGTCTCGCTCTTTGGGTTTTGTTGCTTCTTTATTCGAACTTTCACCAACTACCTTGCCACTCCTTAACTGCAGAGCTTTACATTCTTCTCTTGGGTTGGGTATTGTATCACTTGGGAGAACATTGGTTGGTCGCTTGACTTGCTTGGCTAGTTGTCCCACTTGTCTCTCAATATTCTTCATGGTGACCTCATGTTCCTTTTGTCCCTTAGCTAAGGCTTGAGTGGTTTGAGCAAGTGCTTGCAAGGTTGCTTCAAGACTTAAAATTCTAGTCTCATGGTGGTCAATTGGGGATATGATGGGGGTTGATTGTTGTTGAAAGTTGTTGGGTGGATTAGTGTGGTAATTCTGTGCGTTGGATGTTGGTGCAGGAAAGTTGCTTTGGTGAGTTTGTGAGTTGTTATGAGGTGGTTGATATGTGTTTTGTGTTTTTCTATATTGGTTAGTGTTGTTGGCATGGTGATTTTGGTTATTTGTGTTGCGGGTGTGGTTGTGGTTGTTGTTCTTTTGCCAATGGTTTTCACCCCACCTTAGATTGGGGTGATTTTTCCAAGAGGAGTTGTAGGTATCACCATGAAATTCATCCTGAGAATTTGAAGTATTTTGCATGTATTGAACTTGTTCTTGTGGCTGGTCAACAGTGGTCCCTTCACCTTGGCTCCATTCAAGTGATGGTTGATTTGTTGTGTTCACTGATGCTAGCTGGAAGCCATCCATTCTCTTTGTTATCATCTCCATTTGTTGTTGGATTTGTTGGTGCATTAACTTATTTTGTGCCAAGATAGCGTCAACACCTTCAAGCTCCATTACACCTTTCTTTGGGGCCGGGTTATGTTGCCTCTCTGATGAGTAATAATACTGATTGTTTGCCACGATCTCAATGAGGTCTTGAGCCTCCTCAGCAGTTTTCATCATGTTGAGTGATCCTCCTGATGAGTAGTCTAGCCCCTTCCTTGCTTCTAAGCTTAAACCTTCATAGAAGTTTTGGAGTTTGACCCAGTCACTAAACATATCAGGTGGACATCTTCTCATTAGTGCCTTATATCTTTCCCAGGCTTCATACAATGACTCCCCTTCCATTTGCCTGAAAGTTTGTACCTCTGTCTTCAACTTGATGATTCTTTGAGGTGGGTAAAACTTTGCTAGAAATCTGCCCATCACATCATTCCAATTGTTGAGGCTTTCCTTGGGGAATGACTCTAGCCATTGAGTGGCCTTGTCCCTCAAAGAGAATGGAAATAGTAGCAGTTTGTAGACATCTGGATGCACTCCATTCGTCTTCACTGTATTGCATATCCTCAGAAAAACAGATAGATGTTGATTTGGGTCTTCAAGAGGTCCTCCCCCATAAGAGCAGTTGTTCTGTACCAAAGTGATAAGCTGAGGTTTCAACTCAAAGTTATGGGCATGGACATTTGGTGTAGCAATACTGCTCCCACAATGTCTTGGATCAGGGATAGTATATGAAGATAACACCCTTCTAGGTGGTCCATCATTGTTGTTGACCCCTCCAGGAGGATTGTGCATCTCATCCTCCATGACTTGATCTTCTCCCTCTGACTCCTCTTTACCAACTATTCCCTTTCCTCTTTCTGCTCTCCTTATTCTTCGGAGAGTTCTCTCGTCCTCAATATTACGTCTATTAGTTCCTGACATACACAAACAAAACCAAAATCACAAGTGAGACACTCTAAAATTAGAGTGGAATTGGGGTTAGTGAAACAAAGTATCAAACAGTTAGTAGGCTTAACAAAAACACTAAAAAAAAATGCTCAATCTAAACCACCTTTCACTTAATCATTGTCAATCTTTTCCAATCCCCGGCAACGGCGCCAAAAACTTGATACGTAAAAATTAAGATTTCACGTATAACCGGCAAGTATACCGGGTCATATCAAGTAATAAAACTCACTAAGAGTGAGGTCGATCCCACGGAGATTGGTAGATTAAGCAACTTTAGTTAAATGGTAAATTTAGTCAAGCAAACATAGTTTTGATTTCATGAGCATTTTGATTTGTGGACATAATTGCAAGAATTTAAATGGCAAAGAATGTAAAGAACTAGAAGAGAGAAATAAAGTGAAAGTAAATAACGGAAACTTAAATGGCAAGAAACTTAAATGACATCAAAAGTAAATTGCATGAAAATAGAGTGCTGAATTCTAAAGAGCAAAAGAGTAAATAGCAAGAAATAAAGAAGCAGAATGTAAATGACAAGAATAATAAATTGCAAGAGTGTAGAAGGGAATTGGGCAATGGGTATTCAAGCACTAAGAGCAAAAGAAATGAGAATTAATGATAGAGATAATCATTAGGGATCAGAGATGCTAGTTTTCATGAGTTGATGTTAGTCGAATCCTTCTCAATCATGGGTATAGATCCATGGCAAATGGGTAATTGAATCCCAATCTCTTGGTGATTCAATTTCTCTCAACATAACCAATTGCCACTCTCGTGATCTAATTGTTCATGAGAAGAGATGAAGCTCAAATCTAATCCAGCCACACAACTCCCATAATCTCAACCAAGGAGAGTTACATCTCACATACTAACCAAGGTGTATTGATTAAAGAAATCATGAAAGGATGAACTCTAAGCTGAATTATGTGGCTCATTCCTCAAATTCACCACATAATTCATATAGATTAACCCCTCTCTCGATGGTGGTTGAATCTTTGAAGAACAAGAGTTCCCTCTTTAGATCAACCACTAGAATTGAGGAGGAAAAGATGAGTTCACCAATGCATTCCAACAAGCAGAGCTCTTCCCCCTAATGAAAGTGGGGTTTAGTGAGTCATCGCTCCAATTTCAACAACAATTGCCATAAACCAAAATTTTAACTAAAATGCAAAGAAAGATGATGAAGAATAAGGAAATGCTTAAAGCTTAAGAAATGAAGAAGAAGAGTTCCAAGAAGAAACAAAATAGCTCTCCGGGTATCCTCCCGGAAGTGCTAAAAGAGTTCTCAAAGTAAAAGCAAAAAGTATAAAAATTCTAAGTGTCAAAAAGTCCTTTACAAGTACACCAATCTCTTCTATTTATACTACTCCCAAAACTTCTTCAGAGATCTTCAATTTGGGCTAGCAATGTGGGCTTTCTCATTGTTGAATTCTTGGTTCAATTGAAGAAATTGCTGGCCTTTGTGAGGAATAGGGGAAGCAGAGCAAGTTGGCAACCATTCTGGCCCATTGAGGGGCGTTATTGGCAATAACTCCAGGCTTAATGCACGTTGGCAACGTGGTTGGTGTTTTCCTGGAGTAAGCTTTGAGACTTGGGCGTTGCTAGCCCAAGTTGTTGCTAACAACTTGCTCTTCCTCTTCTTAGCTCTACTTTCATGCTAAATGTAGCCCAGAATTTGAGTGTCAACCTTCTGCTTCAATATGGACTATTATACATCATTGGAAAGCTCTTGATGTCTATTTTCCAATGCCACTGGAATCACCTCAATTGGACTTTCCTAGCTCAAGTTATGCTTCTTCAAAGAAAGTAAGGTCAAGCTGCCAAGTTGTTGCCGAAAACGCACCCATTTTGCCAAGTTGGCAACGTGCCCGTGCCTAGCCTCCCAAAGCAGGGAAATGAGGCTGGCGTTGTTGCCAAAAACGCACCCTTGCTAGCACGTTGGCAACGTGCTCGTGCCCCCCTCCAGGGCTCATCTCTAGCCTTCTTGAATTTCAACTTCATATTCTTGTTTTTAGGGCCTAAAGATGACTCTGGTTTGGCTTCAATTTTGTGCTCCACCATAGACTATTATATATGGTTGGAAAGCTCTGAATGTTAGCTTTCCAACGCAACTGGAAGCATTCAATTTGGATCTCTGTAGCTCAGGATATCTTCCATTGAAGAAGGTAAGGTCAGGCTGCCTTGTTGGAGTTGTTGTGGATAACGCCCCTATATTCCAAGTTGGCAACGTGCTACCTCCATTCTTCACCATCCAAAGCTTCCTGGCGTTGTTGCCAAACACGCCAATGTTTTCTTGAGTTGGCAACGTGCCCGATGCTTCTTCAAGGCTCTAAATATTGCTTCCCACGTTGCCATTGAACACGCCTATAGAAGCTGGCGTTGGCAACGTGGTTGGCAGCTCTTCTTGGCGTTGGCAACGTGGTTGGCAAGGCTTCCTGGCGTTGGCAACTTGATTGGCAAGGCTTCCTGGCGTTGGCAACTTGATTGGCAAGGCTTCCTGGCGTTGGCAACTTGATTGGCAAGGCTTCCTGGCGTTGGCAACGCCCTCGATCTCCTCTTCAAGGCTTCATTCTTGTTGCTTGGCATTGCCTTGAATAACGCCTATGGTTCTTGGCGTTGGCAACGCCAGCTTCTTCTCCTCTTGGGCCAAGCTCACTCATGTGCGTTACCTTGAGACACGCCAATGAAGTAGCACGTTGGCAACGTGCTCGAGCTTCTTGGCTGGGCAAATTCTTCTAGCTTAGCGTTGCCTTGAACAACGCCCATACTCCCCACGTTGGCAACGCCCTCGAAGCTCCTTCATGGCCCAAGTTCCTTGCTTGTGTGGCGTTGCCTAGGGACACGCCTATGGTTCCTGGCGTTGGCAACGCCCTCGAAGCTTCTTCATGGCCCAAGTTCCTTGCTTGTGTGCGTTGCTCATAAAAACTCACTCCTTTCTCCAAGTTGGCAATGCCAACATTTGCTCTCCAGGGCTGCCTGGCGTTGCCTTCAACAACGCCCTCCATTCTCCAAGTTGGCAACGCCAACTTGTGCTTCTCCAGGGCTGCCTGGCGTTGCCTTCAACAACGCCCCCTTTTCCCAAGTTGGCAACGCCAACAACTTTTCTTCTTCTTGCCCAGCTTGTATCATTCTTGCTTCCATGCTTCCTTGTTTCATCACCTACCATCAACAAAGGAAATAGCTTCAAAGTCTTACCAATTCATGCAATAAATTTCATGAGATTCATTCATACTCATTCATGTATATATTCTTTAAATCATTTGCATGAATTTGGCTAGAATCAACATGTTCCTTGGTGTTCTCATGCATGAAGATAAAACTCATAAGAGGACTTGTTTATTTAGAGAAAATGAGTGAAATTAAGCTAAAACCAACTAAACTAACTAGCTAATATAACAAATATGCAATTGCATCAGGCTCTAGTGAATATCTCTTGGATTCTTTAACTGGAATCTTCGTGGTATAGGCGAGAACTGATGGCGGCATTCAAGAGAATCCGGAAGGTCTAAACCTTGTCTGTGGTATTCTGAGTAGGATTCAATGATTGAATGACTGTGACGTGCTTCAAACTCCTAGCAGGCGGGGCGTTAGTGACAGACGCAAAAGGATCGATGGATTTTATTCCGGCCTGACCGAGAACCGACAGCTGATTAGCCTATGCTGTGACAGAGCATCAGGGACGTATTTTCACTGAGAGGATGGGAGGTAGCCATTGACAACGGTGAAACCCTACACGAGCTTGCCATGGAAAGGAGTAAGAAGGATTGGATGAAGACTGTAGGAAAGCAGAGAGACGGAAGGGAAGGCATCTTCATACGCTTATCTGAAGCTCTCACCAATGATATACATAAGTATCTCTATCTTTATCTTTAAGCTTTATTCATCATCTATACCCATTTGAGTCTGCCTGACTGAGATTTACAAGGTGACCATAGCTTGCTTCATACCAACAATCTCCGTGGGATCGACCCTTACTCACGTAAGGTATTACTTGGACGACCCAGTGCACTTGCTGGTTAGTTGTGCGAAGTTGTAGTGATCACAATTTCGCGCACCACTCACGAAGATTGTTGGTATGAAGCAAGCTATGGTCATCTTGTAGATCTCAGTTAGGGGTGATGACAAGTCATCATATACCCATTTTTCAAGCTAATTTCACTTGTTTTGTTAGCATTTATGCACTTTCTTGCATCCTAAGTAAGGGATTTGGAGTGAAAATGCATAAACTCTTTAAATCAAGCAACCACCATGAAATTAATGTTAAATCATGAGGTTTAAGCTAATTTTAATTGCATTTTAATTGATTTATAAGCCTCTTGAATTTAGTGATACTTTGAGTGGTTGTTTGGTTTATTGTAGGTGAAGAAAAGAAAAGAAAATGAAAAGCGTGGCCTAAAAAGTGTAACACAAGAAAAGGAAAGCGTGGCAAAGAAGAGGAGAAGCGTGCCGCAACTAAGGGGGGAAGCAACATTGCCCTCCACAAGGGCAGGCTGCCCTTTAGGAGAGCAACACTAGGTGACCAAACAAGAATAGGCAACTCTGCCCTGCCCACTCCAAAGGCAGAGCACAAAATGTGCCTTGGAACCAAGAGAAAGCAAATTCTGCCCTGCCCTTGTGGAGAGCAGAATCGGGCACCTCAAGGAAAGAAATCAAAGAAAAAAAGTCACCCATGCATGCCACAAGGTTCGAACCAAGAACCATGAGGAAGCCAAAGACTAAAGGTGATTGTCGTGCCAAGAAGCCAAGAAAATATTAGCGTGTTTGCACCCTCCCAGGTTCGAACCCGAGACGTGAAGGAAGCAACTTTGCCCTGCCCTTGGCGCGGGCAGGGCAGCATTTGAATTGGCACGATCTTGGCGCACCATTTCTCAATCTGGCGCACCAATTTCCTCGACTTGGCAGCATCTGGCGCGCGCGTTCCTTCCCTGGCGCACCAAACCGTTCCTGCCCTGCCCTTGGCGCGGGCAGGGCAGCGTTTAGCGTCCCACGCACCAAACATTCCTCCTGGCGCACCAAATTTCCTTCTGGCAGCACCATCCGCACGCACGCCTCACATCCTGGCGCATCAGCTTTCCCGCCCTGCCCTCGGCGCGGGCAGGGCAGCCTCTGGCGCACCAACCGCGCACCAACTCGCACCAACACGCAACATGGCCGCACCAATTGCTAGCACCAAGCCTCATTTTTCTGCCCTGCCCTCCACAAGGGCAGGGCAGCCTCCTGGGAGTGAATTCTAATGGGCCGAAAATTCAAATTAAATTCCCATTTTAATTCATTTCTTCACCAATTCAAAAGCCCATCCAAATCCCAAAATCCAAGAATAGAAAGTGTATAAATAGGAGTTAGTTTGATTGAATTAGGACCTTTACTCCCACTTTTTAATTTTTACTTTTGACTTTTACCTTTGCTTTGAACTTTTCAATTTCTTTGAGCTTTCTTGAGAGATTTGTCCGAGCACTAAGAGGATCAAGGGAGAATTGACTGATCTCCTTCCTCATTTCCCTTGGGCAATTCTACTCTTCTATTTTTTTTGAGTATTGGGTGTGTGAAATTGGGGAAATTCTGTCCCAATTCCCATTCAAGCTCTTTGCACTTTGCTTTCTGCATAATTCAATTCCAATTCTGTTCTTCTATTGCTTCTTCTTTAATTTTCTGTCAATTGTTTTGTGAACTTGGATCTAAGAAGGCAAATAGAGATCTAGGCTCTGCTACCTAGTCTCTTGAGACCTGAGACCAAAAATTCACTTGGGTTCTTCTGTGAACCTTTACTGCATTTAATTTCCTTTCTGTTTGAATGCTATTGGCTTCTAATCTAAATTCTGTTCAATTAATTGCTACAATTTACTTCTTCTTTGTTTAGATCTTGAAATCCCAGTCCTCAATTCCCTTTTATATTCAAGCCATTTATCTTTCTTGCCATTTAAGTTACTGCAATTTAAGTTTCTTGCACTTTAAGTTTCAGTCATTTACTTTCTTGCTCTTTAAGATTCTGCACTTTTACAATTCTGTTCCTCAATTTACTGCACTTTTCCCTTCTCCATTTACATTTACTGTCATTTACTTTCTGTTAAACACAAATCATTCAACCAAAACTTGATTCGCTTGACTAAATCAACCACTAAACTAAAATTGCTCAATCCTTCAATCCCTGTGGGATCGACCTCACTCATGTGAGTTATTATTACTTGATGCGACCCGGTACACTTGCCGGTGAGTTTTGTGTTGGATCGTTTTCCGCACATCAAGGGGGATAGTAAATGTTATGGAGTTTTTGAATAATAAATAAAGCAGAAAATAAAGATAGAGTTACTCATGTAATTCAATGGTGGGAATTTCAGATAAGTGTATGGAGATGCTTGTCCCTGTTGGATCTCTGCTTTCCTACTGCCTTCCTTCAATCTTTCTTATTCCTTTCCATGGCAAGCTGTATGTAGGGCATCACCGTTGTCAATGGCTACATCCCATCTTCTCAGTGAAAAAGGTCCAAATGCTCTGTCACGGCATGGCTAATCATCTGTCGGTTCTCGATCATGTTAGAATAGAATCCCTTGATTCTTTTGCGTTTGTCATCAGTAGTCCTTTATCAGCCTCCTTATCAGAGTTTTGCTTAGGACCCTCAAATTCAGTCAGAAATTACCTGAAATCACAGAAAAACACACCAACTCATAGTAAAGTCCAGAAATATGAATTTAGCATAAAAACTAATGAAAACATCCTTAAAAGTAGCTAGATTACACTAAAAACTATCTAAAAACAATGCCAAAAAGCATATAAATTATCCGCTCATCACAACACCAAACTTAAATTGTTGCTTATCCCTAAGCAACTGAAAATCAATTAGGATAAAAAGAAGAGAATATACTATAAATTTCAAAATATCAATGAATATTAATTCTAATTAGTTGAGCGGGACTTGTAGCTTTTTGCTTCTGAACAGTTTTGGCATCCCACTTTCTCCTTTGAAGTTTAGAATGATTGGCATCTCTAGGAACTTAGAATTTCAGATGGTGTTATTGATTCTCCTAGTTAAGTTTGTTGATTCTTGAATACGACTACTTTTATGGGTCTTGGCCGTGGCCCTAAGCACTTTGTTTTCCAATATTACCACCGGATACATAAATGCCACAGACACATAGCTGGGTGAACCTTTTCAGATTGTGACTCAGCTTTGCTAAAGTCCCCAGTTAGAGGTGTCCAGAGCTCTTAAGCACACCCTTTTTGCTTTGGATCACGACTTTAACCACTCAGTCTCAAGCTTTTCACTTAGACCTGCATGCCACAAGCACATGGTTAGGGACAGCTTGGTTTAGCCGCTTAGGCCTGGATTTTATTTCCTTGGGCCCTCCTATCCATTGATGCTCAAAGCCTTGGATCCTTTTTACCCTTGCCTTTTGGTTTTAAGGGCTATTGGCTTTTTCCGCTTACTTTTTCTTTTTCTTTCTAATTTTTTTTCGCCATTTTTTTTCGCAAGCTTTTGATTTTTCACTGCTTTTTCTTGCTTCAAGAATCAATTTTATGATTTTTCAGATTATCAATAGCATTTTTCTTTATTCATCATTCTTTCAAGAGCCAACAATTTTAACATTCATAAACAACAAGATCAAAATTATGCACTGTTCAAGCATTCATTCAGAAAACAAAAAGTATTGTCACCACATCAATATAATTAAACTAAATTCAAGGATACTTTCAAAATTCATGTACTTCTTGTTCTTTTGAATTAGAAACATTTTTTTATTTAAGAGAGGTGAAGGATTTATGGAATTATTCATACCCTTAAGACATAGTTACTAAATACTAATGATCATGTAACAAAGACACAAACATAGATGACATAATAAGCATAAAAACCGAAAAACAGAAAATTAAGAACAAGGAATGAATCCACCTTAGTGATGGTGGCGCTTTCTTCTTGAAGAACCAATGATGTCCTTGAGTTCTTCTATGTCTATTCCTTGCCTTTGTTGCTCCTCCCTCATTGCTCTTTGATCTTCTCTAATTTCATGGAGAATGATGGAGTGCTCTTGATGTTCCACCCTTAATTGATCCATATTGTAACTCAAATCTTCTAGAGAAGTGTTGAGTTGTTCCCAATAGTTGTTGGGAGGAAAGTGCATCCCTTGAGGCATCTCTGGGATTTCTTGGTGATGAGCTTCCTCATGCGTCTCTTGGGTTCCATGAGTGGGCTCTCTTGTTTGCTCCATCCTTTTCTTAGTGATGGGCTTGTCCTCCTCAATGGGGATGTCTCCTTCTATGATGACTCCAGCTGAGTAACATAGATGGCAAATGAGATGAGGAAAAGCTAGCCTTGCCAAGGTAGAGGGCTTTTCGGCTATTTTGTAGAATTCAAGGATGATGACTTCATGAACTTCTACTTCATCTCCATTCATGATGCTATGAATCATGATGGCCCGATCCACAGTAACTTTAGATCGGTTGCTAGTGGGGATGATGGAGCGTTGGATGAACTCCAGCCATCCTCTAGCCACAGGCTTGAGGTCCAGTTTTCTTAATTGAACCGGCTTGCCTTTGGAGTCTCTTTTCCATTGAGCTCCTTCAACACATATGTCCATAAGGACTTGGTCCAACCTTTGATCAAAGTTGACCCTTCTTGTATAGGGGTGTGCATCTCCTTGCATCATGGGCAAGTTGAATGCCAACCTCACATTTTTGGGACTAAAATCTAAGTATTTCCCCCGAACCATTGTAAGATAGTTCTTTGGATTCAGATTCATACTTTGATCATGGTTCCTAGTGATCCATGCATTGGCATAGAACTCTTGAACCATCAAGATTCCGACTTGTTGAATGGGGTTGGTCAAACCTTCCTAACTTCTTCTTTGGATCTCATGTCGGATCTCTGGAAACTCATTTTTCTTGAGCTTGAAAGGGACCTCAGGGATCACCTTCTTCTTGGCCACAACATCATAGAAGTGGTCTTGATGGGCTTTGGAGATGAATCTCTCCATCTCCCATGACTCGGAGGTAGAAGCTTTTGTCCTCCCTTTTCCTTTTTAGAGGTTTCTCCGGTCTTAGGTGCCATTAATGGTTATGGAAAAACAAAAAGCTATGCTTTTACCACACCAAACTTAAAACATTGCTCGCCCTCGAGCAAGAGAAGAAAGAAAAGAAGAAGAAGAAGAGAAAATATGGAGGAGAGTGAGGGGGAGGTGTATTCGGCCAAGGTATAGAAGAGGGGGGTTGTGTTGTGTGAAAATGAAGGAGAATGGAGGGGTTTATATAGTGAGGGGAGAGGGAGTGGGTTTGGCTATTTAGGGTGAGTTTGGGTGGGAAAGAAATTTTGAATTTTGAAGGTAGGTGGGGTTTATGGGAAAGAGTGGATGGATGTGAGTGGTGAAGGGGGTAAATTGTGAGGAGAGATTGAGGTGATTGGTGAAGGGTTTTTGAGAAAGAGTGTTTATGGGAAAGAGAGGATGAATGTTGAGAAGAGGGAAGAATATGAGTAGAGGTAGGTGGGGATCCTGTGGGGTCCACAGATCCTGAGGTGTCAAGGATTTACATCCCTGCACCAATTAGGCATGTAAAACGCCTTTACATGCAATTCTGGCATTTAAACGCCGAAGTGATGCTCGTTTTGGGCGTTCAACGCCCAATTGCAGCATGTTTCTGGCGTTGAACGCCAGTTCCATGCTTGTTTCTGGCGTTCAGCGCCAGTTCTCCTCAGTTTGTATTCCTGGCGTCTGAACGCCAGGATGTTGCTTGTTTCTGGCGTTCAACGCCAGATCCATGCTCTGTTCTGGCGTTGAACGCCAGCCAGATGCTCCTTACTGGCGTTTGAACGCTAGTAAGTCCTTCCTCCAGGGTGTGATTTTTCTTCTGCTGTTTTTGATTCTGTTTTTAATTTTAGTATTTTTTTTCGTGACTCCACATGATCATAAACCTAATAAAACATAAAAGAACAATGAAAATAAAATAAAATTAGATAAATAAAAAAAATTGGGTTGCCTCCCAATAAGCGCTTCTTTAATGTCAATAGCTTGACAGTGGGCTCTCATGGAGCCTCACAGGTGATCAGGTCAATGTTGTAGACTCCCAACACCAAACTTAGAGTTTGGATGTGGGATTCAACACCAAACTTAGAGTTTGGCTGTAGCCTCCCAACACTAAACTTAGAGTTTGATTGTGGGGGCTTTGTTTGACTCTGTACTGAGAGAAGCTTTTCATGCTTCCTTTCCATTGTTAAAGAAGAAGATCCTTGAGCCTTAAACACAAGGTAGTCCCCATTCAATTGAAGGACTAATTGTCTTATGTTAACATCTATTACAGCTCTTGGTGTGGCTAGGAAAGGTCTTCCAAGGATGATGCATTCATCCTCCTCCTTCCTAGTGTCTAAGATTATGAAATCAGCAGAGATGTAAATGCCTTTAACCTTTACTAATACGTCCTCTACTAATCCATAAGCCTGTCTTACTGACTTGTCTGCCATTTGTAATGAGAACATGGCAGGTTATACCTCAATGATTTCCAGCTTCTCCATTACAGAGAGTGGCATAAGATTTATACCTGACCCCAGGTCACACAGAGCTTTTAAAAAGATCATGGTGCCTATGGTGCAGGGTATTACGAATTTTCCAGGATCTTGTCTCTTTTGAGGTAAAGTTTGTTGAACCCATGTATCTAGTTCACTAATGAGCAATGGAGGTTCACCTTCCCAAGTCTCACTACCAAATAACTTGGCATTCAGCTTCATGATAGCTCCTAAATATTGAGCAACTTGCTCTCCAGTTACGTCTTCATCCTCTTCAGAGGAAGAATAGTCTTCAAAGCTTATGAATGGCAGAAGGAGGTTTAATGGGATCTCTATGGTCTCTATATGAGTCTCAGATTTCTTTGGGTCCTCAATAGAGAACTCCTTTTCGCTTGAGAGATGTCCCATGAGGTCTTCCTCATTGGGATTCACGTCCTCTCCTTCCTCTCTAGGTTTGGCCATATTGATTATATCAATGGCCTTGCACTCTCTTTTTGGATTCTCTTCAGTATTGCTTGGGAGAGTACAAGGAGGAGTTTCAGTGATTTTCTTACTCAGCTGGCCCACTTGTGCCTCCAGATTTCTGATGGAGGACCTTGTTTCACTCATGAAACTTAAAGTGGCCTTAGACAGATCAGAGACTAAATTTGCTAAGTTAGAGGTACTCTGTTCATAATTCTCTATCTGTTGCTGAGAAGATGATGGATAAGGTTTGATATTGCTGAGCCTATTTCTTCCACCATTATTAAAGTCTTGTTGAGGCTTTTGTTGATCCTTCCATGAGAAATTTGGATGATTTCTCCATGATGAATTATAGGTGTTTCCATAAGGTTCACCCATATAATTTACCTCTGCTATTGCAGGGTTCTCAGGATCATAAGCTTCTTCTTCAGAAGATGCCTCTTTAGTACTGTTGGATGCATTTTGCCATCCATTCAGACTTTGAGAAATCATGTTGACTTGCTGAGTTAACATTTTGTTCTGAGCCAATATGGCATTCAGAGCATCAATTTCAAGAACTCCCTTCCTTTGAGGCGTCCCATTATTCATGAAATTCCTCTCAGAAGTGTACATGAACTGGTTATTTGCAACCATGTCAATAAGTTCTTGAGCTTCTGCAGGCGTTTTCTTTAGGTGAATGGATCCACCTGCAGAATGGTCCAGTGACATCTTAGAGAACTCAGATAGACCATAATAGAATATATCTATCATGGTCCATTCTGAAAACATGTCAGAAGGACATCTTTTGGTCATCTGCTTGTATCTTTCCCAAGCTTCATAGAGGGATTCACCATCTTTTTGTTTGAAGGTCTGAACATCCACTCTAAGCTTGCTCAGCTTTTGAGGAGGAAAGAATTTAGCCAAGAAGGCCATGACCAGCTTATCCCAGGAGTCCAGGCTATCTTTAGGTTGAGAGTCCAACCATGCTCTAGCTCTGTCTCTTACAGCAAAAGGGAAAAGCATGAGCCTGTAGACTTCAGGATCTACTCCATTAGTCTTAACAGTCTCATAGATATGCAAGAACTCAGTTAAGAACTGGTAGAGATCTTCTGATGGAAGTCCATGAAATTTGCAGTTTTGTTGCATTAGAGCAACTAATTGAGGTTTCAGCTCAAAATTGTTTGCTCCAATGGCAGGAATTGAGATGCTTCTTCCATCATACTTGGAAGTAGGTGTAGTATAATCACCAAGCATCCTCCTTGCATTATTGTTGTTGGGTTCGGCTGCCATCTCCTTTTCTTGTTCAAAAATTTCAGCAAGGTTATCTCTGGATTATTGTAATTTAGCTTCTCTTAGTTTCCTCTTTAGAGTCCTTTCAGGTTCTAGATAAGCTTCAACAAGAATGCCTTTTTCCTTGTTCCTGCTCATATGAAAGAGAAGAGAACAGAAAAAAGAAGAGAAATCCTCTATGTCACAGTAAAGAGGTTCCTTATTGTTAGTAGAAGAAGAAAGGGAATAAAGAAAGGAGAATCCAAACACAAAGGTGTGGATAGGGGCAGAGATTTGAGATGAAGAGAAGTGTTAGTGAATGAATAAATAAATAAGATGAGAGACAGAAGTTTTCGAAAATAATTTTTGAAAAGGAGTTAATGATTTTCGAAAATTAAGATAAGAAATAAAATTAAAATTAAAATTTAAAACAATTAATTAATTAAAAAGAATTTTTTTTTTGAAAAAGATGGAGGTATTTTTGAGAATTAGAGAGAGAAAAGTTGTTAGGTGGTTTTGAAAAAGATAAGAAACAAACAAAAAGTCAAATAGTTAGTTGAAAAAGATTTGAAAATCAAATTTGAAAAGATAAGAAGATAAGAAGGTAAGAAGTTAGAAAAGATATTTCAAAATCAAATTTTTGAAAAAAAGATAAAATTTAAAAAAAAAGATATGATATAAAAGATAAAATAAAAAGATATGATTAAAAAGATATGGTTAGAAAAGATTTAATTTTTTTTAAATTAAAATTAATTACTTAACTAACAAGAAACTAAAAGATAAGATTCTAGAATTTAAAGATTGAACCTTTCTTAACAAGAAAGTAACAAACTTCAAATTTTTGAACCAATCACATTACTTGTTAGTTAAGTTTCGAAAATTTTGAAATAAAATTAAGAAAAGATTTTGAAAATAATTTTTGAAATTTTCAAAAAATCATGAAAGAAAAATGAAAAAGATTTGAATTTTGAAAAAGTTTTAAAAAGATAAGATTTTTAAAATTTGAAAATTTGACTTGACTTATAAGAACTAGCTAATTTTAAAAATTTTTGACTAAGTCAACCCAAATTTTTGAAATTTTGAGAGAAAAAAGGAAAAGATATTTTTTTATTTTTGAATTTTTAATGATGAGAGAGAAAAACACAAATATGACTCGAAACATGAAAATTTTGGATCAAAACCAATGATGCATGCAAGAACACTATGAATGTCAAGATTAACACCAAGAACACTTTGAAGATCATGATGAACATCAAGAACATATTTTTGAAAAAATTTTGATGCAAAGAAAACATGCAAGACACCAAACTTAGAAATCTTTAATGCTTAGACAATATGAATGCAAAGATGCACATGAAAAACAATAAAAGACACAAAACAAGAAAACATCAAGATCAAACAAGAAGACTTACCAAGAACAACTTGAAGATCATGAAGAACACTATGAATGCATGAATTTTTTTCGAAAAATGCAAGAACAATATGAATATGCAATTGACACCAAACTTAAAACATGACACAAGACTCAAACAAGAATCACAAAATATTTTTGATTTTATGATTTTATGAAAATTTTTTATAGATTTTATTTTATTTTTTTCGAAAACATATAGGAAAAAGGAAGTAATGAATTCAAAGTCCTCAATCAAAATCCCAGGAATCATACCAGGTTAGTCTAAAGCTTGATGGCCAGCCAAGCATCAGCATACCATTTTGAAAACTTTTTGAAAAGAAAATAAAAAGAAAATTACCTAATCTGAGCAACAAGATGAGCCGTCAGTTGTCCAAACTCGAACAATCCTTGGCAACGGCGCCAAAAACTTGGTGCATGAAATTGTGATCATCAACAATGGCACCAAAAACTTGGTAGCGCTCTCAAACGTGAATCACACTTAGTCACAACTCCGCATAACTAACCAGCAAGTGTATTGGGTCGTCCAAGTAATACCTTACGTGAGTAAGGGTCGATCCCACGGAGATTGTTAGTATGAAGCAAGCTATGGTCATCTTGTAGATCTCAGTTAGGCGGATAGTAAATGTTATGGAGTTTTCGAATAATAAATAAAGCAGAAAATAAAGATAGAGTTACTCATGTAATTCAATGGTGGGAATTTCAGATAAGTGTATGGAGATGCTTGTCCTTGTTGGATCTCTGCTTTCCTACTGCCTTCCTTTAATCCTTCTTATTCCTTTCCATGGCAAGCTGTATGTAGGGCATCACCGTTGTCAATGGCTACATCCCATCCTCTCAGTGAAAAAGGTCCAAATGCTCTGTCACGGCATGACTAATCATCTGTCGGTTCTCGATCATGTTGGAATAGAATCCCTTGATTCTTTTGCGTTTGTCATCATGCCCAACAATCGCGTGTTTGAAGCTCGTCACAGTCATTAAATCCCTGAATCCTACTCGGAATACCATAGACAAGATTTAGACTTTCCGGATTCTCATGAATGCCGCCATCAATCTAGTTTATGCCACGAAGATTCTGATTAAGGAATCCAAGAGATATGTGCCCAGTCTAAAGTAGAACGGAAGTGGTTGTCAGTCACGCATTCATAAGTGAGAATGATGATGAGTGTCACGGATCATCACATTCATCATGTTGAAGTGCAACGAATATCTTAGAACAGGAATAGCTGAATTGAATAGAAAATAGTAGTAATTGCATTAAAACTTGAGGTACAGCAAAGCTCCACACCCTTAATCTATGGTGTGTAGAAACTCCACCGTTGAAAATACATAAGTGATGAGGGTTCAGGCATGGCCGAATGGCCAGCCCCCAAACGTAATCAAAAGACCAAATGGTAAAAAGGCTAGATAGTCAAAAGATGTCTAATATATTAGTAAAAAGTTCTATTTATACTAAACTAGCTACTAGGGTTTACAGAAGTAAGTAATTTATGCATAAATTCACTTCCGGGGCCCACTTTGGTGTGTTCTTGGGCTGAGCTTGAGCTTTCCACGTGCAGAGGCTTCTTTTGGAGTTGAACGCCAAGTTGTAACGTGTTTCTGGCGTTCAACTCCGGTTCGTGACGTGTTTCTGGCGTTTGACTCCAGAATGCAGCATGGAACTGGCGTTGAGTGCCAGTTTACATCGTCTAATCACGAATAAAGTATATACTATTATATATTGCTGAAAAGCTCTGGATGTCTACTTTCCAACGCCGTTGAGAGCGCGCCATTTGGAGTTCTATAACTCTAGAAAATCTATTTTGAGTGCAGGGAGGTCAGATTCCAAAAGCATCAGTAGTCCTTTGTCAGCCTCCTTATCAGAGTTTTGCTCAAGTCCCTCAAATTCAGCCAGAAATTACCTGAAATCACAGAAAAACACACCAACTCATAGTAAAGTCCAGAAATGTGAATTTAGCATAAAAACTAATGAAAACATCCCTAAAAGTAGCTAGATTACACTAAAAACTATCTAAAAACAATGCCAAAAAGCGTATAAATTATCCGCTCATCAGGGACCGTCATGGCTCCCTGTGCTAGTAAATGAAGTGGAGTCCGGAGTGTCTGGGTCTTTGTCAGGTATGTGGTTTCCTGTGAGTAGCTCCTTGAGGTATTTGAAATGGGGCTGGTTGCGGCGCTCTTGTAGCTTCGCTTTCTGTTCTTGTCGGTCCAACCTCTCCAGTATCTGATGGAGCAGTTGACTTGTTGAAGTTGCTTGTGGTGTGGAAGGAGGAATGTCTGTAGCTGGTTCTGTAGGCAGGCTGGTAGTGGCTGTTGGTGGCCTGAGATATTTTTCGTTAGGGACGTACTGATCATCACGTGGAAGCATGGCTTTGGTGTCCCCAGCTCTGTAGGAGACTCCAGCTACTGAGACAAGATCTGAGACCAAGGAGGAAAAAGGTAAGTTGCCCGCAATTTGTACATGTCCCATAGCATCCTGGATGTGTCTTGGTAAGTTTAAAGGCTGGTCTGTAAGGATGCACCATAGTAGAACGGCCATGTCTGCAGTGAAGGAGGACTCATGAGTGCTCAGAAAGACGTAATGGAACATAATCTGTGCCCATACGCGAGCCTCCAAGGTAAGTGCGGAAGCCGAGATCCCCTTAGGTCAGGATTGATGGTGTCCGTAGATCCATCTGCTGCCAGATTGCATGATAACTCTGAGAATGGCGTCCCAGTCAAATTGGTATGTCTGGCGCTTGAGTGAGGCTTCTTGGAATGCGTCCAATCCTTCTGGAGTAGGGGGAAGATCTAGAGCTCGCTGAATGGCCTCTTCTGTAATGGGGACTTACTTCTGACGGACATAGACAGACTACAGGGTTGGCAAGTGGAAATTGGAATAGAATTTAACTACCCATGAAAGATTAACCTGCCGTGACTGTCTCCATAGGAATCCCCATTGTCTTCATTCAATTTGCGGCTCAACAAAGGTAGCAATGTTGGTCGGGAGGATAAGAAGGTATTCATTGTTGTAATTCCTCTCTGCCAGGATAGGGAACATCTGCTCACAGTAGCGGTTAGGAAAACGCGCAGTGTCCTTCGCTGGGAAGGCTTTTTCTTTTTCATTGACCTTGATGATCCTCTTGATTCTTTTTGTTGAGGGTTTTACTGCTGTTGAAGATGGCTCTGCCACTAATGCTCGTTTTGTTCCTCTCCTTGCTGGTGGTTTGGGAGTAGCTTTCTCTTTGCCTTTCTTGGTGGCCATCCTAAAAAAGAAAAGAGAAAGTAATATATAAAGCTAATGGTTCGAGCAAGGGAGCGAATATAATGGGTGGTAATCAATGCATGGGAAAGAAAGATGCCGTTATCATATGGTCTAGACTACATGTGAAAAGTCCATCAATGGAATTATAGCAAGTGCATGTGATGACAATTGAATGCAAGGTGTTTAGTGGCATGCCGGCAAAGGCATGAGTAGCATGGATCAAGCATTCAATATCCAAGTTAGATTACCAAGTCTGTCAAACTAACAATATGTTTGTATGGATGGTGCACGAAATTGTGATCATCAATGGCACCATCAACATGGTACGCTCAATTGCAATCTCAACTCTTTATCACAACTTTGCACAACTAACCAGCAAGTGCATTGGGTCGTCCAAGTAATAAACCTTACGCGAGTAAGGGTCGATCCCATGGAGATTGTTGGTATGAAGCAAGCTATGGTCATCTTGTAAATCTCAGTCAGGCGGATTCAAATGGTTATGGAGGATTAATGATTAAAAGATAAATAAAACATAAAATAAAGATAGAGATACTTATGTAATTCATTGGTGAGAATTTCAGATAAGCGTATGGAGATGCTTTGTCCCTTCCATCTCGCTGCTTTCCTACTGTCTTCATCCAATCCTTCTTACTCCTTTCCATGGCAAGCTGTATGTTGGGCATCACTGTTGTCAATGGCTACAGTCCCATCCTCTTAGTGAAAATGTTCAACGCGCTCTGTCATAGCACGGCTATTCATCTGTCGGTTCTCGATCATGTCAGAAAAGATTCCAGTGATTCTTTTGCGTCTGTCACTAACGCCCCACAATCGCGAGTTTGAAGCTCGTCACAGTCATTCAATCCCTGAATCCTACTCAGAATACCACAGACAAGGTTTAGACCTTCCGGATTCTCAAGAATGGCCGCCAATGGATTCTAGCTTATACCACGAAGATTCTGATTAAGGAATCCAAGAGATATCCACTCAATCTAAGGTAGAACGGAGGTGGTTGTCAGACACACGTTCATAGGTAAGAATGATGATGAGTGTCATGGATCATCACATTCATCAAGTTGAGGAACAAGTGATATCTTAGAACAAGAATAAGCTGAATTGAATAGAAGAACAATAGTAATTGCATTAATACTCGAGGTACAGCAGAGCTCCACACCTTAATCTATGGTGTGTAGAAACTCTACCGTTGAAAATACATAAGAACAAGGTCTAGGCATGGCCGAATGGCCAGCCTCCCAAAGAGGATTCAATCATAAAAACATGATCAAAAGATGATCCGAAGATTGAAAGATTCCCCCAAATACAATAGCAAAAGGTCCTATTTATAGAGAACTAGTAGCCTAGGGTTTACAGAAAAGAGTAAATGACATAAAAATCCACTTCCGGGCCCACTTGGTGTGTGCTTGGGCTGAGCATTGAAGCTTCCATGTGTAGAGACTTTTCTTGGAGTTAAACGCCAGCTTTTGTGCCAGTTTGGGCGTTTAACTCCCACTTTTGTGCCAGTTCCGGCGTTTAACACTGGGAATTCTAAAGCTGACCTGGAACGCCTGTTTGGGCCATCAAATCTAGAGCAAAGTATAGACTATTATATATTGCTGGAAAGCCCTGGATGTCTACTTTTTAACGCATTTTTGAGCGCACCAATTGGGCTTCTATAGCTCCAGAAAATCCACTTCGAGTGCAGTGAGGTCAGAATCCAACAGCATCTGCAGCCCTTTTCAGCCTCTGAATCAGATTTTTGCTCAGGTCCGTCATTTTCAGCCAGAAAATACCTGAAATCACAGAAAAACACACAAACTCATAGTAAAGTCCAGAAAAGTGAATTTTAAAAAAAAAATAATAAAAATATAATAAAAACTAACTAAAACATACTAAAAGCATACTAAAAACAATGCCAAAAAGCGTATAAATTATCCGCTCATCACAACACCAAACTTAAATTGTTGCTTGTCCCCAAGCAACTGAAAATCAATAGGATAAAAAGAAGAGAATATACAATAAATTCCAAAAACATCTATGAAGATCAGTATTAATTAGATGAGCGGGGCTTTTAGCTTTTTGCCTCTGAACAGTTTTGGCATCTCACTTTATCCTTTGAAGTTCAGAATGATTGGCTTCTATAGGAACTCAGAATCCGGATAGTGTTATTGATTCTCCTAGTTAAGTATGATGATTCTTGAACACAGCTACTTTATGAGTCTTGGCCGTGGCCCAAAGCACTCTGTTTTCCAGTATTACCACCGGATACATCCATGCCACAGACACATAACTGGGTGAACCTTTTCAGATTGTGACTCAGTTTTGCTAGAGTCCCCAATTAGAGGTGTCCAGGGTTCTTAAGCACACTCTTTTTGCTTTGGATCACGACTTTAACCGCTCAGTCTCAAGTTTTCACTTGACACCTTCACGCCACAAGCACATGGTTAGGGACAGCTTGGTTTAGCCGCTTAGGCCAGGATGTTATTCCTGTAGGCCCTCCTATCCACTGATGCTCAAAGCCTTAGATCCTTTTTATTATCCTTGCCTTTTGGTTTAAAGGGCTATTGGCTTTTTCTGCTTGCTTTTCTTCTTTTTTTTTTTTAATTCACTGCTTTTTCTTGCTTCAAGAATCATTTTTATGATTTTTCAGATCCTCAGTAACATGTCTCCTTTTTCATCATTCTTTCAAGAGCCAACAATTTTAACATTCATGAACAACAAATTCAAAAGACATATGCACTGTTCAAGCATACATTCAGAAATCAAAAGTATTGCTACCACATCAAAATAATTAATCTGTTATAAAATTCGAAATTCATGCAATTCTTCTCTTTTTCAATTAAGAACATTTTTCATTTAAGAAAGGTGATGGATTCATAGGACATTCATAACTTTAAGGCATACTAAGACACTAATGATCATAAGACACAAACAGAAATAAAACATAAAGCATAATTTTCGAAAAACAGAAAAATAAAGAACAAGGAGATTAAAGAACGGGTCCACCTTAGTGATGGTGGCTTATTCTTCCTCTTGAAGATCTTATGGAGTGCTTGAGCTCCTCAATGTCTCTTCCTTGCCTTTGTTGATCCTCTCTCATGATTCTTTGATCTTCTCTAATTTCATGGAGGAGGATTGAATGTTCTTGGTGCTCCACCCTTAGTTGTCCCATGTTGGAACTCAATTCTCCTAGGGAGGTGTTGATTTGCTCCCAATAGTTTGTGGAGGAAAGTGCATCCCTTGAGGCATCTCAGGGATTTCATGATGAGGAACTTCCTCATGTCCATGAGTGGGATCTCTTGTTTGCTCCATCCTCTTCTTAGTGATGGGCTTGTCCTCATCAATGAGGATGTCTCCCTCTATGTTAATTCCAACTGAATTATAGAGGTGACAAATGAGATGAGGGAAGGCTAACCTTGCCAAGGTAGAGGACTTGTCCGCCACCTTATAAAGTTCTTGGGATATAACCTCATGAACTTCTACTTCCTCTCCAATCATGATGCTATGAATCCTGATAGCCCGGTCTATAGTAGCTTTGGACCGGTTGCTAGTGGGAATGATTGAGCATTGGATAAACTCTAACTATCCCCTAGCCACGGGCTTGAGATCATGCCTTCTCAGTTAAACCAGCTTCCCTCTTGAATCTCTCTTCCATTGAGCGCCCTCTTCACAAATGTCTATAAGGACTTGGTCCAACCTTTGATCAAAGTTGACCCTTCTAGTGTAGGGGTGTTCATCTCCTTGCATCATGGGCAAGTTGAATGCCAACCTTACATTTTCCGAACTAAAATCTAATCATTTTCCCCGAACCATTGTAAGCCAATTCTTTGGGTCCGGGTTCACACTTTGATCATGGTTCTTGGTGATCCATGCATTGGCATAGAACTCTTGAACCATTAAGATTCCGACTTGTTGAATGGGGTTGGTAAGAACTTCCCAACCTCTTCTTCGGATCTCATGTCGGATCTCCGGATATTCACTCTTTTTGAGTTTGAAAGGGACCTCGAGGATCACCTTATTCATGGCCACAACTTCATAGAAGTGGTCTTGATGCACCCTTGAGATAAATCTCTCCATCTCCCATGACTCGGAGGTGGAAGCTTTTGCCTTCCCTTTCCTCTTTCTAGAGGTTTCTCCGGCCTTAGGTGCCATAAATGGTTATGAAAAAAAGCAACGCTTTTACCACACCAAACTTAGAAGGTTTGCTCGTCCTCGAGCAAAAGAGGAAAGAAAAGAGTAGAAGAAGAAGAAATAGAGGAGATGGAGGGGGCTTTTGTGGTTCGGCTGAGGGGGAGAAGTAGTGTTTAGGTTGTGTGAAAATGAAGGAGTGAAGAAGGGTTTATATAGGGGTGGAGAGAGGGGTAGGGTTCGGCCATTATAGGTGGGTTTGGGAGGGAAAGTGGTTTGAATTTGGATGGTGGGGTAGGTGGGGTTTTATGAAGGATGGATGTGAGTGGTGAAGAGAATGATGGGATTTGATAGGTGAGGGGTTTTTTTTTTGGGAAGAGGTATTGAGGTGATTGGTGAATGGGTGAAGAAGAGAGAGAGTGGTGGGGTAGGTGGGGATCCTGTGGGGTCCACAGATCCTGAGGTGTCAAAGATAGCTCATCCCTGCACCAAGTGGCGTGCAAAATGCCCTTTCTGCCAATCCTGGCATTAAACGCCGGGCTGCTGCCCTTTTCTGGCGTTAAACGCCAGTTTTTTGCCCATTCCTGGCGTTAAACGCCAGTCTGGTGCCCCTTTCTGGCATTAAACGCCCAGAATGGTGCCAGACTGGGCGTTAAATGCCCATTTGCTGCCCTTACTGGCGTTTAAATGCCAGCAAGTTTTTCCTCCAGGGTGTGCTATTTTTCATTCTATTTTTCATTCTGTTTTTGCTTTTTCAATTATTTTTGTGACTTCACATGATCATCAAGCTATAGAAAACATAAAATAGCAATGGAAAATAGATAAATATAACATTGAGTTGCCTCCCAACAAGCGCTTCTTTAATGTCAGTAGCTTGACAGTGGGCTCTCATGGAGCCTCACAGATGTTCAGAGCAATGTTGGAACCTCCCAACACCAAACTTAGAGTTTGAATATGGGGGTTCAACACCAAACTTAGAATTTGGTTGTGGCCTCCCAACACTAAACTTAGAGTTTGACTGTGGGGGCTCTGTTTGACTCTGTTTTGAGAGAAGCTCTTCATGCTTCCTCTCCATGGTTACAGAGGGATATCCTTGAGCCTTAAACACAAAGGATTCTTCATTCACTTGAATGATCAATTCTCCTCTGTCAACATCAATCACAGCCTTTGCTGTGGCTAGGAAGGGTCTGCCAAGGATGATGGATTCATCCATGCACTTCCCAGTCTCTAGGACTATGAAATCAGCAGGGATGTAATGTTCTTCAATCTTTACCAGAACATCCTCTACAAGTCCATAAGCTTGTTTTCTTGAATTGTCTGCCATCTCTAGTGAGATTCTTGCAGCTTGTACCTCAAAGATCCCTAGCTTCTCCATTACAGAGAGAGGCATGAGGTTTATGCTTGACCCTAGGTCACACAGAGCCTTCTCGAAGGTCATGGTGCCTAATGTGCAAGGTATTGAGAACTTCCCAGGGTCCTATCTCTTTTGAGGTAATCTCTGCCTAGTCAAGTCATCCAGTTCTTTAGTGAGCAAAGGGGGTTCGTCCTCCCATGTCTCATTACCAAATAACTTGTCATTTAGCTTCATGATTGCTCCAAGGTACTTAGCAACTTGCTCTTCAGTGACATCTTCGTCTTCTTCAGAGGAAGAATACTCATCAGAGCTCATGAATGGCAGAAGTAAATCCAATGGAATCTCTATGGTCTCAGTGTGAGCCTCAGATTCCCATGGTTCCTCATTAGGGAACTCATTGGAGGCCAGTGGACGTTCATTGAGGTCTTCCTCAGTGGCGATCACTGCCTCTCCCTCCTCTCCAAATTCAGCCATGTTGATGGCCTTACACTCTCCTTTTGGATTGTCTTCTGTATTGCTTGGAAGAGTACTAGGAGGGAGTTCAGTAACTTTCTTACTCAACTGACCCACTTGTGCCTCCAAGTTTCTAATGGAGGACCTTGTTTCAGTCATGAAACTTTGAGTGGTTTTGATTAGATCAGAGACCATAGTTGCTAAGTCAGAGTGGCTCTGCTTAGAATTCTCTGTCTGTTGCTGAGAAGATGATGGAAAAGGCTTGCCATTACTAAACCTGTTTCTTCCACCATTATTGTTGTTGAAACCTTTTTGAGGTCTCTGTTGATCCTTCCATGAGAGATTTGGATGATTTCTCCATGAAGGATTATAGGTGTTTCCATAGGGTTCTCCCATGTAATTCACCTCTTCCATTGATGGGTTCTCAGGATCATAAGCTTCTTCTTCAGATGAAGCGTCCTTAGTACTGCCTGGTGCAGCTTGCATTCCAGAAAGACTTTGAGAAATCATATTGACTTGCTGAGTCAATATTTTGTTCTGAGCCAATACGGCATTCAGAGTATCAATCTCAAGAACTCCTTTCTTCTGATTCGTCCCATTGTTAACAGGATTCCTTTCAGAAGTGTACATGAATTGGTTATTTGCAACCATTTCAATGAGTTCTTGAGCTTCTGCAGGCGTCTTCTTCAGATAAAGAGATCCTCCAGCAGAGTTGTCCAATGACATCTTGGACAGTTCAGACAGACCATCATAGAAGATACCTATGATGCTCCATTCAGAAAGCATGTCAAAAGGACACTTTCTGATCAATTGTTTGTATCTTTCCCAAGCTTCATAGAGGGATTCACCTTCCTTCTATCTGAAGATTTGGACTTCCACTCTAAGCTTACTCAATTTTTGAGGTGGAAAGAACTTTGCCAAGAAGGCATTGACTAGCTTTTCCCAAGAGTTCAGGCTTTCCTTAGGTTGTGAGTCCAACCATATCCTAGCTCTGTCTCTTACAGCAAAAGGGAATAGAATAAGTCTGTAGACCTCAGGGTCAACCCCATTGGTCTTGACAGTGTCACAGATTTGCAAGAATTCAGCTAAAAACTGATGAGGATCTTCCAATGGAAGTCCATGGAACTTGCAATTCTGTTGCATTAGAGAAACTAGTTGAGGCTTAAGCTCAAAGTTGTTTGCTCCAATGGCAGGGATAGAGATGCTTCTCCCATAGAAGTCGGGAGTAGGTGCAGTAAAGTCACCCAGCACCTTCCTTGCATTGTTGGCATTGTTGTTGTTTTCGGCTGCCATGTCTTCTTCTTGTTTGAAGATTTCTGTTAGGTCCTCTACAGAGAGTAGTGCTTTAGCTTCTCTTAGCTTTCGCTTCAATGTCCTTTCAGGTTCAGGGTCAGCCTCAACAAGAATGCTTTTGTCTTTGCTCATGCTCATATGAAAGAGAAGAGAACAAGAAAATATGGAATCTTCTATGTCACAGTATAGAGATTTCTTGAGATTTCAGAAGAAAAGAAGAATATAAGGAGGAGGTAGAAGAAGAAGAATTCGAACTTATCAAGAGAGATAGAGTTCGAATTGTTGATAGTGGAGGAGTGTTAGTCCTTAAATAGAAGGATGTGAGAAGAGGGGAAGAATTTTCGAAAATAAATTAAAAGATTTTGAAGAAATTTTGAAAAATTGAAGAATGATTTTCGAAAATTAAAGTTGGGAAAGAAATAAAGTGATTTTTGAAAAAGATTTTGAAATTAGAAATCAAAAAGATTGAAAATTATTTGGAAAAAGATGTGATTAAGAAGATATGATTGAAGAGTTATGGTTTTAAAAAGATATGATTGAAAAGATATGATTGAGAAACAATTTAAAAAGATTTGATTTTTAAAATTAATGACTTGGCTAACAAGAAATTTAAAGGATATGATTCAAACATTAAACCTTTCTTAACAGAAAAGGCAACATACTTGAAATGTTGAATCAAATCATTAATTGTAGGCAAGTATTTTTGAGAATGGAAAGAAATTGATTTTGAAAATATATGATTGAAAAGATATGGTTTGAAAAAGATTTGATTTTGAAAAATTATGAAAACTTGAAAAAAAATTTGAATTAAAAACAAAATCTTCCCTCTTGTATCATCCTGGCGTTAAACGCCCAGAATGGTATCCATTCTGGCGTTTAACGCCCAAAATGCTACCCTTTTGGGCGTTAAACGCCAGTTTTCCTTCTTCACTGGGCGTTTTGAATGCCCAGCATTTTTTGTGTAATTCCTCTGCTGCATGTTCTGAGTCTTCAATTCTCTGTATTATTGACTTGAAAAGACAGAAATTAAAATTTTTTTTGAATTTTTTAATGATGAGGAATAATCAAAATGCAACTAAGATCAAATAAACAATGCATGCAAGACACCAAACTTAGAAGTTTGTATACTATTGACACTAACAAATTGAGAATGCATATGAGAAACAACAAAACACTCAAGACAAGAGAATTTAAAGATCAGAGCAAGGAAATCATCAAGAACAACTTGAAGATCAATGAAGAACATAATGCATGTAATTTTTTTCGAAAATTAGAAGAATAAAGACATGCAATTGACACCAAACTTAAAATTAGACACTAGACTCAAACAAGAAACATAAAAATATTTTTGATTTTAAGATTTTATAAATTTTTTTGTGCTTTTTCGAAAATTGAGTGGAAAAGAAAAACAAGGGTTCAAAATTCTTAATGAGAATTCCAGGAATCATTGCAATGCTAGTCTAAGACTCCGGTCCAGGAATTAGACATGGCTTCACAGCCAGCCATACTTCAACAAATCATCATGAAACTCTAGAATCCATTCTTAAAAACTCTGAAGAACAAAATAGAAATATTTTTTTGTATTTTTGAAAAATTTTCGAAAAGTAAAAAGCTTAAACATAAAATAAAATTACCTAATCTAAGTACCAAAATGAACCGTCATTTGTCCAAACTCAAACAATCCCCGGCAACGGCGCCAAAAACTTGGTGCACGAAATTGTGATCATCAATGGTGCCATCAACATTGTACGCTCAATTGCAATCTCAACTCTTTATCACAACTTCGCACAACTAACCAGCAAGTGCACTGGGTCGTCCAAGTAATAAACCTTACGCGAGTAAGGGTCGATCTCACGGAGATTGTTGGTATGAAGCAAGCTATGGTCATCATGTAAATCTCAGTCAAGCGGATTCAAATGGTTATGGAGGATTAATGATTAAAAGATAAATAAAACATAAAATAAAGATAGAGATACTTATGTAATTCATTGGTGAGAATTTCAGATAAGTGTATGGAGATGCTTTGTCCCTTCCGTCTCTCTGCTTTCCTACTGTCTTCATGCAATCCTTCTTACTCCTTTCCATGGCAAGCTGTATGTTGGGCATCACCGTTGTCAATGGCTACACCCGTCCTCTCAGTGAAAATGTTCAACGCGCTCTGTCACAGCACGGCTATTCATCTGTCGATTCTCGATCATGTCGGAATAGAATCCAGTAATTTTTTTGCGTCTGTCACTAACGCCCCACAATCGCGAGTTTGAAGCTCATCACAGTCATTCAATCCCTGCATCCTACTCAGAATACCACAGACAAGGTTTAGACCTTCTGGATTTTCAAGAATGGCCGCCAATGGATTCTAGCTTATACCACGAAGATTCTGATTAAGGAATCCAAGAGATATCCACTCAATCTAAGGTAGAACGGAGGTGGTTGTCAGACACACGTTCATAGGTGTGAATGATGATGAGTGTCATGGATCATCACATTCATGAAGTTGAGGAGCAAGTGATATCTTAGAACAAGAATAAGCTGAATTGAATAGAAGAACAATAGTAATTGCATTAATACTCGAGGTACAGCAGAGCTCCACACCTTAATCTATGGTGTGTAGAAACTCTACCGTTGAAAATACATAAGAACAAGGTCTAGGCATGGCCGAATAGCCAGCCACCCAAAGAGGGTTCAATCATAAAAACATGATCAAATGATGATCCGAAGATTGAAAGATTCTCCCAAATACAATAGCAAAAGGTCCTATTTATAGAGAACTAGTAGCCTAGGGTTTACAGAAATGAGTAAATGACGTAAAATTCTACTTCCGGGCCCACTTGGTGTGTGCTTGGGCTGAACATTGAAGCTTCCATGTGTAGAGACTTTTCTTGGAGTTAAACGCCAGCTTTTGTGCCAGTTTGGGCGTTTAACTCCCACTTTTGTGCCAGTTCCGGCATTTAACGCCGGGAATTCTGAAGCTGATTTGGAATGCCTATTTGGGCCATCAAATATCGGGCAAAGTATGAACTATTATATATTTCTGGAAAGCCCTAGATGTCTACTTTCCAACACAATTGAGAGCGCGCCAATTGGGCTTCTGTAGCTCCAGAAAATTCACTTCGAGTACAGGGAGGTCAGAATTCAACAGCATCTGTAGCCCTTTTCAGCCTCTGAATCAGATTTTTGCTCAGGTCCCTCAATTTCAGCCAGAAAATACCTGAAATCACAGAAAAACGCAAACTCATAGTAAAGTCCATAAAAGTGAATTTTAAATAAAAACTAATAAAAATATAATAAAAACTAACTAAAACATACTAAAAGCATACTAAAAACAATGCCAAAAAGCGTATAAATTATCCGCTCATCAATGGACAATTATATTTAATTAATAAAATGTAAAAGGGGTATTTGTGAAAAACAGGCATTAAAGTGGGATAACATAAAAGTAGTGCATGACGCCATACGGGCTTTTTCACAAACACTTAGCATGCATGGTAAATAAGGTATTGAAAGTATGAAATTGAACATGCAAGCAACCCTATAAAAAGTAATATATAATTGTCAAACAATTCCTTAATAATCACAAGCAAAATATAGAAAATAAATACCCAAATAAATTTTTAACACCAATAAAGAAGGGTTTAAAAAGAAAAAGGAAAAAGAAAACATAGATAATGAAAGTAAAAAGAAAAAGAAGAAGAAAACATAAAAATAAGAATAAGAATAGAAAAGTAAAAAGGGAAGAAGAAAAGAAAAACCTTGATAATGGTGGTGAAAAAGAGGAAGTAGAAGGTGAGAAAGAAGGAAGAAGGAAGAAGAAAGAAATAAGAAGGGGTAAGAAAAATTAGGATTTGGGGAAGAAAAGATAAGATATTTGGCTGACCTGGATAAGCTGTGCGCGCATGTGACGCGGACGCGCATGTGACGCAGATGCGCATGTGACGCGGTCGCGTTGTGTGCGGTGTTTTCAAATGACGCGAACGCGTAGGTCACGCGGTCGCGTGGTTTGATTTGTGCCTTTGGCGTGAGAGCAGCCTCGTGTTCGCGCAACTCTCTGTTTAAAACTCATTTTGCCAAATTTTAGGGGGACGCGTTTGCGTGGGTGACGCGATCGCATGAATGGCCATACTTTTAAAATGATGCGGACACGTAAGATACGCATTCGCACGATGGGGTTTTGTGCTTCTAGCACCATTCCAGCCTAGCTCCATCATAACTTTCTGCCATACACCCATTTACATCGATTTTACAAGGCCACGCGTTCGCGTGGATAACGCGGACGCGTGGGGAGGCTATTTTGCAAAAGACGTGAACGCGTTAGTGATGCGGTCGCGTGGGCGAGTTTGTGCCAAAGGCAAGCCTCCAGCCACACTTTCGCGTGACTCTCTGTTCAATTGTGTTTCCTTCCCTATGCACCTGTAACGCGGACGCGTCGGTGACGCTATTGCGTCGTGTGCTTTTTTCTTTTTTTTTTTTTAAATGCAATGTGCAAACAAAGATGCAAACTATATGTACTAATAATGAGGAGAGTTATTGAAAAAGAAAACGAAGAAGAGAGAAAGGAACGATCATACCATGGTGAGTTGTCTCCCACCCAGCACTTTGCTTTAATGTCCTTAAGTTGGACGCTCCACTAGCTCAGTCTTCTGCTGTTGGTGGATCCTCCAAGAGGAAGATCTCTAGCTCCTTGTTTTTCGTCATCTTCTCACCATGATATAGCTTTAAGCGATGTCCATTGACTTTGATGAATTCAGAGCTTGAAGGATGACTCAGGTGGAAATCTTCGTATGGCTCGACCTTCTCTACTCTATAGGGACCTTCCCATCTTGACCTCAACTTTCCTGGCATGAGCCTCAGTCTGGAGTTGTAAAGGAGGACTAAGTCCCCAGGTTGGAACTCTCTCCTCTTGATGTGCTTATCATGCACAGCCTTCATCTTTTCCTTGTACAGCCTGGAGTTCTCATAAGCTTCTAGGCGAAGGCTTTCTAATTCTTGCAGTTGTAACTTCCTTTCAACTCCGGCTTTCTCAAATCCCATGTTGGACTCTTTCACTGCCCAAAAGGCTTTGTTCTCTACCTCAATTGGGAGGTGACAGGCTTTTCCATAAACTAGGCGGAAGGGACTCATCCCAATGGGTGTCTTGTATGCTGTTCTGTATGCCCAGAGTGCATCTTGTAGGCTGGTGCTCCAGTCTCTCCTATGAGGTTTGACTATCTTCTGCAATATATGCTTTATTTCTCTGTTAGACACCTCGGCTTGCCCATTAGTCTGGGAATGGTAAGCTGTTGCAACTTTATGAATTATCCTATGCTTTTTCAGTAATCCTGTGAGTCTCTTGTTACAAAAGTGGGTGCCTTGATTGCTCACGATTGCTTGTGGTGATCCAAAGCGACAAATGATATGGTTTTTAACAAAGGAAACAACATTGTTAGCATCATCAGTGCGGGTAGGAATTGCTTCCATCCATTTAGAAACGTAGTCTACAGCTAACAATATATAAAAGTAACCATTAGAATTTGGAAATGGACCCATGAAGTCAATGCCCCAAAGATAAAAAATTTTACAGAAAAGCATAATCTGTTGAGGTATCTCATCCCTCTTGGATATATTACTAAACCTTTGGCAAGGGGAACAAGATTTACAAAATTCAGCAGCATTTTTAAAAAGAGTAGGCCACCAGAATCCACAGTCTAGAATTTTTCTAGCTGTTTTTTGAGGGCCAAAATGTCCTCCACTCTCAGATAAGTGGCATGCCTCTAAAATGGACTGGAATTCTGATTGAGGCACACACCGTCTAATTACCTGGTCAGTACTACACCTCCATAAATACGGATTATCCCATATATAATATTTGGACTCGCTTTTCAGCTTGTCTCTTTGATGCTTAGTAAAATTTGGAGGAAAAGTGTGGCTAACTAGATAATTAGCTACAGGTGAATACCAAGGGACTACTTCAGATATTGCTTGCAGGTTATCAAATGGGAAATTATCATCTATAGGAGAGGAGTCATCCTTAATGTGCTCAAGGTGACTCAAGTGGTCTGCCACTAGATTCTGGGTACCATTCCTATCCTTAATTTCTAAATCAAATTCTTGTAGTAGCAGTATCCAACGTATAAGCCTTGGTTTGGATTCCTTTTTAGCCAATAGATATTTTAGAGCTGCATGGTCTGAGTACACTACTACTTTAGCACCAAGTAAATAGGCTCGGAATTTATCCAAAGAAAAAACAATAGCAAGAAGCTCTTTCTCAGTAGTAGTGTAATTAGACTGAGCAGCGTCTAAAGTCTTAGATGCATAAGCAATTACAAAAGGATCCTTACCTTCACGCTAAGCCAGCGCCGTTCCTACTGCATGATTGGAAGCATCACACATAATTTCAAATGGCTGGCTCTAGTCTGGTCCTCTCACAATTGGAGCTTGAGTCAGGGCGGTTTTCAGCTTATCAAAAGCTTGCTTACAACTTTCACTGAACTCGAACTCAATATCTTTCTGCAGCAATCTGGATAAAGGCACTGCTACCTTACTGAAGTCCTTAATAAATCTCCTGTAAAAACCTGCATGACCAAGGAACGAACGGACTTCCCTCACGGAGGAAGGGTAAGTTAAACTGGAAATAACGTCCACCTTTGCTGGATCTACGGAAATGCCAGTATTAGACACAACATGTCCTAGTACAATCCCTTGTTTTACCATAAAGTGACATTTTTCAAAATTCAATACAAGGTTCGTACTAACACATCTATCCAACACTCTAGATAAACTATCCAAGCAAAGGCTAAATGAATCACCATATATACTAAAATCATCCATAAAAACCTCCATACAGTTCTCAATGAGGTCAGAGAAAAGACTCATCATGCACCTTTGGAAAGTAGCTGGTGCATTGCATAAGCCAAATGGCATTCTCTTATAAGCATAAGTTCCAAAAGGACATGTAAAAGTAGTCTTTTCCTGATCTTCAGGAGCTATATGAATTTGAAAATAGCCTGTATAACCATCTAAAAAGCAATAATGTGATTTACCTGACAGGCGATCAAGCATCTGATCAATGAATGGCAAGGGGTAATGATCATTGCGAGTGGCTTGGTTGAGACGCCTATAGTCAATGCAAACTCTCCATGAATTCTGCACTCTAGTTGTCAGCAGTTCTCCACGCTCATTCCTTACTGTTGTGACTCCAGACTTCTTGGGCACTACTTGTACTGGACTGACCCATTCGCTATCTGAGATGGGGTAAATGATATATCTGCTTCAAGTAGCCTGGTCACTTCTTTCTTGACAACTTATAAGATGGTGGGATTCAATCTTCTTTGAGGTTGACGGACAGGCTTTGCTCCCTCTTCTAAGAATATTCGGTGTTCACAAACTTGAGGGATGATGCCTACTATATCCGCCAAGTGATGACAAGTCATCATATACCTATTTTTCTATGCTTTTTCATACAAGAAATTGATGATTAGTGCTTAAATATTGCATTCTTTTGTACTTAATTGGAAGATTTCCTTGATCTTTTAATTTTATAAATCTTGTAGGAAATAAGAAGAAAAAGAAGCAAAGAAGCACAAAAAAAGGAGAAAAAAAGAGCTTTGGGGTACACTGGTGGACGAAATTGTGATCACATGTTCTTTATACTTTGATGATGTTTACTCTTAGGGCACTGTTTATTTTCACAACTCCGTTCAACTAACCAGCAAGTGTACTGGGTCGTCCAAGTAATAACCTTATGTGAGTAAGGGTCGAATCCACAGAGATTGTTGGTATGAAGCAAGCTATGGTCACCTTGTAAATCTCAGTTAGGGAGATTAAAGGGTAATTGTGATTATTGGAATAAAATAGAAATAAATAAAAAGGATAGAAATACTTATGCAGATTCATTAGTAGAGGTATCAGTTAAGTATATGCAGATGCTGTATGACTCAAGGACGCCTGCTTTCCCAATGCTTCTACTCAATCCTTCTTACTCCTTTCCATGGCAAGCTTTGTATAGGGGTTCACCATCAGCTGTGGCTACTTTCATCCTCTCGGGAAAATATCCTATGCGGCTGTCACTCGCACAGCTAATCAGTCTGGAGGCATCACCCATGGTTGATGGCTACATCCCATCCTCGCAGTGAAAACTAATGCTCACGCACTCTGTCACAGTACGGCTAATCACCGGTTGGTTCCCGCTCCTACTGGAATAGAATCCATTGATCCTTTTGCGTCTGTCACTAACGCCCAGCAGGTTGCAAGTTTGAAGCACGTCACAGTCATTCATTACCGGAATCCTACTCGGAATACCACAGACAAGGTGAGACTTTCCAGATTCCCAGGATCCTACTCGGAACACCACAGACAAGGTTGGACTTTCCGGATCCTCATAAATGCCGCCATCTATCTAGCTTATACCACGAAGATTCTGTTGGGGAATCTAAGAGATACACATTCAAGCTCTGTTGCATGTAGAACGGAAGTGGTTGTCAATCACGCGCGTTCATAAGTGAGAATAATAATGAGGGTTATCTAACTCATCACATTCATCATGTTCTTGGGTACGAATGAATATCTTGGAATAAAAATAAGATAGAGACCGAATAAGAGAAAATAGAACTTCATTAATACTTGAGGTACAGCAGAGCTCCACACCCTTAATCTATGGTGTGCAGAAACTCCACCGTTGAAAATACATAAGTGAAAGAGGTTCAGGCATGGCCGAATGGCCAGCCCTCTCCATGATCAAGTGACCGAATGATAGAAGAGATTAAAGTGGTCAAAAGATGTCTAATACAATAGATAAATGTCCTATATATACTAGACTAGCTACTAGGGTTTACATGAGTAAGTAAATGATGCATAAATCCACTTCCGGGGCCCACTTGGTGTATGCTTGGGCTGAGCTTGATCAATCCACGAGCTGAGGCTTCTCTTGGAGTTGAACTTTGAGTTATGACGTGTTTTGGGCGTTCAACGCCAAGTTGCGTCGTCATTCTTCGAATAAAGTATGGACTATTATATATTGCTGGAAAGCCCTGGATGTCTACTTTCCAACGCCGTTGAGAGCGCGCCAATTGGAGTTCTATAGCTCCAGAAAATCCATTTCGAGTGCAGGGAGGTCAGAATCCAACAACATCAGCAGTCCTTTTGTCAGCCTTTTTCAGAGTTTTGCTCAAATCCCTCAATTTCAGTCAGAATTTACCTGAAATCACAGAAAAACACACAAACTCATAGTAAAGTCCAGAAATGTGAATTTAACATAAAAACTAATGAAAACATCCCTAAAAGTAGCTTAAACTTACTAAAAACTATCTAAAAATAATGCCAAAAAGCGTATAAATTATCCGCTCATCACAACACCAAACTTAAATTGTTGCTTGTCCCCAAGCAACTGAAAATCAAATAGGATAAAAAGAAGAGAATATACTATAAAGTCCAAAATATCAATGAATATTAATTTAATTACATGAGCGGGACTTGTAGCTTTTTGCTTCTGAACAGTTTTGGCATCTCACTTTTTCCTTTGAAGTTCAGAGTGATTGGCATCTCTAGGAACTTAGAATTTTGGATAGTGTTATTGACTTTCTTAGTTAAGCATGTTGATTCTTGAACACAGCTACTTATGAGTCTTGGCTGTGGCCCTAAGCACTTTGTTTTCCAGTATTACCACCGGATACATAAATGCCACAGACACATAACTGGGTGAACCTTTTCAGATTGTGACTCAGCTTTGCTAAAATCCCCAGTTAGTGGTGTCCAGAGCTCTTAAGCACACTCTTTTGCTTTGGATCATGACTTTAACCATTCAGTCTCAAGCTTTTCACTTGGACCTTCATGACACAAGCACATGGTTAGGGACAGCTTGATTTAGCCGCTTAGGCCTGGATTTACTTTCCTTGGGCCCTCCTATCCATTAATGCTCAAAGCCTTGGATCCTTGCTTTTAAAGTTTTCGCCATTTTTTTTTTGCTGCTTTTTCTTGCTTCAAGAATCAATTTCATGATGTTTTTCAGATCATCAATAACATTTCTCTTTGTTCATCATTCTTTCAAGAACCAACAATTTTAACACTCATAAACAACAAGATCAAAAGACATATGCACTGTTCAATCATTCATTCAGAAAACAAAAAGCATTGTCACCACATCAATATAATTAAACTAAATTCAATAATAATTTCGAAAATTATGTACTTCTTATTCTTTTGAATTAAAACATTTTTCTTTTAAGAGAGGTGAAGGATTAATGGAATTTATTCATAGCTTTAAGGCATGGTTACATACTAATGATCATGAAATAAAGACACAAAACATAGATAAACACCATAATTAAAAACCGAAAACAGAAAGAAATAAAGAACAAGGAATGAATCCACCTTTAGTGGCGTCTTCTTCTTGAAGGACCAATGATGTTCTTCAATTCTTCTATGTCCCTTCCTTGCCTTTGTTGCTCCTCCCTCATTGCTCTTTGATCTTCTCTTATTTCTTGGAGAATGATGGAGTGCTCATGATGTTCCACCCTTAATTGTTCAACATTATGGCTCAAATCTTCTAAGGAGGTATTAAGTTGCTCCCAATAGTTGTTGGGAGGGAAGTGCATTCCTTGAGGCATTTGTTGATGATGAACTTCCTCATGTTCTCCTTGAGGGCCGTGAGGAACTTCTCTTGTTTGCTCCATCCTTTTCTTGGTGATGGGCTTGTCTTCTTCAATGGAGACATCTCCTTCTATGATAACTCCAGCTGAGAAGCATAGATGGCATATAAGGTGGGGGAAGGCTAGCCGTGCCATGTATGAAGGCTTGTCAGCTATTTTGTAGAGTTCATTGGAGATGACTTCATGAACCTCTACTTCCTCTCCAATCATGATGCTATGGATCATGATGGCCCTATCCACAGTAACTTCAGATCGGTTGCTTGTAGGGATGATGGATCTTTGGATGAACTCCAACCATCCTCTAGCTACAGGCTTGAGGTCCAGTCTTCTTAGTTGGACTGGCTTGCCCTTGGAGTCTATTCTCCATTGGGCGCCTTCCATACAAATGTCCCTAAGGACTTGGTCCAACCTTTGATTAAAGTTGACCCTCCTTGTGTAGGGGCGTTCATCACCTTGCATCATGGGTAAGTGAAACGCCAACCTCACATTTTCCGGACTAAAATCCAAGTATTTCCCCCTAACCATTGTGAGATAATTCTTTGGGCTTGGGTTCATACCTTGGTCATGGTTCCTAGTGATCCATGCATTGGCATAGAACTCTTGAACCATTAAGACCCCAACTTGTTGCATGGGGTTGGCTAGGACTTCCCAACCTCTTCTTTGAATCTCATGTCGGATCTCCGGATACTCATTCTTCTTGAGCTTGAAAGGGACCTCAGGGATCACCTTCTTCTTTGCCACAACATCATAGAAGTGGTCTTGATGGCTCTTGGAGATGAATCTCTCCCTTTCCCATGACTCGGAGGTGGAAGCTTTTGCTTTCCCTTTCCCTTTTCTTGAGGAAACTCCGGCCTTAGGTGCCATTGGTAATGGAAAAACAAAAAAAGCTTATGCTTTTACCACACCAAACTTAGAATTTGCTCGTCCTCGAGCAAGAAAGAAAAGAAGAGTAGAAGAAGAAGAGAAATATGGTAGAGAGGGAGAGAGTGGTTTCGGCTATATGGGAGAAGGAGTGTTTGTATTGTGTGAAAATGATGGAGAATGGGAGGGTATTTATAGGGAGAGGGGAGGGTATAGGTTCGGCCATTTTGGGTGGGAATGGGTGGGAAAGTGAATTTGAATTTTATGAGGGTAGGTGGGGTTTATGGGGAAGAGGAGGTTGATGTGAATGGTGAATGGGGTACTTGGGAAGAGGAATTGAGGTGATTGATGAAGGAGATGTTGGGAAGTGTGACATGGGGAAGAGTAATCACATTCACAAAAACTAGGATTAGGAGGTAAGGTGTGAATATGTTAGGTGGGGATCCTGTGGGGTCCACAGATCCTGAGGTGGGGATCCTGTGGGGTCCACAGATCCTGAGGTGGGGATCCTGTGGGGTCCACAGATCCTGAGGTGAAAAAAAATACCATTCCTTCACCATATAGGCATGTAACATGCCTTCATGCATCATTCTGGCGTTCAAACGCCCATTGGTGCATGTTCTGGGCGTTCAACGCCCATGTAATGCATGTTTCTGGCGTTGAACGCCAGTTTCATGCTTGTTTCTGGCGTTCAGCGCCAGATTGTCCTCTTCGTGCACCATCCTGGCGTTTAACGCCAGGTTGTTGCTTGTTTTGGGCGTTCAACGCCAGAATGGTGCTCTGTTCTGGCGTTGAACGCCAGACAGATGCATCTTACTGGCGTTGAACGCCAGTCTGCGCTACCTCCAGGGTGAAAATTTTTTTCTTCTGTTTTTGACTCTGTTTTTAATTTTTTTGATTTTTTTCGTGACTCCTCATGATCATGTACCTAATTAAACACAAAAATAACAAAGAAACAAAATAAAATAAAATTAGATAAATAAAATTGGGTTGCCTCCCAACAAGCACTTCTTTAATGTCAATAGCTTGACAGTGGCTCTTATGGAGCCACGAGGTGATCAGGTCAATTTAAGTGTGGTATTCCCAACACCAAACTTAGAGTTTGGATATGGGGTATGAACACCAAACTTAGAGTTTGGTTGTGGCCTCACAACACCAAACTTAGAGTTTGACTGTGGAGGCTCTTCTTGACTTTGAACTGAGAGAAGCTCTTCATGCTTACTCTCTTTTGTCACAGAGGGATGGCCATGTGCCTTAAACACAAGGTAGTCCCCATTCAATTGAAGGACTAACTCTCCTCTGTTGACATCTATCACAGCTCCTGCTGTGGCTAGGAAAGGTCTTCCTAGGATGATGCATTCATCATCTTCCTTCCTAGTATCTAGGATTATGAAATCAGTAGGGATGTAAAGGCCTTCAACCTTTACTAGCACGTCCTCTACTATTCCATAAGCTTGTCTCAATGACTTGTCTGCCAATTGTAATGAGAACAAGGCAGGTTGTACCTCAATGATTTCCAGCTTCTCCATTACAGAGAGTGGCATAAGATTTATCCCTGACCCCAGATCACATAGAGCTTTTTCAAAGCTCATGGTGCCAATGGTGCAAGATATTAAGAACTTGCCAGGATCTTGTCTCTTTTGAGGTAGAGTTTTCTGAATCCAAGTATCTAATTCACTAATGAGCAAGGGAGGTTCACTTTCCCAAGTCTCATTACCAAACAGCTTGGCATTCAGTTTCATGATAGCTCCTAAGTATTGAGCAACTTGCTCTCCAGTCACATCTTCATTCTCCTCAGAGGATGAATATTCTTCAGAGCTCATGAATGGCAGAAGGAGATTTAAAGGAATCTCTATGGTCTCTAGGTGAGCCTCAGATTCCTCAGGATCCTTAATAGGGAACTCCTTCTTGCTTGAGGGACGTCCCAGGAGGTCTTCCTCACTAGGATTTTCGTCCTCCTCCTCCCTTGTGCATTCGGCCATATTGACTATGTCAATGGCCTTGCACTCTCCTTTTGGATTCTTTTCTGTATTGCTTGGGAGAATACTGGGAGGAGTTTCAATGACTTTCTTACTCAGCTGGCCCACTTGTGCCTCCAGATTTCTAATGGAGGATCTTGTTTCATTCATGAAACTAAAAGTGGCCTTTGACAGATCAGAGACTATATTGGCTAAATTAGAAGTATTTTGTTTAGAATTCTCTGTCTGTTGCTGAGAAGATGATGGATATGGCTTGCTATTATTCAGCCTGTTGCGTCCACCATTGTTAAAACCTTGTTGAGGTTTTTGTTGATCCTTCCATGAGAAATTTGGATGATTTCTCCATGATGAGTTATAGGTGTTTCCATAAGGTTCACCTAAGTAATTAACCTCTGCCATGGCAGGGTTC
Source organism: Arachis stenosperma (assembly GCF_014773155.1). NCBI lineage: Eukaryota > Viridiplantae > Streptophyta > Magnoliopsida > Fabales > Fabaceae > Arachis > Arachis stenosperma. The sequence continues at coordinate 115,089,288 of NC_080379.1, forward strand.
TCAGGATCATAAGCTTCTTCAGAAGCTGCCTCTCTAGTACTGTTGGATGCATGTTGTAATCCATTCAGATTTTGAGAGATTATATTGACCTGTTGAGTCAACATTTTGTTCTGAGCCAATATGGCATTCAGAGCATCAATTTCAAGAACTCCTTTCTTCTGAGGTACCCCATTATTCACGGAATTCCTCTCAGAAGTATACATGAACTGGTTGTTTGCAACCATGTCAATGAGTTCTTGAGCCTCTTCAGGCATTTTCTTCAGGTGAATAGATCCACCTGCAGAATGGTCCAATGACATTTTCGAAAATTCAGATAGACCATAATAGAATATATCTAATATGGTCCATTCTGAAAACATGTCAGATGGACATCTCTTGGTCAGCTGCTTATATCTTTCCCAAGCTTCATAGAGGGATTCACCATCTTTTTGTTTGAAGGTTTGAACATCCACTCTCAGCTTGCTCAGCTTTTGAGGAGGAAAGAATTTATCCAAGAAGGCAGTGACCAGCTTATCCCATGAGTCCAGACTATCCTTGGGTTGTGAATCCAACCATACTCTAGCTCTGTCTCTTACAGCAAAAGGGAAAAGCATGAGTCTGTAGACTTCAGGATCAACTCCATTCGTCTTTACAGTCTCACAGATCTACAAGAACTCAGTTAAAAACTGATAAGGATCTTCAGATGGAAGTCCATAAAACTTGCAGTTTTGTTGCATTAAAGCAACTAGTTGAGGCTTAAGCTCAAAGTTATTGGCTCCAATGGCAGGAATGGAGATGCTTCTTCCATCAAACTTGGATGTTGGCTTTGTGAAATCACCAAGCATTCTCCTTGCATTATTATTATTATTTCCGTCTGCCATCTCTTTCTCTTGTTCGAAAATTTCTAGAAGGGTTCTTCTGGATTGTTGTAATTTAGCTTCTCTTAATTTTCTCTTCAGAGTCCTTTCAGGTTCTGGATCAATTTCAACAAGAGTGCCTTTATCCCTGTTCCTGCTCATATGAAAGAGAAGGAAACAAGAAAAGAAAGAGGAATCCTCTATGTCACAGTATAGAGATTCCTTTATGTTAGTGGAAAAAAAGGGTATAAGAAAGAAGAAGGATGGATTCGGATTTATGGATGAAGAGAGGTGAAGAGAAGTGTTAGTAATTAAATAATTAAATAGAAGAAGAAAAGAGAAGGGACTTTCGAAAATAATTTTGAAAAAGAGGTTAGTAGTTTTCGAAAATTAGAGATAAGTTGTAATTAAAATTAAAACATGAAACAATTAATTAATTAAAAAGAATTTTTTGAAAAAGAGAGAGATATTTTCGAAAATAGAAGAGGGAGAAGTAGTTAGGTGGTTTTGAAAAAGATAAGAAACAAACAACAAGTTAGTTAGTTGATTGAAAAAGATTTGAAATCAAAATTGAAAAAAAAGATAAGAAGATAAGAGGTTAGATAAGATATTTTGAAATCAAATTTGAAAAAGATAAAATTTTTGAAAAAGATCAAATAAAAGATAAAAAAGATTTAATTCAAAAAAAAATTTTGAAATTATTTACTTCACTAACAAGAAACTACAAGATAAGATTCTAGAACTCAAAGATTGAACCTTTCTTAACAAGAAAGTAACAAACTTCAAATTTTTGAACCAATCACATTAATTATTGGTGAAATTTCGAAAATTACATATAAAGATAAGAAAAAGATTTTGAAAATATTTTGAAAAAGATTTTTGAACTTTTCGAAAAATAAATAAAATTTGAAAAAGATGTGATTTTTGGAAAAGATTTTGAAAAGATAAGATTTTTAAAATTGAAATTTTGACTTGACTAGTAAGAAATAACTAATTTTGAAAATTTTTGACCAAGTCAACCCAAAATTTCGAAAATTTGGAGGGAATTAAGGAAAAGATATTTTTTTGATTTTTGAATTTTTAAAGATGAGAGAGAAAAACAACAAAAATACTTTATGCATGAAATTTTTAGATCAAAACAATGAATGCATGCAAGAACGCTATGAATGTCAAGATGAACACCAAGAACACCTTGAAGATCATGATGAACATCAAGAACATAATTTTGAAAAATTTTTTAATGCAAAGAAAACATGCAAGACACCAAACTTAGAAATCTTTAATGCATGAAAAATATGAATGCAAAAATGCACATGAAAAACAAGAAAAGACACAAAACAAGAAAACATCAAGATCAAACAAGAAGACTTATCAAGAACAACTTGAAGATCATGAAGAACACTATGAATGCATGGATTTTCGAAAAATACAAGAAAAAATTTTTAAAGCATGCAATTGACACCAAACTTAAAAATTGACTCAAGACTCAAACAAGAAACACAAAATGATTTTAGTTTTTATGATTTTCTAAATTTTTTGAATTTTTATTAATTTTTTCGAAAATAAAGTTTTGAAAAACGAAAAATAAAAGAAAAAATTTTTGAAAAAGATTTTTGAAAAGAAAAGAAAATTACCTAATCTGAGCAACAAGATGAACCGTCAGTTGTCCATACTCGAACAATCCCCGGCAACGGCGCCAAAAACTTGGTGGACGAAATTGTGATCACATGTTCTTTATACTTTGATGATGTTTACTCTTAGGGCACTGTTTATTTTCACAACTCTGTTCAACTAACCAGCAAGTGTACTGGGTCGTCCAAGTAATAACCTTACGTGAGTAAGGGTCGAATCCACAGAGATTGTTGGTATGAAGCAAGCTATGGTCACCTTGTAAATCTCAGTTAGGGAGATTAAAGGGTAATTGTGATTATTGGAATAAAATAGAAATAAATAAAAAGGATAGAAATAATTATGCAGATTCATTAGTAGAGGTATCAGTTAAGTATATGCAGATGCTGTATGACTCAAGGACGCCTGCTTTCCCAATGCTTCTACTCAATCCTTCTTACTCCTTTCCATGGCAAGCTTTGTATAGGGGTTCACCATCAGCTGTGGCTACTTTCATCCTCTCGGGAAAATATCCTATGCGGCTGTCACTCGCACAGCTAATCAGTCTGGAGGCATCACCCATGGTTGATGGCTACATCCCATCCTCGCAGTGAAAACTAATGCTCACGCACTCTGTCACAGTACGGCTAATCACCGGTTGGTTCCCGCTCCTACTGGAATAGAATCCATTGATCCTTTTGCGTCTGTCACTAACGCCCAGCAGGTTGCAAGTTTGAAGCACGTCACAGTCATTCATTACCGGAATCCTACTCGGAATACCACAGACAAGGTGAGACTTTCCGAATTCCCAGGATCCTACTCGGAACACCACAGAAAAGGTTGGACTTTCCGGATCCTCATAAATGCCGCCATCTATCTAGCTTATACCACGAAGATTCTGTTGGGGAATCTAAGAGATACACATTCAAGCTCTGTTGCATGTAGAACGGAAGTGGTTGTCAATCACGCGCGTTCATAAGTGAGAATAATAATGAGGGTTATCTAACTCATCACATTCATCATGTTCTTGGGTACGAATGAATATCTTGGAATAAAAATAAGATAGAGACCGAATAAGAGAAAATAGAACTTCATTAATACTTGAGGTACAGCAGAGCTTCACACCCTTAATCTATGGTGTGCAGAAACTCCACCGTTGAAAATACATAAGTGAAAGAGGTTCAGGCATGGCCGAATGGCCAGCCCTCTCCATGATCAAGTGACCGAATGATAGAAGAGATTAAAGTGGTCAAAAGATGTCTAATACAATAGATAAATGTCCTATATATACTAGACTAGCTACTAGGGTTTACATGAGTAAGTAAATAATGCATAAATCCACTTCCGGGGCCCACTTGGTGTATGCTTGGGCTGAGCTTGATCAATCCACGAGCTGAGGCTTCTCTTGGAGTTGAACTTTGAGTTATGACGTGTTTTGGGCGTTCAACTCCGGATCATGACGTTTTTCTGGCGTTTAACTTCAGAAAGGAGCGTGTACTTGGCGTTCAACGCCATGTTGCGTCGTCATTCTTCGAATAAAGTATAGACTATTATATATTGCTGGAAAGCCCTGGATGTCTACTTTCCAACGCCGTTAAGAGCGCGCCAATTGGAGTTCTATAGCTCCAGAAAATCTATTTCGAGTGCAGGGAGGTCAGAATCCAACAGCATCAGCAGTCCTTTTGTCAGCCTTTTTCAGAGTTTTGCTCAAATCCCTCAATTTCAGTCAGAATTTACCTGAAATCACAGAAAAACACACAAACTCATAGTAAAGTCCAGAAATGTGAATTTAACATAAAAACTAATGAAAACATCCCTAAAAGTAGCTTAAACTTACTAAAAACTATCTAAAAATAATGCCAAAAAGCGTATAAATTATCCGCTCATCATACACTTTGAAGTTGGGGTACACTTTGGAGCCTTAGGCCACGCTTTTAAAAGCGTGGCCCATGACCAAATCAAAGAAGAAAACAACCAGCACGCACACTGCCCTGCCCTTGCCAAGGGCAGGGCAGAATCATGATGAAACAAAGTGAGGTTGGAGCAAATTTTCGCTAAGTTAAAATCTGGCCGCTCACAACATGACCATGCCTACTTCAAAGGGCTATAACATGAGCTACAGACGTCCGATTGATGTGCTTTTAGTTGCGTTGGAAAGCTGACATTTAGAGCTTTCCAACGATATATAGCAATCCATATTTGGCGTACAATTGAGGCAGGAACGAAAGGCATCTTTAAGGGCCAAAAATAAGCGTAAATAAACCAAAGTGCTTCCACCAAGGCTCGAAGCTGGAGCCTCACCCCAAAACAAAGTAGCGCTCAATTTTCTGCCCTGCCCTCTTAGAGAGCAGGGCAATGTCATATTCTTCATGGAAAATCAAGGAAAAAAATTGCTCCTCAAGTGCTTTCACCAAGGTTCGAACACAAGACCTTCAAGGAAGTAAAGGCTTAGGCTTGGCGCACACAAGCGCATCATGGCACGGTCAAGGAGCGTGGTGCGCGCACAAGACACACCAAGGCAACATTGCCCTGCCCTCCACAAGGGTAGGGCAGCATCCTCACACACCAAGCTCGCACGCAATGAGCCGCACGCACAATTTCCCTGCTCTGCCCTCCACAAGGGCAGGGCAGCCTCCTGGGAGCATCATGGGCCAAATTCAACCAAAATCTCATTTAAATTCAATTCCTCTCCAAATTGAATCAAGGCCATGCAAACCCATTTCTCCTCAAATCCAAAGCAAGCTAAGCCCACATCATCACTCAAAGGCACAAGAACAAACTAGAATTAGGATTTTCATTTGTTTTTCATTTCAATTTCATTTTATTTTGTAAAGCCTATATAAGGCATCATTTCCATCTTTGTAGAGGGGAGCTCCATTAGAAAAAGGCTAGCTCTACTAGGGAGCATTAGGATTTGAGATCTCTCTCTTAGTTTTCCTTCCTGTTCTAAATCTTGGATTGAGATTGGAGAAATTCTGTTTCAATTTCTATCTGAGATCTCTCTGTTTTTATTTTGCTGCATAATTCAAGTAATTGTGATTTGAATCAAGGCTCTCTTTGCTGCTTCCATTTTTCTTTCTTCTTCAATCTATTTGCTGTTGGATCAAGGAAGGGAGTGAGATCTAGACTTGTTTTCTAGTCTCTTTGATTCCTTGAGATCTTCAATTTTATTTTGCAATTGAGTTGAGTTCTTGGCTGCTCTTCTGTTTTTACTGTTCCATTGGCTTTCAATTTACTTTCAAACAATTTAATTCTTCTGCACTTGTTCTTTATTTTACATTTCTGTTCATGATCCCAAATTACTTTCCTGCAAGTTAATCTCCCTGCAATTATTCTACGCTTTGCTTTACTGCTCTCTTTAATTTCCAGCACCCAACCCCCTTTACTTTTCATGCAATTTACATTTCTTGAAATTTAAGTTTTAGTTATTTTACTTTCTTGTTCTTTAAGTTACTTGCAATTTTACTTTCTGCACTTTAATTTTCCTTGCTATTTACTTTCTGTTGGCTACACTTCATCCAAATTCACTCCAATGTTAGCTTGACTAAACTAATCACCCACTAAAATTGCTTGATCCATCAATCCCTGTGGGATCGACCTCACTCTAAGTGAGTTATTACTACTTGATGCGACCCGGTATACTTGCCGGTTGGATTTGTGTGTTGGAAATTCGTTTTTCCACAAAAACACCATCAAGTTTTTGGCGCCGTTGCCGGGGATTGATTAGATCAACAATGATTAAGTGGGTGAGAAGTCTAGATCAAGCATTTTTTTTGTTTTTGTTCTCTGTTTTAAATTGATAGCAAGGTGTTTGAGTTTTTGCCTCACTAAGAAATTCTCATCTCTGATATGAGTAATTTCAATTTTTCTTGGTGTTGTGTTTTCCAAAATTTAAATGGAGTTCAACTCATCTTATGATCAAACAAATTTCATGGGATATTACCCACCATCACCAATCTCTAATGGTGGTTGGGAATATCACCAACAAACCACAGAATCTGAGCACTCCAATCCATGGAGATTTGCTTCACAGACACAAGATGAGCAAGAAAACCATATGGGATATTTTCTTCCACCACAAAATGATGCTAGTCATGATTCTAATGGTGGCTGGGAAGGAAATTCTAATGCTCCATATGATATTCATCCAAAGATATCATCACTTGACCATGCTTCAACAGAAAGCCTCTATCAAAATTCACCACCCACACAAACTTCCATGAACCAAAGCCTCTCAAAGCTTGAGACCATGTGTGAAAAATATGAGAAGGAGGCACAGATATCCTGGAACGAGCAAGAGAATTCATTCAATAACATGGAAATAATGTTAGCTCAATTGGTGAGTGTAACAAGGAAAGAGGAAAAACAAGAGGAAGAGGCTACTAAGTCAAGTGAATTTTTAGTGAAGAAGGAAGAGGTGGTGGAAATATTTGAACCTGAAACTGCACTTGAGATGACAAGAGCACATGACAACTCACAACTCTCACAAACTTCCCTGGACCAAAACGCCTCAACACTTGAATCCATGATTGAAAGGTATGAAGAGGAGATGAAGAAAGCTTGGGAAGATCAACAAACCTCCTCCATGAAAGAGCTATTAAAGCAAATATTAAGTGTAAAAGAGGAAGTGGAAGAACAAGCTAGTGAGGAGGATAATCAAGAACGTCCAAACTCAAGGGAAACAGAGAGGCATATGAAGGACAAGCTCATTGAACCATCAATTCAAAAGGCTCTGGATGAAGATCAAACTCCAAACATCACACAGCAACCATGTCTTGACATCCAAGAAGTGAAGGCAACTAACAAGAGCACCAATCATGTCCGTGGTCCAGCAAGCAAGGTCAATCAAGCCATGTGCAAAAGGAAGCTTGTTGAGAAGAGGCCAAGACAAGGGACACTAGTTGAATCTTCTCCCCCTTTGAGGTCATTCCTCTTAACAAACTGGAAGAAGAGGAAGAAAGTGAAGAATAGGTAAACAGTAGGTAACATTCCTTCTCCTTGCCTTGTTTAAATTTCAATAAATTGGCATATGGTTACATTCTAAGTTTGGTGTTGCCATGCAACACATTTTTTTCAATCTTTTTGGATGATTGCATCAAATCAAAAAAAATGAAAGTGACACACCAAGATTCTAAGTTTGGTGTGCCACCTATTTTTCTATGCAAATCATTCAGCAACACCACTTGTCTGCATAACCATAATGTCTTTGTAGTGTTAATTTTCTTTTGGTTTGATATTTTGTTATTCTGTTTACTTTAGTTAATTCTTTGTTTTTAATGCTTTCATTTTAGTTTGCTTATTTACTGTGTTTGTTAATACATTACCAAGAGAGCTTTATTAATGACAGATTCTTAGCTTGGTGATTGTACTTAATAAATAACAGTTTCATTTGCTTGGTTTTAATTCAAATAAGTGGACATAGGATTGCATTCTAAGTTTGGTGTTGCTATGCAACACAATTTGCTTCAAATTTTTACTGGATACTTGCATTGATTCCAAGTGAAAGTGTCACACTAAGTTTGGTGTGCCACTTATCTTTTATGCAATGTATTGTGCTCACCTTCTTAAGTTTGCAATCATAATGTCTCTGTCTCTTGTGCCTTGATTATTATCTTTAATTTTGCTTGCTTAAAACACATGTGCTACTAACATTTCATTGTGTAAGACATTCATGATCCATCTTAGCCCCATAGCCATTGTTCTAATTGTTGCTTGAGGATAAGCAAGCATTCTGAGTTGGTATGGGAAGGAGAAGAATGGGAGGAAAATGACAACAATAGAGAAGATGAATTGCAAGGTTGTAAAGTTCTTTTTCCTCTCATTTATTTCCAGCACTTTAAATTGCATGATTGTCTTTATATTTTCTGTATGCATGTGTGGTATGACTAAGCATAGCTTGAATTTGATTTGAGATATGTTGTTGTGACATTATGACTACCAACTTAAGTTTTGTGAATTCAAAAGCAAAAAAGCATCATGATCATAAACAAACAAGGAATTAAAGAAGAATTTAGCATGTGCATACAAGTATTGGAAAGCTAGTATGATTGATTGTTGCTCAATTGCATTGGATTTTATTTAATTGAAGTTTTTCATCTAGTACATTTTGTGAAATCTTTTGAAATCATGAAAACCTTGAAGAAGCAAATACAATTAAATCAAGAAAAGAAAAAGGGAAAGAATGAGAAAGCTGAAGGCTCTGAGTACCAATGGAAATTTATTTTCTAAGTGCTTGTGGTGTTTATGTATCAAGCCAAATGCTTGAAATCAAAACACTTAGAAGTCAAGGCTAGGCTCAAGTGCAAAAGCACTCCCTCAAAGCTCAAGGCTCTGAGCATCAATGATTAGAGAGTCAAGAAAAGAAAAGAAAAATGAGCTTAATGAAGTCCTCTAATTAAATGCTTGTGGTGCTTATGTATCAAGTGGTAATACTTGAAAACAAAGCATTTAGAAGTCGTAGCTTTGTTATTAACTCATGGGGAAAAGCACCCAAAAGGAGAAGCTAAAAAAAAAAAAATCAAAAGCTTGTTTCAAGGAAGAATTATAAGAAAAAGATTTCATAAATTGAGCTAGATAGAAGCATCAATCATTTACATTTCTTTTGTGATTGAAGCATGCATAGAAAACTAGCTTACCATAAACATTGAGTTTCTATTCTTCTTACCTTGGGTTGTCAATCTTTATTGCATGATTCTTTTCTTGCTTAGGGACAAGCAAGGTTTAAGTTTGGTGTTGTGATGACAAGTCATCATATACCTATTTTTCTATACTTTTTCATACAAGAAATTGATGATTAGTGCTTAAATATTGCATTCTTTTGTACTTAATTGGAAGATTTCCTTGATCTTTTAATTTTATAAATCTTGTAGGAAATAAGAAGAAAAAGAAGCAAAGAAGCACAAAAAAAGGAGAAAAAAAGAGCTTTGGGGTACACTTTGAAGTTGGGGTACACTTTGGAGCCTTAGGCCACGCTTTTAAAAGCATGGCCCATGACCAAATCAAAGAAGAAAACAACCAGCACGCACACTGCCCTACCCTTGCCAAGGGCAGGGCAGAATCATGATGAAACAAAGTGAGGTTGGAGCAAATTTTCGCTAAGTTAAAATCTGGCCGCTCACAACATGACCATGCCTACTTCAAAGGGCTATAACTTGAGCTACAGACGTCCGATTGATGTGCTTCTAGTTGCGTTGGAAAGCTGATATTTAGAGCTTTCCAACGATATATAGCAATCCATATTTGGCGTACAATTGAGGCAGGAACGAAAGGCATCTTTAAGGGCCAAAAATAAGCGAAAATAAACCAAAGTGCTTCCACCAAGGCTCGAAGCTGGAGCCTCACCCCAAAACAAAGTAGCGCTCAATTTTCTGCCCTGCCCTCTTGGAGAGCAGGGCAATGTCGTGCTCTTCATGGAAAATCAAGGAAAAAAATTGCTCCTCAAGTGCTTTCACCAAGGTTTGAACACAAGACCTTCAAGGAAGTAAAGGCTTAGGCTTGGCGCACACAAGCGCATCATGGCACGGTCAAGGAGCGTGGTGCGCGCACAAGACACACCAAGGCAACATTGCCCTGCCCTCCACAAGGTCTTCAAGAATGCATCCAGCTTGAACTTTGAGGTCTTCAAGAATGGTCTTCCAAGCAGGATTGATGATGGCCTCCCTGAGTCATTAGGGGGCATTTCCAGGATATAGAAGTCAATGGAAAATATAAGCCCCTTAATGCTCACTAATACATCTTCAGCGATTCCAACCACTGTAATAATGCTTTTATCTGCTAACACAAAACGAGCTGTCAACCTTTTTAAGGGAGGGAGCCTCAAGGTATTTCCTTCCTGAAATCACACATGCAGTCAGAAAATATCACACCTCCAATGGTACAGTGAACCATTCATGGACCTGGATCACTACATTTTTCAGGTATACCTCCCATTAAAGCAGAGATAGAACTACTGATAAACTACTATTTTATGGTTTATATTGTGTTTAATTGTGTGGTTTTATCATGATCCTTACCCACTTATTCATTAATTTAGCATGCATTTATATTTCCTTCCTGAAATTATTACATGATTGAAAACTGCTTCCTAGAGACTTTTAATTATGCATCTTAATTCTCCTTTATTCCATTCGATGCCGTAATCTGTGTGTTAAGTGTTTCAGGCTTTATAGGGCATGAATGAGTTGGAGATTGAAAAGGAAGCTAGCAAAAATGGAAGGAACATGAGAAAGTGAGGAGATAACCAGCGAGAAGTGATGCGGCCGCATGGCTCACGCGTTCGCGCGAAAGAGGAGAAATCGCAGTGATGCGGCCGCATGGCTCACGCAACCGTGCGGATTGGAAAAGCACAAGTGACGCGGAAGCATGGACGACGTGACCACGTGGCAGGGAGAAATGCGAATGACGCGTCCGCATGGATGACGCGATCGCTTGACGAGCGCGATCTGCATAATCTACAGAATTCGCTGGGGGTCATTTTGGACCCTATTTTGACCCAGTTTTTGGCCCAGAACAGCAGACTAGAGCCAGAGAACATGCAGAAACCAGAAGAACAATTCATTCTACACAGTTTTAGTTTTTAGATCTAGTTTTTACTTCTCCTCTAGGTTTTCTCTCTGGAGACATTGATAGTTCTTAGGATTTTATTTTTCTACCACTTTTTGCATTGGGATACTGAGAAGAGTTATTACCTCATCAAGACTTCGTCATTCTAGTTCGTTTTCTTTACTTGGCTTTACTCTTCCATGTCCTTTGCTTTGTTAATTTTACCATTGGAATATTTTTAGGATTATTTAATACAAGGATTATTTTTATTTTTAATTGATTACTTTGATTTTTATTTACAATGTCTTTCTTCAATTCCCTTTCATATGTTATGAATTTTACATTCACAATGAGCGAGTAGTTCCCTAACATGATGGGGAGTTGATTGAAAGGAACCCTTGAGTTGGAAGGCTTAAAAGAAAGATTGTAATTGGGTTTATTGTTGGATTGCCCTCTAGTCACTAACACTAATCCCTTTTAATTAAGTGGGTTGCAACTTGTGAACGGACGTAGCATTCCAACTTGTTTGACTTTCCCTTACCTAGTAAGAGATAACTAAACTGGATAACCTTTAATTATCAATCAATCTAGAGAGTAATCCAACAATAATGGGGCTTCCAACTAATCAACTCCCAATCAAGGCTTTTATTTACATTATTCAAATTCTCCAATTTTATTTCCTGTTTACTCAACTCAAACCTTTTTAAAAACAACTGATTAATAAAATAGCACACTTTTCTGCAACTCGTTGGGAGACGACCTGGGATTCATACTCCTAGTATTTTAATTTTAAATTCCTGTGACACCTTTCTAAAGTGATAAGCGGATTTCTGGTGAGTTAAGAACTATACTTGCAACGTATATATTTTAATAATTTTTAATTCACCAATTTCTGCTCCCATCAACTACCTAAGGGAATAGTTTCTAATTTATTAATTTTATCTTTATGTATACATAAATCCTTTAGAAACTTTGCGTATTTAGGTACTTGCTGAATAACATCAAAAAGAAGAACGGTTACCTCAACCTTTTTGAATATTTTTACCATTTTGGCATCAAGTTCCATCTACTTCCTAGGCTTCCTTGCGAGTTGTGGAAAAGGGATAAGATGGGCGTTATCTGTGGCTTCAGCATCCTTTGGTGCTTCATTCTGTAGTTGAGCTTCCTCTTCTTCAATTATGTCTTGTACGTCCTCTTCCTCTTCAGCATCTTCCACTTCCACTACATCTTCAGTTGGAGTGTGTTCTGGTGGGCTTGGCTTTTCATGGTTCGTCTCCTGTAATGTGGTTCCGGACCTCAAGGTGATGGCATTGATGCCACCCTTGGGGTTGGGTAATGGTTGAGAGGGGATTCTACTGGAGCTCAAAAGCTGGTTGTTGGAGTTATTTAGTGATCCAATCTGTGAGACAAGAGCTTGCCAGGTAGAGTTCAGACCATTTAGAGTAGAAGTAAGGTTGTTTTCCATGGCCTGTTGTCTCCGATCAATAGATTGTAGTAACTCATCATTAGAAGATGAAGAGGGATAAGTGATCTGAGGGGTCTACTGAGATGCTTGGGGCTGCCTTAGATGATGTGCTCTGTAGGCCTGATTCTAATTCTGCTGTCTGATGTTGTTATTGTTATTCCACCTCTGGTTCCATTGTTATCTCTGCCTCCTCTGTTATGATTGTCCCTCAAACCATGGTTAGAATTATCTCTCCAACCTTGGTTGGAATTGTCCTGCCATCCATGGTTATAGCTGCCACCTTGATTGTATCCTTGATTTGGGCGGTCATAGAAGTTATGAGTGGCTGCCACAGTGTTGTCTTCCTGTTGGAGCTGCGGACATTCATCAGTATAATGACTATAATCAGCACAAATCCCGCATACTCTTTGTGGAACCAACTGTTGGCTTTCTTGTGGTGGAGACGGCTGAGCTTGCTGAGCTTGTTGTTGACTCAACTGCATCTGCTTCAGTAAGTTGGTCATTACACATATACTCTGAGTTAGAGCAGTAGTCTCTCTGCTAGAGGATACCTCTGTAACAGCTTTTGAGTGGCTTTGCCTCTACCTGTGATTCCTAGTGGATTCAGCTAAGTCGCTGATCAATTGCCATGCTTCATCAGTAGTCTTGTACTTTTTCATAGACCCATTGCTAGCACCTTCCAATGTGGTCTTATCTTGGGGCTTCATGCCCTGTGTGAAGTAGCCGAGCAACACCAACTTGTCAATCATGTGGTGGGGACATGCTTCCAGAAGATTTTTGAAGCGCTCCCAATATTCGTAGAGAGTCTTGGATTCACCTTGAATAATTGATGAGTGGATAATTTATACGCTTTTTGGCATTATTTTTAGGTAGTTTTTAGTAGGATCTAGCTACTTTTTGGGATGTTTTTATTAGTTTTTATGCAAAATTCACATTTGTGGACTTTACTATGAGTTTGTGTATTTTTCTGTGATTTCAGGTATTTTCTGGCTGAAATTGAGGGACCTGAGCAAAAATCTGATTCAGAAGCTGACAAAGGACTGCTGATGCTGTTGGATTCTGACCTCTCTGCACTCGAAGTGGATTTTATGGAGCTACGAAACTCCAAATGGCGTGCTCGCAACTGCGTTGGAAAGTAGACATCCAGGGCTTTCCAGCAATATATAATAGTCCATACTTTTATCGAGTTTTGACGACGCAAACTGGCGTTCAAACGCCCCTTTCTGCCATATTCTGAAGTCAAAACGCCAGAACTGGCATAAAAGTTGGAGTTAAACGCCCAAACTGGCACCAAAGCTGGCGTTTAACTCCAAGGAAAGTCTCTACACGTGTGAAGCTCAATGCTCAGCCCAAGCGCACACCAAGTGGGCCCGGAAGTGGATTTCTGCATCATTCACTTAATTCTGTAAACCCTAGTAGCTAGTTTCATTATAAATAGGACCTCTTACTATTGTATTTTCATATCGGGAATTAGACATCTTTGGAACGTTTTCCTTAGACATTGGGGGCTGGCCTCACGGCCATGCCTACCTTCACTACTTATGTATTTTCAACGATGGAGTTTCTACACACCATAGATTAAGGTGTGGAGCTCTGCTATTCCTCGAGTATTAATGCAATTACTATTGTTCTTCTATTCAATTCAAGCATATTCTTGTTCTAAGATATTCACTCGCACTTCAACCTGATGAATGTGATGATCCGTGACACTCATCATCATTCTCACCTATGAACGCGTGACTGACAACTACTTCCGTTCTACTTAAGATTGTGCGTGTATCTCTTAGCCTCCATTCCGAAAGATCGGAGTCTTCGTGGTATAAACTAGAATTAATGGCGGCCATTCCTAAGATCCGGAAAGTCTAAACCTCGTCTGTGGTATTCCGAGTAGGATCTGGGAAGGGATGACTGTGACGAGCTTCAAACTCACGAGTGTTGGGCGTAGTGATAGACGCAAAAGGATCACGGGATTCGATTCCAACATGATTGAGAACCGACAGATGATTAGCCGTGCGGTGACAGTGCATTTGGACCATTTTCACTGAGAGGACGGGAGGTAGACATTGACGCCGGTGAAACCCGAACATACAGCTTGCCATGGAAAGGAGTATGAAGGATTGGATGAAGGTAGTAGGAAAGCAGAGATTCAAAAAGAGCAAAGCATCTCCATACACTTATCTGAAATTCTCATCAATGAATTACATAAATATCTCTATCTTTATTTTATATTTCATTTATCTTTTTAATTATTAAAACTCTATCACCCATTTAAATCCGCCTGACTGAGATTTACAAGGTGACCATAGCTTGCTTCAAGCTGACAATATCCATGGGATCGACCCTTACTCATGTAAGGTATTACTTGGATGACCCAGTGCACTTGCTGGTTAGTTGTGTGAAGTTGAGACAAAGTGTGATTCACGTTTGAGAGCTCCAAATCTTTGGCACCATTGTTGATGATCACAATTTCGTGCACCAAGAATTTGGCGCTGTTGTCGGGGATTGTTCGAGTTTGGACAACTGACGGTTCATCTTGTTGCTTAGATTAGGTAATTTTTATTTAATTTTCAAAAAGTTTTCAAAATTTTTCTTCTTTTTTGTTTTTCCAAATTTTGTTTTTTCTTCTTGCATATATCTTGTGTTTTGATCCAAGAATTATATGTTTTGACTCATTTTGTTATTTTTCAAAATTGAAAATATATCTTCTTGAATAAAGGATATAGCAAAATGAAGATCCAAGAACATAAAGCAGAAGATTTACAGAGAAAAAGCTGGGCGTTCAAAACGCGCACTGAAGAAGGAAAACTGGCGTTTAAACGCCAGCTAGGGTACCTGGTTGGGCGTTTAAACTCCCAGTAAGGAAGGAAAACTGGCGTTTAAACGCCAGCCAGGGTACCTGGCTAGGCGTTTAAACGCCCAAACCATGCAGCAATTGGGCGTTAAACGCCCAAAACATGCAGCTCCTGGGCGTTTAACGCCGGGATGATACAAGGAGAGGAATTTTGTTTTCAAATAAAACCTTTTTCAAATCTTCATAATTTTTCAAAATCAAATCTTTTTCAAATCAAATATTTTCAATCATATCTTTTTTAAAATCATATATTTTCAAACATATCCTTTTAAAAAAAAAATCAAATCTTTTTAATTTCCTTTTCAAATATTTTTCAAAATAAATTTCAATCATATCTTTTCAAACATATCTTTTTCAAATTATATCTTTTTCAAAATCAATTTCAAAATCTTTTCTAACTTCTTATCTTTTCAAAATTGATTTTCAAATCTTTTTCAACTAACTAATTGACTTTTTGTTTGTTTTACTATTTCTTATCTTTTTAAAAACCACAACCAATTTTTCAAAAATTTATTTTAAATTTTATTCTTTTTTATTTTCGAAAAATCTTTCCCCCTCTTATCTTTTTCTATTTAAACACTAAGATTCTTCCTCCATTGTCAATTCGAACTCCATCTCTCTTCGAATGTTCAAATTCTTCCTTACCTACCTCATCCTTCCATTCTTATTTTCCCCTGACACCTCAAGGAATCTCTATACTGTGACATAGAGGATTCTATATTTTCTTTATTTTCTTCTATTTGATATGAGCAGGAACAAAGATAAAGGCATACTTGTTGAAGCTGATCCTGAACCTGAAAGGACTCTGAAGAGGAAGCTAAGAGTAGCTAAAGCACAAAACTCTGAAGAGGACCTCACTGAAATTTTTGAAAAGGAAGCAGCAAAAGAAACAATTATGGCCGAACCAAACAACAATGCAAGGAAGATGCTTGGTGATTTTACTACACCAACTTCCAACTTCTATAGAAGAAGCATCTCAATCCCTGCCATTGGAGCAAACAATTTTGAGCTAAAGCCTCAATTAGTTTCTCTACTGCAACAGAACTAAAAGTTTCATAGACTTTCATCAGAAGATCCTTATTAGTTTTTAACTGAGTTCTTGCAAATCTGTGATACTATTAAGACCAATGGAGTTGATCCTGAAGTCTACAAGCTCATGCTTTTCCCTTTTGCTGTAAGAGATAGAGCTAGAACATGGTTAGACTCACAACCCAGAGATAGCCTGGACTCTTGGGATAAGCTGGTCACAGCCTTCTTGGCCAAGTTCTTTCCTCCTCAGGAGCTGAGCAAGCTTAGAGTGGATGTTCAGACCGTCAGACAAAAAGATGTTGAGTCCCTCTATGAAGCTTGGGAAAGATACAAGCAACTGACCAAAAAGTGTCCTTCTGACATGCTTTCAGAATGGACCACATTAGATATATTCTATGATGGTCTATCTGAATTTTCCAAGATGTCACTTGACAACTCTGCAGGTGGATCCATTCACCTAAAGAAAACGCCTGCCGAAGCTCAGGAACTTATTGAAATGGTTGCAAATAACTAGTTCATGTATACATCTAAGAGGAATCTTGTGAGTAATGGGACGCCTCAAAAGAGAGGAGTTTTTAAAATTGATGCTCTGAATGCCATACTGGCTCAGAATAAAATATTGACCCAACAAGTCAATATGATCTCTCAGAGTCTGAATGGATTGCAAAATGCATCCAACAGTACTAAAGAAGCATCTTCTGAAGAAGAAGCTTATGATCCTGAGAACCCTGCAATGGCAGAGGTGAATTACATGGGTGAAGCCTTTGACAACACCTATAATCCTTCATGGAAAAATCATCCAAATTTTTCATGGAAGGATCAACAGAAGCAAGGCTTCAATAATAACAATGGTGGAAGAAACAGGTTTAGCAATAGCAAACCTTTCCTATCATCATCTCAGCAACAGACAGAGCATTCTGAGCAAAATCCTTCTAGCTTAGCAAACATAGTTTCTGATCTATCTAAGGCCACTCTTAGTTTCATGACTGAAACAAGATCCTCCATTAGAAATTTGGAGGCACAAGTGGGCCAGCTGAGTAAAAGGGTTACGAAACTCCTCCTAGCACTCTCCCAAGCAATACATAGGAGAATCCCAAAGGAGAGTGCAAGGCCATTGATATAATCAACATGGCCGAAACTTTAGAGGAGGAGGAGGACGTGAATCCAATTGAGGAAAACCTCAGGGGACGTCCAATGGTCAGTAAGGAATACCCTAATGAGGAACTAAAGGAATCTGAGGCTCATACAGAGACCATAGAGATTCCCTTGGACCTCCTTTTACCATTCATGAGCTCTGATAACTATTCATCTTCTGAAGAGGATGAAGACATTGTTGAAGGGCAAGTTACCCAATATTTGGTAATGAGACTTGGGAGGAATAGACTCCCTTGCTCACTAATGAACTGAATACATTGGTTCAGCAAAATTTACCTCAAAAGAAATAGAATCCTAGTAAATTCTTAATTCCCTATACCATAGGCACCATGACTTTTGAAAAAGCTCTGTGTGACCTGGGGTAAGGGATAAACATGATGCCCCTCTCTGTAATGGAGAAACTGGGAATCTATGAGGTACAGGCTGCCAAATTCTCATTGGAGATGGCAGATAAATCTATGAAAAAGGCTTATGGACTAGTAGAGGATGTGCTAGTGAAGGTTGAAGGCCTTTACTTCCCTGCTGATTTCATAATCCTAGACACTAGGAGGGATGAGGATGAATCCATCATCCTTGGAAGACCCTTCCTAGCCACAGCAAGAGCTGTAATTGATGTTGACAGAGGAGAGTTGATCCTTCATGTGAATGAAGAATGCCTTGTAGTAAAGACTCAAGGTTCTCCATCTGTAACCATGGAGAGTAAGCATGAAGAGCTTCTCCCAATACAGAGTCAAACAGAGCCCTCACATTCAAACTCTAAGTTTGGTGTTGGGAGGCCACAGCCAAACTCTAAGTTTAGTGTTGAGAGATCTCAACCATGCTCTGATCAACTGTGAGGCTCCATGAGAGCTCACTGTCAAGCTATTGACATTAAAGAAGCGCTTATTGGGAGGCAACCCAATTTTATTTTAATTTTATCTATATTATTTTGTTTTCTTTTAGGTTGATGATCATGTGAAGTCACAAAGACAATTACAAAAATAAAGAAAAAATAAAAAACAGCATTGAAAATAGCACACCCTGGAGGAAGGACTTATTGGCGTTTAAACGCCAGTAAGGGTAGCAAAATGGGCGTTTAAACACCCAATCTGGCACCTTTCTGGGCGTTTAAACGCCAGAATAGGGTACCAGACTAGCGTTTAAACGCCAGAATAGGGCAACAAACTGGCGTTTAGACGCCAGAACAGGGAGAAAAACTGGTGTTTAAACTCTAGAACAGGACAGCAGACTGGCGTTTAAATGCCAGAATTGCACTCCAAGGCATTGTGAATGCCCAATTGGAGCAGGGATGAAGAATTCCTTGGCCATTCTGGATCTGTGGACCCCACAGGATCCCCACCAACCTTAACTCACTCTGTCTCCTCTTCACTCCCACCAACCTTAACTCACTCTGTCTCCTTTTCACTCCTTTCTACAACACTCTTTCCCAAATACCGTTTACCAATCACTCCATATCTCTTCCCCAAATACCCCCCTTCACTCCTTCATTTTCACACATCACAAACACCTTCTTCCCCCCTTGGCCGAACCCTATACACCCTCCATCTCCTCTATTTTCTTCTTCTTCTACATCTTTCTTTCTTCTTTTGCTCGGGGACGAGCAAATATTTTAAGTTTGGTGTGGTAAAAGCATTGCTTTTTGTTTTTCCATAACCATTAATGGCACCTAAGGCCAGAGAAACCTCTAGAAAGAGGAAAGGGAAGGCAAAAGCTTCCACCTCCGAGTCATGGAAGATGGAGAGATTCATCTCAAGGGTCCATAGCTCAGTAATAGAGCATTTGACTGCCAAACTAGAGAGCCCATTCATGGCACTCAACAAGAGCATGAGGAAGTTCCTCATCAAGAACTCCCTGAGATGCTCAAGGGATACATTTTCCTCCACACAACTGTTGGGAGCAACTAAGGATGGAACAACAAAGGCAAGGAAGAGACATTAAGGAGCTCAAGCACTCCATTGGATTTTCAAGAGGAAGACGCCACCCTCACTAAGGTGGACTCATTCCTTAATCTCCTTGTCTATTTATTTTTCTATTTTCGTGTTTGAGCTTCATGTTTGTGTCTTCATTACATGATCATTAGTGTCTAGTGTCTATGTCTTAAAGCTATGAATAACTCCATGAATCCTTCACCTCTCTTTAATGAAAAATGTGCTTAATTACAAAAGAACAAGAAATACTTGGATTTCAAATTTTATCTTGAAACTAGTTTAATTATTTTGATGTGGTGGCAATACTTTTTGTTCTCTGAATGAATGCTTGAACAATGCATATTTTTGATCTTTTTGTTTATGAATGTTAAAGTTGTTGGCTCTTGAAAAAATGATGAACAAAGAGAAATGTTATGGATAATCTGAAAATTCATGAAATTAGTTCTTGAAGAAAGAAAAAGCAGTGAAAAAAATTGGCGAAAAAAAAAGAAAGAGAAAGAGAAAGAAAAAGCAAGCAGAAAAAGCCAATAGCCCTTTAAAGCAAAAGGCAAGGGTAAAAAGGATCCAAGGCTTTGAGCATTAATGGATAGGAGGGCCCAAGGATCTAGCTACTTTTTGGGATGTTTTTATTAGTTTTTATGCAAAATTCACATTTCTAGACTTTACTATGAGTTTGTGTGTTTTTCTAAGATTTCAGGTATTTTCTGGCTGAAATTGAGGGACCTGAGCAAAAATCTAATTCAGAGGTTGACAAAGGACTGCTGATGCTGTTGGATTCTGACCTCCCTACACTCAAAGTGGATTTTCTGGAGCTACAGAACTCAAAATGGCGCGCTCTCAACTGCGTTGGAAAGTAGACATCCAGGGCTTTCCAACAATAAATAATAGTCCATACTTTGCCCGAGTTTTGATGATGCAAACTGGCTTTCAAACGCCCTTTCTCTGCCATATTTTGAAGTCAAAACGCCAGAACTGGCATAAAAGTTGGAGTTAAATGCCCAAACTGGCACCAAAGCTGGCGTTTAACTCCAAGGAAAGCCTCTACACGTGTGAAGCTCAATGCTCAGCCAAAGCGCACACCAAGTGGGCCCAGAAGTGGATTTCTGCATCATTCACTTAATTCTGTAAACCCTAGTAGCTAGTTTCATTATAAATAGGACCTCTTACTATTGTATTTTCATCTCGAGAATTAATCATCTTTGGAACTTTTTCCTTAGACATTGGGGGCTGGCCTCACGGCCATGCCTACCTTCACCACTTATGTATTGATGAGCGGATATTTTATACGCTTTGGGGGGGGGGGGGTAATTCATGTAGATTTTAGTATGTTTTAGTTAGTTTTTAATAGATTTTTATTAGTTTTTAGTCAAAAATCATATTTCTGGACTTTACTATGAGTTTGTGTGTTTTTCTGTGATTTCAGGTATTTTCTGGCTGAAATTGAAGGAGCTGAGCAAAAATCTGATTTAGGCTGAAAAAGGATTGCTGATGTTGTTGGATTCTGACCTCCCTGCACTTGGAATGGATTGTTTGGAGCTACAAGAGTCCAATTGGTGCGCTCTTAATTGGGTTGGAAAGTAGACATCCAAGGCTTTCCAGCAATATATAATAGTCCATACTTTGCGTGAAGATAGATGATGTAAACTGGCGTTCAACGCCAGTTCCATGTTGCAGTCTGGCGTTCAGCGCCAGAAACAGGTTACAAGTTGGAGTTCAACGCCAGAAACAGGTTACAACCTGGCGTTCAACTCCAGAAACAGCACAGGCACGTGAGAAGCTCAAGTCTCATCCCCAGCACACACCAAGTGGGCCCCAGAAGTGGATTTCTGCACTATCCATCTTAGTTTACTCACTTTATGTAAACCTAGGTTACTAGTTTAGTATTTAAAAAACTTTTAGAGACTTATTTTATACCTCATGACATTTTTAGATCTGAATTTTATACTCTTTGACGGCATGAGTCTCTAAACTCCATTGTTGGGGGTGAGGAGCTATGTAGCGTCTCGATGAATTAATGCAATTATTTCTGTTTCCCATTCAAACATGCTTGTTCCTATCTAAGATGTTCATTCGCACCTCACTATGAAGAAGGTGATGATCCGTGACACTCATCACCTTCCTCAATCCATGAACGTGTGTCTGACAACCACCTCCATTCTACATTAGATTGAATGAATATCTCTTAGATTCCTTAATCAGAATCTTCGTGGTATAAGCTAGAATTGATGGCGGCATTCATGAGAATCCGGAAAGTCTAAACCTTGTCTGTGGTATTCCGAGTAGGATTCAAGGATTGAATGGCTGTGACGAGCTTTAAACTCGCGAGTGTTGGGCGTAGTGACAGACGCAAAAGGATCAGTGGATCTTATTCCGACATGATCGAGAACTAACAGATGATTAGCCGTGCTGTGACAGAGCATTTGGACCATTTTCACTGAGAGGATGGGAAGTAGCCATTGACAACGGTGACACCCTACATACAGCTTGCCATGGAAGGGACTTTGCACTTTTGAAAGTGAGGAAGCATTATGTTACAGGAATTAAGAAGACAAAGCATCTCCAAAACTCCAACATATTCTCCATTATTGCATAATAAGTATTTCGAATTTTTCAACATTATTTACGATTTTAATTCCAATTTCGTATTACTTAATCCATGTCCCCTTGTTCATTTGCAAATCAACTGATAATCACAATTGGTATCCTGACTAAGAATAATAAGATAACCATAGCTTGCTTCAAACCAACAATCTCCGTGGGATTTGACCCTTACTCACGTAAGGTATTACTTGGACGACCCAGTGCACTTGCTGGTTAGTTGTGCGGAATTACATAGTGTGAAGTAATTTTCGTGCACCAAGTTTTTGGCGCCGTTGCCGGGGATTGTTCGAGTTTGGACAACTAAAGGTTTATTTTGTTGCTTAGATTAGGAATAATTTATTTTTGATGCTATAGAGTCATTAAATATGAGTCCTTTATTTTCTTTCAAAAATTTTTCAAAAATATTATTTTTTCCTTATTAATTTTTAATTTTTATGTGAGTTTAGTTTTATATTTTATGTTTGGTGTCAATTGCATATTTTATATTTTCCTTTAAATTTTCGAATTTGTGTTCTTTGTTTTTCCTGGATCTTCAAGTTGTTCTTGTTAATTTTTCTTGTTTGATCTTTAGTTTTTCTTGTTCTGTGTCTTCTCTTGTTTTCTTGTGCTTTTTCAAAACATTAGTTTTTGAAAAAAAAAATTATTTTTAGTTATTAAAAATACTTCTTTAAAACAAGTGTTACCTTTACAGCTCAATTGGCTAAAGCGTTGGTTTATGTTCTTGGTAATTGGGTATCTTCTTTTAAAATCTTTTTTTTTTCGAAAATAATTTCTCTTTGATTAAATTTTGTGCCAAACTTTAAGTTTGGTGTTTTCTTGTTAATGTTTCTTTAATTTTCAAAAATTTTATTGTGGTTTTCTAAAACTTTTAAGTTTGGTGTTCTTTCTTTTGTTCATGGTGTTCTTGTGAATCTTCAAGGTGTTCTTGAGTCTTCCTTGTGTTTTGATCTTAAAATTTTTAAGTTTAGTGTTCCTTGGTGTTTTCCCTCCAAAATTTTCGAAAACAAGGAGCATTAGATCTAAAAATTTTAAGTCTTGTGTCTTTTGTGTGTTTTTCTCTTTCATCATAAAATTCAAAATTCAAAAATATCTTTTCTAACTATTTTTAAGGCATATTTTCGAATTTTTTTATATATAAAAATTTCAGATTTCAATTTCAAAAATATCCTAACCACTTTCTCTCTCCTCACTTTTTTGAAAATCTTCATAAAATATTTTTAAATTCTCTTTTTTTATTTATTTTTATTTTATTTTTATTTTTACTTTTATTTATTTTTATTTTTATTGTCGTCTTTATTTTATTATTATTCGTTCAAAATTTTTATATATAATAAAATAAATAAAATAAATTCACATCATCTCCTTTTCTCCATCATGGACTTAAGTGGAAATGAACAGTCCAGAAAGACTCTGGGGTCATATGCTAACCCCACTACTGCTTCATATGGGAGTAGTATATGTACACCCTCCATTGGAGTTAGTAGTTTTGAGTTGAATCCTCAGCTCATTATCATGGTACAGCAAAGTTGCCAGTATTCCGGTCTTCCACAAGAAGAATCTACAGAGTTTCTGGCATAGTTTTTACAAATTGCTGACACAGTACATGATAAGGAGGTAGATCAGGATGTCTACAGGCTATTACTGTTCCCATTTGCTGTAAAAGACCAAGCTAAGAGGTGGTTAAATAACCAACCTAATGACAGCATAAAGACATGGAAACAGCTGTCAGAAAAATTCTTGAATCACTATTTTCCTAAAAAACGGATGACACGGTTAAGGTTGAGCATCCAAGGCTTCAAACAAGGAGATAATGAATCTCTTTATGATGCTTGGGAGAGATACAGAGAGATGCTAAGAAAATGCCCCTCTGAAATGTTTTCAGAGTGGGTGTAGTTAGACATCTTCTACTATGGGCTTACAGAAAGAGCTCAGATTTCTCTAGACCACTCAGCTGGTGGATCTATACACATGAGAAAGACAATAGAAGAAGCTGAAGAGCTCATTGATACAGTTGCCAAAAATCAGCATCTATACCTAAGCAATGAACCTTCCATGAAAGAAGAGGCTAAAATAGTAACTGCTGAACTGAGTCCTACAGAACAAGTTACTGAATTCAATCAGCAACTGGATTTTCTAACAAAACAGCTAGCCGAATTCAAGGAAATACTACAAGAAACAAGAATGGCTAATATGAATATGGAAGTACAGTTGAAGCAAACAGAACAGCAGTTATCAAAAAAAATAACAGAAGAGTGCAAAGCAGGTCAATTAAGAAGTGGGAAAATATTAAATACCTCACTTCAAGGTAGCAAGAAGCCAAAAAATGAGCAAACTACCCAAAATCTATCTGAGGACAGTAAGATCCCAGAGAGGAATAATCCTGGCGCTCAAACACCAGAAAATAGGTGGAAAGCTGGCGCTGAACGCCCAAACCATGCTCAGTCCTGGCGTTCAACGCCAGAAACAAGCAAGGATTTGGCGTTGAACGCCCAAAGGGAGCACAGTTCTGGCATTCAGATGCCGGAAACAAGTAAGGAATTGGCCTCTAACGCCACTCCAGCTTCTAACCCTGGCATTCAAATGCCAGTGGGGGATCAGACACATACAAGTGCTGATAATAACCCATCTAAAAAGGCTTCTCAACCCACATCTGTAGGCAATAAACCTGCAGCAACTAAGGTTGAGGAATACAAAGCCAAAATGCCTTATCCTTAGAAACTCCACCAAGCGGAACAGGATAAGCAATTTGCCCGCTTTGTTGACTATCTTAAGACTCTTGAAATAAAGATTCTGTTTGCAGAGGCACTTGAGCAAATACCCTCTTATGCTAAGTTCATGAAAGAGATCTTAAGTCATAAGAAGGATTGGAGGGAAACTGAAAAAGTTTACCTCACTGAAGAATGCAGTGCAGTCATTTTGAAAAGCTTACCTGAGAAGCTTAAAGATCCCGGAAGCTTTATGATACCATGCATATTAGAGGGTACTTGTACCAAGCAAGCTCTATGTGATCTTCGGGCAAGTATCAACTTGATACCTGCATCTACTATCAAAAAGCTTGGTTTGACTGAAGAGGTCAAACCAACCCGGATATGTCTCCAACTTGCTGATGGCTCCATTAAATACCCATCAGGCGTGATTGAAGATATGATTGTCATGGTTGGGCCATTTGCCTTTCCTACTGACTTTGTGGTGCTGGAAATGGAGGAGCACAAGAGTGCAATTCTCATTCTAGGAAGACCTTTCCTAGCAACTGGCCGAACCCTCATTGATGTCCAAAAAGGGGAAGTAACCCTGAGAGTCAATGAAGATGAGTTCATGTTGAATGTTGTCAAAGCTATGCAGCATCCAGACACCCCAAATGACTGCATGAGCATTGATATTATTGACTCTCTGGTAAAAGAGATCAATATGACTGAGAGTCTCGAATCAGAGCTGGAGGATATCTTTAAAGATGTTCAGCCTGATCTGGAGGAATCAGAGAGAATAATAGAACCTCTAAAAATCCCTCAGGAAGAGGAGAAACCTCCTAAACCCGAGCTCAAACCATTACCACCATCCCTGAAATATGCATTTCTGGGAGAAGGTGATACCTTTCCAGTAATCCTAAGCTCTACCTTAGAGCCACAGGAAAAGGAAGCACTAATTCAAGTGCTAAAGACACACAAGACAGCTCTTGGGTGGTCCATCAGTGATCTTAAGGGTATTAGCCCAGCCAGATGCATGCACAAGATCTTATTAGAGGGTAACGCTAAGCCAGTGGTTCAACCACAAAGGCGGCTGAATCCAGCCATGAAGGAGTGGTGCAGAAGGAGGTCATTAAATTACTAGAGGCTGGGATTATTTATCCTATTTTTGATAGCCCCTGTGTAAGCCCTGTCCAAGTCATCCCTAAGAAGGGTGGCATGACAGTGGTTCATAATGAAAAAAATGAACTGGTTCATACAAGAACAGTTACAGGGTGGCGTATGTGTATTGATTATAGAAGGCTCAATACAGCTACCAGAAAGGATCATTTTCCTTTACCATTCATAGACTAGATGCTAGAAAGACTAGCAGGTCATGAATACTACTGCTTCCTGGATGGATATTTAGGTGATAATCATAGATCCCCAAGATCAAGAGAAAATAGAATTCACATGTCCATCTGGAGTATTTGCATACAGAAGGATGCCATTTGGCCTGTGCAATGCACCTGCAACCTTTCAAAGGTGCATGCTCTCAATTTTCTCTGATATGGTGGAAAAACTTCTGGAAGTCTTCATGGATGACTTTTCAGTATTTGGAGACTCATTCAGCTCCTGTCTTGACCATCTAGCACTTGTTCTAAAGAGGTGCCAAAAGACTAACCTGGTTTTAAACTGGGAGAAATGTCACTTTATGGTGACTGAAGGAATTGTCCTTGGGCACAAAATTTTGAACAAGAGAATAGAAGTGGATCAAGCTAAGGTAGAGGTAATTGAAAAATTACCACCACCAGCCAATGTTAAGGCAATCAGAAGCTTTCTGGGGCATGCAGGATTCTATAGGAGGTTTATAAAGGATTTTTCAAAAATGGCCAAACCTCTAAGTAATCTGTTAGCTGCTGACACGCCATTTATCTTTGATAAGGAGTGTCTGCAAGCATTTGAGACTCTGAAAGCTAAGCTGGTCACAGCACCAGTGATCTCTGCACCAGACTGGACATTACATTTTGCATTAATGTGTGATGCCATTGACCATGCCATTGGTGCAGTATTGGGACAAAGGCATGACAAGCTTTTGCACGTCATTTATTATGTCAGTCGTGTTCTAAATGACGCACAGAAGAACTACACAACCACAGAAAAAGAGCTACTTGTAGTGGTTTACGCCATTGACAAGTTCAGATCTTATTTAGTAGGATCAAAAGTGATTGTGTACACTGACCATGCTACTCTTAAATATCTACTCACAAAGCAGGATTCAAAACCCAAACTCATCAGATGGGTGTTGCTTCTGCAAGAGTTTGATATAGAAATAAGAGACAAAAAAGGGACAGAGAATCAAGTAGCAGATCACTTGTCCCGAATAGAACCAGTAGAAGGGGCATCCCTCCCTCTTACTGAGATCTCTGAAAACTTTCCGAATGAGCAACTCTTTGCCATCCCGGAGGTGCCATGGTTTGTAGACATTGCAAACTACAAGGCAGTAAGATTCATACCCAAAGAGTACAGTAGGCAGCAAACAAAGAAATTGATTACGGATGCAAAGTACTATCTTTGGGATGAACCATATCTCTTCAAGAGATGTGCAGACAGAGTAATCCGTAGATGTGTGCCTAAAGAAGAAGCACAGAAGATCCTCTGGCACTTCCATGGATCACAGTATGGAGGACATTTTGAAAGTGAGCGAACAGCCACAAGAGTCCTCCAATGTGGCTTCTACTAGCCCATTCTCTATAAAGATTCCCGAGTGTTTGTACTTAATTGTGATAGTTGCCAAAGATCTGGCAATCTGCCTCACAGTTATGCCATGCCTCAACAAGGGATCTTGGAGATTGAGTTGTTTGATGTATGGGGAATTGACTTCATGGGGCCATTCCCACCATCATACTCAAACACTTATATTCTGGTGGCAGTGGATTATGTATCCAAATGGGTGGAAGCTATAGCAACACCCACTAATGATACTAAGACAGTGCTGAAATTCCTCTAGAAGCACATCTTCAGCAGATTTGGTATCCCTAGAATACTAATCAGTGATGGGGGCACTCATTTTTGCAATAAACAGCTTTACTCTGCTTTGGTTTGATATGGAGTTAGCCACAGGGTAGCCACTCCATATCATCCACAGACAAATGGGCAAGCTGAAGTCTCTAATAAAGAACTTAAAAGAATCCTGGAACAGACTGTGATTAACCGTAGAAGGGTGGTGGACGAAATTGTGATCACATGTTCTAACTATTTTGAGATGAAAGCATTCTTATGGCACTGGTTGAATTCACAACTCCGTTCAACTAACCAGCAAGTGTACTGGGTCGTCCAAGTAATAAACCTTACGTGAGTAAGGGTCGATCCCACAGAGATTGTTGGTATGAAGCAAGCTATGGTCACCTTGTAAATCTCAGTTAGGTAGATTAAATTGTTTATGGGTTCGAAAATTAATAATAAGAAAATAGATGATATATAATAAAAGGGATAGAACACTTATGCAGATTCATTGGTAGGAATTTCAGATAAGCATATGGAGTTACTGTATGGCTCAAGGACGCCTGCCCTCCTACTGCTTTCATTCAATCCTTCTTACTCCTTCCCATGGCAAGCTGTATGTAGGGCATCACCGTTGTCAGTGGCTACATCCCATCCTCTCAGTGAAAATGGTCCTCTGCGGCTGTCACTCGCATGGCTAATCATCTGTCGGTTCTCAATCAAGTTGGAATAGAATCCATTGATTCTTTTGCGCTTGTCATCACGCCCAGCCTTCAGGAGTTTGAAGCTCGTCACAGTCATTCAATCCCAGAATCCTACTCGGAATACCATAGACAAGGTTTAGACTTTCTGGATCCTCATGAATGCCGCCATCTATCTAACTTATACCACGAAGATTCTGTTGGGGAATCTAAGAGATACACATTCAAGCTCTGTCGCATGTAGAACGGAAGTGGTTGTCAATCACGTGCGTTCATAAGTGAGAATAATAATGAGGGTTATCTAATCATCACATTCATCATGTTCTTGGGTGCGAATGAATATCTTGGAATAAGAATAAGAGAGAATTGAATAAAAGAAAATAGAACTGCATTAATACTTGAGGTACAGCAGAGCTCCACACCCTTAATCTATGGTGTGCAGAAACTCCACCGTTGAAAATACATAAGTGAAAGGTTCAGGCATGGCCGAATGGCCAGCCCCCCTAAAACGTGATCAATAGCCTCTTAAGATGAAGAATAAAACAAAACTGAGACCAAAGATGAAACGTGGTCAAAAAGACATCTAATACAATAGTTAAATGTTCTATTTATAATAAACTAGTTCCTAGGGTTTACATGAGTAAGTAATTGATGCATAAATCCACTTCCGGGGCCCACTTGGTGTATGTTTGGGCTGAGCTTGATCAATCCACGAGCTGAGGCTTCTCTTGGAGTTGAACTCCGAGTTATGACGTGTTTTGGGCGTTCAACTCCGGATCATGACGTTTTTCTAGCGTTTAACTCCAGACAGCAGCATGAACTTGGCGTTTAACGCCAAGTTACGTCGTCAATTTTCGAATAAAGTATGGACTATTATATATTGCTGGAAATCTCTGGATGTCTACTTTCCAACGCCGTTGAGAGCGCGCCAATTGGAGTTCTGTAGCTCCAGAAAATCCATTTCGAGTGCAGGGAGGTCAGATTTCAACAGCATCAGCAGTCCTTTTGTCAGCCTTTTTCAGAGTTTTGCTCAAATCCCTCAATTTCAGCCAGAAATTACCTGAAATTACAGAAAAACACACAAACTCATAGTAAAGCCCAGAAATGTGAATTTAACATAAAAACTAATGAAAACATCCCTAAAAGTAGCTTGAACTTACTAAAAACTACCTAAAAACAATGCCAAAAAGCGTATAAATTATCCGCTCATCACAACACCAAACTTAAATTGTTGCTTGTCCCCAAGCAACTGAAAATCAAGTAGGATAAAAAGAAGAGAATATACTATAAATTCCAGAATATCAATGAATATTAATTATAATTAGATGAGCGGGACTTGTAGCTTTTTGCTTCTGAACAGTTTTGGCATCTCACTTTTTCCTTTGAAGTTTAGAATGATTGGCTTCTCTAGGAACTTAGAATTTCAGATAGTGTTATTGACTTTCCTAGTTGAGCATGTTGATACTTGAACACGGCTACTTATGAGTCTTGGCTGTGGCCCTAAGCACTTTGTTTTCCAGTATTACCACCGGATACATAAATGCCACAGACACATAACTGGGTGAACCTTTTCAGATTGTGACTTAGCTTTGCTAAAGTCCCCAGTTAGTGGTGTCCAGAGCTCTTAAGCACACTCTTTTGCCTTGGATCACGACTTTAACCACTTAGTCTCAAGCTTTTTGCTTGGACCTTCATGACACAAGCACATGGTTAGGGACAGCTTGATTTAGCCGCTTAGGCCTGGATTGTATTTCCTTGGGCCCTCTTATCCATTGATGCTCAAAGCCTTGGATCCTTTTTACCATTGCCTTTTGGTTTTAAGGGCTATTGGCTTTTTCTACTGCTCCTTCTTTTTCTATATACTCTTTTTTTTTTTCGAATGCTTCTTCTTTTTCACTGCTTTTTCTTGCTTCAAGAATCAATTTCATGATTTTTCAGATCCTCAATAACATTTCTCTTTGTTCATCATTCTTTCAAGAGCCAACAATTTTAACATTCATAAACAACAAGATCAAAAGACATATGCACTGTTCAAGCATTCATTCAGAAAACAAAAAGTATTGTCACCACATCAATATAATTAAACTAAATTCAAGAGTTATTTTCGAATTTTATGTACTTCTTATTCTTTTGAATTAAAACATTTTTCTTTTAAGAGAGGTGAAGGAGTAATGGATTTTATTCATAGCTTTAAGGCATGGTTACATACTAATGATCATGAAATAAAGACACAAAACATGGATAAACATAATACTAAAAACCGAAAACAGAAAGAAATAAAGAACAAGGAATGAATCCACCTCTAGTGGCGTCTTCTTCTTGAAGGACCAATGATGTTCTTCAGCTCTTCTATGTCCCTTCCTTGCCTTTGTTGCTCCTCCCTCATTGCTCTTTGATCTTCTCTTATTTCTTGGAGAATGATGGAGTGCTCATGATGTTCCACCCTTAATTGTTCCACATTGTGACTCAATCCTTCTAAAGAGGTGTTGAGTTGCTCCCAATAGTTGTTTGGAGGAAAGTGCATTCCTTGAGGCATCTCAGAAATTTGTTGATGATGAGTTTCCTCATGTACTTCTTGAGGGCCGTGAGGAGCTTCTCTTGCTTGCTCCATCCTTTTCTTGGTGATGGGCTTGTCTTCTTCAATAGAGACATCTCCTTCTATGATAACTCCAGCTGAGTAACATAGATGGCAAATAAGGTGAGGGAAGGCTAGCCGTGCCATGGGTGAGGGCTTGTCGGCTATTTTGTAGAGTTCATTGGAGATGACCTCATGAACTTCTACTTCTTCTCCAATCATGATGCTATGGATCATGATGGCCCGATCCACAGTAACTTCGGATCGATTACTAGTAGGAATGATAGAGCGTTGAATGAACTCCAACCATCCTCTAGCCACAGGCTTGAGATCCAATCTTCTTAGTTGAACTGGCTTGCCTTTGGAGTCTCTCTTCCATTGAGTTCCTTCCACACAAATGTCCATAAGGACTTGGTCCAATCTTTGATCAAAATTGACCCTTCTAGTGTAGGGGCGTTCATCACCTTGCATCATAGGCAAGTGGAATGCCAACCTTACATTTTCCGGACTGAAATCCAAGTATTTCCCCCTAACCATTGTGAGATAATTCTTTGGACTTGGGTTCATACCTTGGTCATGGTTCCTAGTGATCCATGCATTGGCATAGAACTCTTGAACCATTAAGATTCCGACTTGTTGCATGGGGTTGGTTAAGACTTCCCAACCTCTTCTTTGAACTTCATGTCGGATCTCCGGATACTCATTCTTCTTGAGCTTGAAAGGGACCTCAGGGATCACCTTCTTCTTTGCCACAACATCATAGAAGTGGTCTTGATGGCTCTTGGAGATGAATCTTTCCATCTCCCATGACTCGGAAGTGGAAGCTTTTGTCTTCCCTTTTCCTTTTCTAGAGGATACTCCGGCCTTAGGTGCCATTGATGGTAATGGAAAAACAAAAAGCTTATGCTTTTACCACACCAAACTTAAAATATTGCTCGCCCTCGAGCAAAAAATAAAAGAAGAGTAGAAGAAGAAGAAGAAAATGTGGTGGAGAGGGAGAGAAGGAGGTTCGGCTATGTGGGAGAAGAAGGGGTTGTGTTGTGTGAAAATGAAGTAGAATGGAAGGATATTTATAGGGAGGGGGGAGGGTGGGTGTTCGGCCAATTTGGGTGGGAATGGGTGGGAATGGGTGTTCGGCCAATTTGGGTGGGTGTTTGGCCAATTTGGGTGGGAATGGGTGGGAAATTGAATTTGAATTTTATGAAGGTAGGTGGGGTTTATGGGGAAGAGTGGGGTGATGTGAATGGTGAATGGGAGAATTAGGAAGAGGAATTGAGGTGATTGGTGATGGGTGTTGGGAAGTGTGACATGGGGAGTAGGAAGAATGAGATTTAGGATTAGGAGAGTGTGATTAGGATTAAAAGGTAAGGTGGGAATATGGTAGGTGGGGATCCTGTGGGGTCCACAGATCCTGAGGTGATCCTGTGGGGTCCACAGATCCTGAGGTGAAAACAAATACCATTCCTTCACCATATAGGCATGTAAAATGCCTTCATGCATCATTCTGGCGTTCAAACGCCCATTGGTGCATGTTCTGGGCGTTCAACGCCCATGTAATGCATGTTTCTGGCGTTGAACGCCAGTTTCATGCTTGTTACTGGCGTTCAGCGCCAGCTTTTCTCCTCTAGGCACATTCCTGGCGTTCAGCGCCAGGATGTTGCTTGTTTCTGGCGTTCAGCGCCAGAATGGTGCTCCATTCTGGCGTTGAACGCCAGCCAGATGCATCTTACTGGCGTTGAACGCCAGTCTGTGCGTCCTCCAGGGTAAAAAAATTTTTTCTTCTGTTTTTGACTCTGTTTTTAATTTTTTTTTATTTTTTTCGTGACTCCTCATGATCATGTACCTAATAAAACACAAAATAACAATAAAATAGAATAAAATAAAATTAGATAAATAAAATTGGGTTGCCTCCCAACAAGCGCTTCTTTAATGTCAATAGCTTGACAGTGGCTCTCATGGAGCCACAAGGTGATCAGGTCAATGTTGTATAGTTGTCCACACCAAACTTAGAGTTTGGATATGGGATCTTAACACCAAACTTAGAGTTTGGTTGTGGCCTCACAACACCAAACTTAGAGTTTGACTGTGTGGGCTCTTCTTGACTCTGAACTGAGAGAAGCTCTTCATGCTTACTCTCTTCTGTCACAGAGGGATGGCCATGTGCCTTAAACACAAGGTAGTCTCCATTCAATTGAAGGACTAACTCACCTCTGTTGACATCTATCACAGCTCCTGCTGTGGCTAGGAAAGGTCTTCCAAGGATGATGCAATCATCCTCTTCCTTCCTAGTGTCTAAGATTATGAAATCAGCAGGGATGTAAAGGCCTTCAACCTTTACTAGCACGTCCTCTACTAATCCATAAGCTTGTCTCAATGACTTGTCTGCCAGTTGTAGTGAGAACAAGGCAGGTTGTACCTCAATGATCCCCAGCTTCTCCATTACAGAGAGTGGCATAAGATTTATCCCTGACCCCAGATCACACAGAGCTTTTTCAAAGATCATGGTGCCTATGGTACAAGGTATTAAGAACTTACCAGGATCTTGTTTCTTTTGAGGTAGAATTTTCTGAATCCAAGTATCCAGTTCATTAATGAGCAAGGGAGGTTCACTTTCCCAAGTCTCATTACCAAACAACTTGGCATTCAGCTTCATGATAGCTCCTAAATATTGAGCAACTTGCTCTCCAGTTACATCTTCATCCTCTTCAGAGGAAGAATAGTCTTCAGAGCTCATGAATGGCAGAAGGAGATTTAATGGAATCTCTATGGTCTCTGTATGAGCCTCAGATTCCTTTGGATCCTTAATAGGAAACTCCTTCTTGTTTGAGGGACGTCCCAGGAGGTCTTTCTCACTAGGATTTTTGTCCTCCTCCTCCCTTGTGCATTCGGCCATATTGACTATGTCAATGGCTTTGCACTCTCCTTTTGGGTTCTCTTCTGTATTGCTTGGGAGAATACTGGGAGGAGTTTCAATGACTTTCTTACTCAGCTGGCCCACTTGTGCCTCCAGATTTCTAATGGAGGATCTTGTTTCATTCATGAAATTGAAAGTGGCCTTTGACAGATCAGAGACTACATTGGCTAAATTAGAGGTGTTTTGTTCAGAATTCTCTGTCTGTTGCTGAGAAGATGATGGATATGGCTTACTATTGTTCAGCCTGTTGCGTCCACCATTGTTAAAACCTTGTTGAGGTTTTTGTTGATCCTTCCATGAGAAATTTGGATGATTTCTCTATGATGAGTTATAGGTGTTTCCATAAGGTTCACCCATGTAATTAACCTCTGCCATGGCAGGGTTCTCAGGATCATAAGCTTCTTCAGAAGCTGCCTCTCTAGTACTGTTGGATGCATGTTGCCATCCATTCAGATTTTGAGAGATCATGTTGACCTGTTGAGTCAACACTTTGTTCTGAGCCAATATAGCATTCAGAGCATCAATTTCAAGAACTCCTTTCTTCTGAGGTATCCCATTATTCACGGAATTCCTCTCAGAAGTGTACATGAACTGGTTATTTGCAACCATGTCAATGAGTTCTTGAGCCTCTTCAGGCGTTTTCTTCAGGTGGATAGATCCACCTGCAGAATGGTCCAATGACATTTTCGAAAATTCAGAGAGACCATAATAGAATATATCTAATATGGTCCATTCTGAAAACATGTCAGATGGACATCTTTTGGTCAGCTGCTTGTATCTTTCCCAAGCTTCATAGAGGGATTCACCATCTTTTTGTTTGAAGGTTTGACCATCCACTCTCAGCTTGCTCAGCTTTTGAGGAGGAAAGAATTTATCCAAGAAGGCAGAGACCAGCTTATCCCATGAGTCCAGGCTATCCTTGGGTTGTGAATCCAACCATACTCTAGCTCTGTCTCTTACAGCAAAAGGGAAAAGCATGAGTCTGTAGACTTCAGGATCAACTCCATTCGTCTTTACAGTCTCACAGATCTGCAAGAACTCA
Source organism: Arachis stenosperma (assembly GCF_014773155.1). Lineage (NCBI taxonomy): Eukaryota > Viridiplantae > Streptophyta > Magnoliopsida > Fabales > Fabaceae > Arachis > Arachis stenosperma. Next base: position 115,124,200 of record NC_080379.1, read on the forward strand.
GTTAAAAACTGATAAGGATCTTCAGATGGAAGTCCATAAAACTTGCAGTTTTGTTGCATCAAAGCAACTAGCTGAGGTTTCAGCTCAAAGTTGTTGGCTCCAATGGCAGGAATGGAGATGCTTCTTCCATCAAATTTGGACGTTGGCTTTGTAAAGTCACCAAGCATTCTCCTTGCATTATTATTATTTTCGGCTGCCATCTCCTACTCTTGTTCGAAAATTTCTGAAAGGTTGTTTCTGGATTGTTGTAATTTAGCTTCTTTTAATTTTCTCTTTAGAGTCCTTTCAGGTTCTGGATCAATTTCAACAAGAGTGCCTTTATCCTTGTTCCTGCTCATATGAAAGAGAAGAAAACAAGAAAAGAAAGAGGAATCCTCTATGTCACAGTATAGAGATTCCTTTATGTTAGTAGAAGAAGAAAGGGGTAGAAGAATGAAGAAGGAGATTCGGATTTTGGATGAAGAGAGGTGAAGAGAAGTGTTAGTAATTAAATAATTAAATAGAAGAAGAAAAGAGAAGAGAGATTTCGAAAATAATTTTGAAAAGGGGTTAGTGATTTTCGAAAATTAGAGATAAATTGTAATTAAAATTAAAACATGAAACAATTAGTTAATTAAAAATAATTTTTTTGAAAAAGAGAGAGATATTTTCGAAAATAGAAGAGGGAGAAGTAGTTAGGTGGTTTTGAAAAAGATAAGAAACAAACAAAAAGTTAGTTAGTTGATTGAAAAAGATTTGAAATCAAAATTGAAAAAGATAAGAAGATAAGAAGTTAGATAAGTATTTTGAAATCAAATTTTGAAAAAGATAAAATTTTGAAAAGGATAAGATAAAGATAAAAAAAAAAGATTTAATTCAAAAATTTTGAAATTGTTTACTTCACTAACAAGAAACTACAAGATAAGATTCTAGAACTTAAAGATTGAACCTTTCTTAACAAGAAAGTAACAAACTTCAAATTTTTGAACCAATCACATTAATTATTAGTGAATTTTCGAAAATATGATGTAAAGATAAGAAAAAGATTTTGAAAATATTTTGAAAAAGATTTTTTAAATTTTCGAAAATTATAAAAAATTGAAAAAGATATGATTTTTGAAAAAGATTTTGAAAAGATAAGATATTTAAAATTGAAATTTTGACTTGACTTGTAAGAAACAACTAATTTTGAAAATTTTTGACCAAGTCAACCCAAAATTTCGAAAATTTGGAGGGAAATAAGGAAAAGATAATTTTTTTTTTATTTTTAAATTTTTAATGATGAGAGAGAAAAACAACAAAAATACTCAATGCATGAAATTTTTAGATCAAAACAATGAATGCATGCAAGAATGCTATGAATGTCAAGATGAACACCAAGAACACTTTGAAGATCATGATGAACATCAAGAACATATTTTTGAAAAATTTTTAATGCAAAGAAAACATGCAAGACACCAAACTTAGAAATCTTTAATGCATGGACTCTAACAAACGAAAAATGCATATGAAAAACAACAAACAACACAAAACAAGAAAACATCAAGATCAAACAAGAGGACTTATCAAGAACAACTTGAAGATCATGAAGAACACTATGAATGCATGGAATTTTCGAAAAATGCAAAAAATTTTTAAAGCATGCATTTGACACCAAACTTAAAAATTGACTCAAGACTCAAACAAGAAACACAAAATAATTTTTTATTTTATGATTTTATGAATTTTTTTTGAATTTTTTTATTAATTTTTTTTTTGAAAATATAGTTTGGAAAAAACGAAAAATAAAAGAAAAATTTTTGAAAAAGATTTTGAAAAGAAAATTACCTAATCTGAGCAACAAGATGAACCGTCAGTTGTCCATACTCGAATAATCCGCGGCAACGGCGCCAAAAACTTGGTGGACGAAATTGTGATCACATGTTCTAACTATTTTGAGATGAAAGCATTCTTATGGCATTGGTTGAATTCACAACTCCGTTCAACTAACCAGCAAGTGTACTGGGTCGTCCAAGTAATAAACCCTACGTGAGTAAGGGTCGATCCCACAGAGATTGTTGGTATGAAGCAAGCTATGGTCACCTTGTAAATCTCAGTTAGGCAGATTAAATTGTTTATGGGTTCGAAAATTAATAATAAGAAAATAGATGATATATAATAAAAGGGATAGAACACTTATGCAGATTCATTGGTAGGAATTTCAGATAAGCATATGGAGTTACTGTATGGCTCAAGGACGCCTGCCCTCCTACTGCTTTCATTCAATCCTTCTTACTCCTTCCCATGGCAAGCTGTATGTAGGGCATCACCGTTTTCAGTGGCTACATCCCATCCTCTCAGTGAAAATGGTCCTCTGCGGCTGTCACTCGTATGGCTAATCATCTGTCGGTTCTCAATCAGGTTGGAATAGAATCCATTGATTCTTTTGCGCTTGTCATCACGCCCAGCCTTCAGGAGTTTGAAGCTCGTCACAGTCATTCAATCCCAGAATCCTACTCGGAATACCATAGACAAGGTTTAGACTTTCCGGATCCTCATGAATGCCGCCATCTATCTAACTTATACCACGAAGATTCTGTTGGGGAATCTAAGAGATACACATTCAAGCTCTGTCGCATGTAGAACGGAAGTGGTTGTCAATCACGTGCGTTCATAAGTGAGAATAATAATGAGGGTTATCTAATCATCACATTCATCATGTTCTTGGGTGCGAATGAATATCTTGGAATAAGAATAAGAGAGAATTGAATAAAAGAAAATAGAACTGCATTAATACTTGAGGTACAGCAGAGCTCCACACCCTTAATCTATGGTGTGCAGAAACTCCATCGTTGAAAATACATAAGTGAAAGGTTCAGGCATGGCCGAATGGCCAGCCCCCCTAAAACGTGATCAATAGCCTCTTAAGATGAAGAATAAAACAAAACTGAGACCAAAGATAAAACGTGGTCAAAAAGACATCTAATACAATAGTTAAATGTTCTATTTATAATAAACTAGCTCCTAGGGTTTACATGAGTAAGTAATTGATGCATAAATCCACTTCCGGGGCCCACTTGGTGTATGTTTGGGCTGAGCTTGATCAATCCACGAGCTGAGGCTTCTCTTGGAGTTGAACTCCGAGTTATGACGTGTTTTGGGCGTTCAACTCCGGATCATGACGTTTTTCTGGCGTTTAACTCCAGACAGCAGCATGAACTTGGCGTTCAACGCCAAGTTACGTCGTCAATTTCCGAATAAAGTATGGACTATTATATATTGCTGGAAAGCTCTGGATGTCTACTTTCCAACGCCGTTGAGAGCGCGCCAATTGGAGTTCTGTAGCTCCAGAAAATCCATTTCGAGTGCAGGGAGGTCAGATTCCAACAGCATCAGCAGTCCTTTTGTCAGCCTTTTTCAGAGTTTTGCTCAAATCCCTCAATTTCAGCCAGAAATTACCTGAAATCACAGAAAAACACACAAACTCATAGTAAAGCCCAGAACTGTGAATTTAACATAAAAACTAATGAAAACATCCCTAAAAGTAGCTTGAACTTACTAAAAACTACCTAAAAACAATGCCAAAAAGCGTATAAATTATCCGCTCATCAAAGGGATTGGGCAAGAAGCTTGGATGATGCTCTGTGGGCATACAGAATAGCATTCAAGACTCCTATAGGGACCTCTCCATACCAGCTTGTGTATGGAAAGTCCTGTCACTTGCCAGTGGAATTGGAACATAACGCCTACTGGGCAACCAGATTCCTAAACCTTGATGCCAAGTTAGCTGGAGAAAAATGATTGCTCCAGTTAAATGAGCTAGAGGAATTCAGAATGAATGCTTTCGAGAATGCAAAAATTTACAAAGAGAAAGCAAAAAGATGGCATGATAAGAAATTATCATCTAGAGTCTTTGAGCCAGGGCAAAAAGTTCTACTGTTTAATTCTAGGCTCAGATTATTCCCCGAAAAATTGAAGTCCCGGTGGAGAGGTCCATATGTGATTACCAGTGTGTCACCATATGGATACGTAGAGCTTCAGGATAATGATTCTAACAAAAAGTTCATTGTTAATGGACAGAGAGTCAAACATTATCTTGAAAGCAATTTTGAGCAAGAATGCTCAAAACTGAGACTTGATTAAAGCTCAGTAATAGTCCAGCTAAAGACAATAAAGAAGCGCTTGCTGGGAGGCAACCCAGCCATTAACAAAGTTTATTTATTAATTAATTGATTTTTACAGGTATATGTCAAGTATCTTCAAGGTAAAATAGCAATTGCCTGAGTTCACAGAGTTATAGAAGGATTCAAAGGATAAAAACAGCAAAAAAAAAGCTCACTGGTGCGAAAACACTAGTAAGAGCTGTTTTGGGCGTTCAATGCCAGAAAGAAGCACCTTCTGGGCGTTGAACGCCAGAAAGAAGCACCTTCTGGGCGTTCAATGCCAGATTTACAGCATCTTGGGCGTTCAGAAAAACGCCCAGTGACAAAGGAGTTCCTGGCGTTCAACGCCAGAAAGAAGCAATAGCTGGGCGTTGAACGCCCAGGAGAAGCTGCACATGGGCGTTAAACGCCCAAAACATGCAGCGTTTGGGCGTTTAACGCCAGGATGGTGGGGAGGAGGTAAATTCGTTTTTACCTCAAATTTTTTTTTTTTATATTCCAATTCATGATTTCTTGCATAAACATGTTACAAATTCTCATCCTTTAATTCCAAAAATTTTAATCCTAATTTCTAAAAACCCTTTTTCAAAAATATCAAATGTATCTTAATCCATAAACACAAATCTTTTCCAATCCAATCCAACTCTTTTTCAAATTTTTCAAAACTCAATTATCTTTTAAAATCTTTTTCAAAATAAAAATTCAGATTTATCTTTTTCAAATATCATTCACAACTTTTTAATTTTAAATTATATCTTTTTCTTATCATATTTATCGTTTATAAATCATATCTTCTATTTTATCTTTCTTCAATATTTTCGAAAACCCACCCCTCCCTTTAAATCCACATTCGGCCTCCCTCCTCTCATCCACCATTCAACACTAGCTCTCCTTCTATCCCTCTCCTTTCTTTTCTTTTGCTTGAGGACAAGCAAACCTCTAAGTTTGGTGTGTTTATCTGTGATCACTAAACCATACCCACTAAGATCATGGCTCCTAAAGGAAAACAACCCACTCCAAGAGGCAAGAGAGAGAGTATTCCAAAACCACTTTGGAATCAAGGGAAGTTCTTAACCAAAGAACATTAAGACCATTACTACAAAATAATGGGTCTAAGATCAGTAATCCCGGAAGTCAAATTCGATCTAAAAGAAGAAGAATATCTGGAGATCCAAGAGCAAATTCGAAACAGGAACTGAGAAATCCTAGCTAATCTTGAAACAAAAGTGGGAAGGAATATGGTTCAGGAGTTCTACGCTAATCTGTGGCAAACAGACAGGCAGAGAATATCTGGAACTGCCCTCTATGACTATCGGACCTTGGTCAGAGGAAAGATTGTTCACATCCACCCTGACAAAATCAGGGAGATCTTTAAGTTGCCTCAGCTGAAAGATGACCCAGACTCCTTTAATAGGAGAATGATGAGAACAAACAAGGGTCTGAACAAGATTCTAGAGGATATATGCATCCCTGGAGCTAGGTGGACCACCAGCACCACGAGCGTCCCAAATCAACTCAAGAGAGAAGATCTCAAACCAGAAGCCAGAGGCTGGCTGGACTTCATTGGGCGTTCTATATTGCCCACTAGCAACCGTTTTGAAGTCACTGTTAAAAGAGCAGTGATGAGTCACTGCATTATGTTGGGAAAAGAAGTAGAAGTTCATTAGTTAATTTCGTGTGAACTTTACATAATAGCAAACAAGAAATCCAAAGACGTCAAATTGGCTTATCCAAGCCTAATCTCTATGCTATGTAAAGATGCTGGAGTAAAGATGGGAATAACTGAATATATCTCAGTTGAGCGGCCAATCACCAAAATATCAATGGAAAAACAACAAGTGCAGGATGACCCCATCAAAAGGAGAGCACAGGAATTCCTCCCAGAAATCCCTCAATTTGAATACTGGGAGCATCTTGAAGCATCTGTTACCAAGTTGCAAGAAGCTATGGACCAAATAAAGGAAGAACAGAATAATCAAAATAGCATACTTTGCAAATTGCTTAGGGAACAAGAAGAGCAAGGGCGTGACTTAAAGGAACTAAAGCGTCAAAAATTATCTCTTGAAGGACCAAGCACCCCACAGACTAGAGGAACATCCACTTCCCAAAATAAAGGTTGTTGAGTTTTAATTTTTGCTTTAACTCTGTGATAGTTGTTATTATAGGAATTTACCTTAGAAGTTATATATAAGTAGTGGTAAATTAGTATATCTATTTTGATTTTATTTTCAATTAAGTTATAATTTATTTTTCTCATCATCATCAAACATAAATAAAATAGTAGATTTTTAGAATAAAGAGGCAATTTATATTTTTCGAGTTCTTAATAAAGAAAATTCTAATTAATTATATGTGGTGGCAATACTTTTTGTCTTCTGAATGAATGCTTGAACAGTGCATATTTTTTATCTTGAATTTTATGAATGTTAAAATTGTTGGCTCCTGAAAGAATGATGAACAAGAGAAATATTATTGCTAATCTGAAAAATCATGAAATTGATTCTTGAAGCAAGAAAAAGCAGTGGAAAAAATTACAAGGAATCATTGGATAAAGAAGCAGAAAAAGCCAATAGCCCTTAAAACCAAAAGGAAAGGGTAAAAAGGATCCAAGGCTTTGAGCATCAATGGATAGGAGGGCCCAAGGAAATAAATCCAGGCCTAAGCGGCTAAATCAAGCTGTCCCTAACCATGTGCTTGTGGCATGCAGGTCCAAGTGAAAAGCTTGAGACTGAGTGGTTAAAGTCATGATCCAAGGCAAAAGAGTGTGCTTAAGAACTCTGAACACCTCTAATTGGGGACTTTAGCAAAGCTAAGTCACAATCTGAAAAGGTTCACCCAATTATGTGTTTGTGGCATTTATGTATCCGGTGGTAATACTGGAAAACAAAGTGCTTAGGGCCACGGCCAAGACTCATGAAGTAGCTATGTTCAAGAATCAACATACTAAACTAGAAGAATCAATAATACTAGCTTAATTCTGAGTTCCTATGGATGCCAATCATTCTGAATTTCAAAGGATAAAGTGAGATGCCAAAACTGTTCGGAAGCAAAAAGCTACTAGTCCCGCTCATCTAATTAGAATCTGAGCTTCACTTAAAACTCTGAGATATTATTGCTTCTTGATTTCTTTTTATCCTATTTTATTTATCTAGTTTCTTGAGGATAAACAACAGTTTAAGTTTGGTGTTGTGATGAGCAGATATTTTATACGCTTTTTGGGGGTAATTTCATGTAGATTTTAGTATGTTTTAGTTAGTTTTTAATAGATTTTTATTAGTTTTTAGGCAAAAATCATATTTCTGGACTTTACTATGAGTTTGTGTGTTTTTCTATGATTTCAGATATTTTCTGGCTGAAATTGAAGGAGCTGAGCAAAAATCTGTTGGATTCTGACCTCCCTGCACTCGGAATGGATTTTTTAGAGCTACAGAAGTCCAATTGGTGCGATCTTAATTGGGTTGGAAAGTAGACATCCAGGGCTTTCCAGAAAAATATAATAGTCCATACTTTACGCGAAGATAGATGACGTAAACTGGCGTTCAACGCCAGTTCCATGTTGCAGTCTGGCGTTCAGCGCCAGAAACAGGTTACAAGTTGGAGTTCAACGCCAGAAACAGGTTACAACCTGGCGTTCAACTCCAGAACCAGCCCAGGCACATGAGAAGCTTATGTCTCAGCCCCAGCACACACCAAGTGAGCCCCAGAAGTGGATTTCTGCACTATCCATCTTAGTTTACTCACTTTATGTAAACCTAGGTTACTAGTTTAGTATTTAAACAACTTTTATAGACTTATTTTGCACCTCATGACATTTTTAGATCTGAATTTTATACTCTTTGACGGCATGAGTCTCTAAACTCCATTGTTGGGGGTGAGGAGCTCTGCAGCGTCTCGATGAATTAATGCAATTATTTCTGTTTCCCATTCAAACATGCTTGTTCCTATCTAAGATGTTCATTCGCGCCTCACTATGAAGAAGATGATGATCCGTGACACTCATCACCTTCCTCAATCCATGAATGTGTGTCTGACAACCACCTCCGTTCTACATTAGATTGAATGAATATCTCTTAGATTCCTTAATCGGAATCTTCGTGGTATAAGCTAGAATTGATGGCGGCATTCATGAGAATCTCGAAAGTCTAAACCTTGTCTGTGGTATTCCGAGTAGGATTCAAGGATTGAATGGCTGTGACGAACTTCAAACTCGCGAGTGTTGGGCATAGTGACAGACGCAAAAGGATCAATGGATCTTATTCCGACATGATCGAGAACCAACAGATGATTAACCGTGCTGTGACAGAGCATTTGGACCATTTTCACTGAGAGGATGGGAAATAGCCATTGACAACGGTGACACCCTACATGCAGCTTGCCATGGAAGGGACTTTGCACTTTTGAAAGTGAAGAAGCATTATGTTACAGGAATTCAGAAGACAAAGCATCTCCAAAACTCCAACATATTCTCCATTATTGCATAATAAGTATTTCAAATTTTTCAACATTATTTACGATTTTTATTCCAATTTCGTATTACTTAATCCATGTCCCCTTGTTCATTTGCAAGTCAACTGATAATCACAATTGGTATCCTGACTAAGAATAATAAGATCACCATAGCTTGCTTCAAACCAACAATCTCCGTGGGGTTCGACCCTTACTCACATAAGGTATTACTTGGACGACCCAGTACACTTGCTGGTTAGTTGTGCGGAATTACATAGTGTGAAGTAATTTTTGTGCACCATGTATTTTCAATGGTGGAGTTTCTACACACCATAGATTAAGGTGTGGAGCTCTGCTGTTCCTCGGGTATTAATGCAATTACTATTGTTCTTCTATTCAATTCAAGCTTATTCTTATTCTAAGATATTCACTCGCACTTCAACTTGATGAATGTGATGATCTGTGACACTCATCATCATTCTCACATATGAACGCGTGACTGACAACCACTTCCGTTCTACTTAAGATTGGGCGTGTATCTCTTAGCCTCCATTCTGAAAGATCGGAGTCTTCGTGGTATAAGCTAGAATTAATGGCGGCCATTCCTAAGATTTGGAAAGTCTAAACCTTGTCTGTGGTATTCTGAGTAGGATCTGGGAAGGGATGACTGTGACGAGCTTCAAACTCGCGAGTGTTGGGCGTAGTGACAGACACAAAAGAATCACGGGATTCTATTCCAACATGATCGAGAACCGACAGATGATTAGCCGTGCGGTGACAGCACATTTGGACCATTTTCACTGAGAGGACGGGAGGTAGACATTGATGCCGGTGAAACCCGAACATACAGCTTGCCATGGAAAGGAGTATGAAGGATTGGATGAAGGCAGTAGGAAAGCAGAGATTGAAAAGGAGCAAAGCATCTCCATACACTTATCTGAAATTCTCACCAATGAATTACATAAGTATCTCTATCTTTATTTTATGTTTCATTTATCTTTTTAATTATTAAAACTCTATCACCCATTTGAATCCGCCTGACTGAGATTTACAAGGTGACCATAGCTTGCTTCAAGCTGACAATCTCCGTGGGATCGACCCTTACTCACGTAAGGTATTACTTGGACGACCCAGTGCACTTGCTGGTTAGTTGTGCGAAGTTGTGACAAAGTGTGATTCACGTTTGAGAGCTCTAAATCTTTGGTGCCATTGTTGATGATCACAATTTCGTGCACCAATAATCATGGAAATTTCTTTCCTCAATCTATCAGTAACTTTAGCTGGAAAGTATTTTTCAAAAAATTCTCTTCTAAGCGTATCCCAGTTAGCAACAATCACTCCAGGTTGAGTGTAGTACCACTCTCTCGCCTTTCCCTCAAGAGAGAACGGGAAGGCTTTTAACAGAATAGAAGTTTCATCTGTACCATCACGCTTAACAGTAGAACAGGTTGTCTGGAAATCCCTAAGGTGCTTGATAGGCTCTTGAGCAGGTAAGCCATGAAACTTGGGCATCAAGTTGAGTAGTGCAGTCTTTAGTAACTCTCCTAGGTGCTGCCATGTTACCTGCACGTGAGTCAACCAAATCAGTAGTAGAGGAGCTTGTTTCTTCTTCAAATGGCGGTTTAGATTCGCCCTCAGATGAGACTGGTGAATCGATGACAATCACTTCACCACCCTCAAAGGCTAACCAACGTCGAGCTCGCCTAATACGTGAAATAGTTCTTTCAATTTCAGGATCAAAAGCGGCTAAGCTCAGATCAGGCAATGAACGCGTCATTCAGCGAAAGAAACATACAGCTCATGGTGACAAAGACAAAATAAAATAAAGTGTAAATAAATAAATTCCAACCAATAAATTAGCACACTATTGCAACTCCCCGGCAATGTCGCCAAAAATTGACGAGGCAGAAATTGGCAGATTAAGAAATTAATGTAAAAGATACGTTGCAAGTACAGTTCTTAACCAACAAAAATCCGCTCATCAATTTAGAAGGGTTGTCACAAATTTAGAATAAAAATACTGGGAGTATGAGTCCTAGGTCGTCTCCCAACGAGTTGCAGAAAGATGTGCTATTTTATTAATCAGAGGTTTTCCAAAATGTTTTTGACTTCGATAAACAGGAAATTAAATAAGAGAATTTATGTAATTTAAATAAAAATCTTGACCGGGAGTAGATTAATCAGAAGTTCTATCCTTGTTGGATTTCTCTCAAGATTATTTGATAATTGAAGGTTGTTCTACTTAGTTATCCTTTACTGAGTAAAGGAAAGTCAAGTAAGTTGGAAGTCTACTTCTATTCACAAGTTCTGATCCTATCCCTTGGGAAGGATTAGCGTTAGTGACTAGAGAGCCAGCCAACAATAAACCCAATTACAATTTAGCTCTTGAGTATTCCAACTCATGGTTCTCCTTTTAATCAACTCCCAATCAAGTTAGAGAACTACTCCATTATCATTAATGTAAACTTCACAAAATTAAAAAGGGAAATAAAGAAAGACATGATAAACAACATTAAAAAAGATCAATTAAAATTAAAAAAGGTTCTTGTATTAATAAATTATAAAAATAATCCAATTGTAACTCTGGACAAATTAAGGATATGAAAGAGTAAGCGAAAAGTAAGAAAACAAACTAGAATGATGAAGTCTTGGCAGAGGTAATAACTCTTCTCAATATCCCAATCCAAAAAGCAATAAAACAAAATTCTAAGAACTATGAATGTGTAGAGAGAAAACCTAGAGGATGAGTAAAATCAGATCTAAAAAGTAAAAAAACTAAAATTATGCGGAACGAGAATCGTCCTTAGTCTCTACATGTTCCATGGCTCTAATCTGCGTTTCTGGGCCGAGAACTGGGTTAAAATGCGGCCCAAAATCCATGCCAGCAATTTTTGCAAATTCTACAGATCGCGCACGTCACGCGACCGCGTCGTCCACGCATTCGCGTCACTCGTGCAGGTTCCAATCCACGCGCTTGCATCAGACACGCGTTCGCGCCGCTGTGATTTTCTCCAATTCGTGCGGATGCGTGAGCCATGCATCCACGTCGCTTCTCGCTGGTCATCTCCTCAATTTCTTGTGTTCCTTCCATTTTTGCAAGCTTCCTCTCCATTCTCTAAGCCATTCCTGCCCTATGAAGCCTGAATCACTTAACACACAGATCATGGCATCGAATGGTATAAAGGAGAATAAAAATATACAATTAAAAGATCTTTAGGAAGCAAGTTTTCAATCATAGAACAATTTTGTGAAGGAATTGTAAATACATGCAAATCATATGAATAAGTGGGTGCAGACTTGATAAAACCACACAATTAAACACAATATAAATAATAAAATAATGTTTTATCAACCTCCCCACACTTAACCATTAGCATGTCCTCATACTTAGTTGAAGGAGATAAATATGAATGAATAGGGACATGTAAGACTTATGCAATGCAATGCAACATATATATATATATATATATATATATATATATATATATATATATATATATATGCAACTATATGATTCTTGTCCACTTGGTCAAAAGTAAGTAAGCTCTTTAAGACAATCATAAATCAAATTCCACCAATTCAATTTATACAGTAAGAATAGATAAAAATGCAAGAAGATAGCTCATGAAAGAAGGGAACATAGAATTTAAGCATTGAACCCTTACTGATAATGTATGTGCACTCTAGTCTCTCAAGTGTATAGGGTAATCACTCTACTCTTCTCTAATCATGCTTTCTAAATTTTGTTCTACACCTAACCAATCAACAACATTTAATGTACCAATGCAAACATCATGAGGTCTTTTCAAGGTTGTAATGGGGCTAAGGTAAGGGTAAGGGTATATATGGCCAAGTGAGCTTATAAATTGAATCTTTAATTAACCTAAGCTTTCACCTATCATATATATATTCTATATAACTTCAAATTTCATACCTAGCTACCCAAACTTTCACTTTCACATTCCATACTCATGTATTAACTTTTATTTTAATTTTATCACATGTACATTGATCTTTGAACTTTAACTTAGCATTGGGGTAATTTTGTCCCCTTATTTATTTATTGAATATTTTTGATTTTTTTTAACATGAAAATAAACATAGCTTATCAATGCACATAGATTTTTAATTTTTCTTATAGTTTCACATGAGTAAGTACCCAAATTCCCATTATTTTATCATGACACATTCCCTTATTAACCTTTGTTCCCACAATCTTCCCATACTCAATTAACACGCAATTCTATCTTAAGCTAACCAAAGATTTGATTGGGATATTTAATTATTTTTCCGCTTAAAGCTAGTAATGTAGCAAGATATAGAACAAATAGGATTTAAAGGCTCAAAGTGGCTAACAAAGGTAATTTAAAGGGTAGGCTTATTTGGGATAAGTGAGCTAAACAAATAATGACCTCAATCATATGCAAGCATATAAATATATTAAATATTGGACATATAGGATGAAACAAAATATCGATTACAATCATAGAGAAGTAAACACACAAGAATAAAACAATTATGGTTAAATAATGTAACCATGTACTTAGGCTCAAAATCTCACGGGTTGTGTGTTCTTGGCTTTTTAAACTATGTTCCAGATACAACTTCAAGCAAATTTAACATAAAAGTTTTGATTTAAATTAGTGAATTTTTTTTAAAAAATAGGGTCTTAGAAGAAACTTATTATCTTTTCAATCAAGTAGAACATGCATGCAATTAACCTATTACTATGCAATCTATCCTATTCTACAAAAGAAAAACTAATTAAATATCCTATTTTATTGGTGTTAAGGAAGAGAAATTACCTCCGGAAGTCAGGTACTGACCGACCTCCCTACACTTAAGGCTTTGCACCGTCCCCGGTGCCATCTGTCAAGAACAAAGGTGGGCTGGTAGCAGTATCTCCACTGTCGGGACCGTCATGGCTCCCTGTGCTGGTAAATAAAGTGGAGTCTGGAGTGTCTGGGTCTTTGTCAGGTCTGTGGTTTTCTGTGAGTAGCTCCTTGAGGTATTTGAAACAACACTGGTTGCGGCGCTCTCGTAGCTTCACTTTCTGTTCTTGTCGGTCCAACCTCTCCAGTATCTGATGGAGTAGCTGATTTGTTAAAGTTGCTTGTGGTGTGGAAGGAGGAATGTCTGTAGCTGGTTTTGCAGGCAGGCTGGTAGTGGCTGTTGGTGGCCTGAGATATTTCCCATTAGGGACGTACTGATCATCCCGTGGAAGCATGGCTTTGGTGTCCCCAGCTCTGTAGGAGACTCCGGCTACTGAGACAAGATCTGAGACCAAGGCGGGAAAAGGTAAGTTGCCCGTAATTTGTACATGTCGCATAGCATTCCGGATGTGTCTTGTTAAGTTTGAAGGCTGGTCTATTGACAAACCCCGTTTTGACGGTTTATCTTGTATTGATTTTAAGAGAGTTTATCACCTTTTACCCACATTTATTCAATGAAATAGCATGGTTTTGTGATTGTCTCCTTATTTGTGCTTAGATGTGAAAACATGCTCTTTAGGCCTTTAATTTGATGATTTCAATCTCCCTTTGATTCCACTAGATGCCTTGATATGTTTGCTAGTGATTTCAGATTGAAAAGGCTAGAAATGGATCAAAGGAGTGGAAAGGAAAGCATGCAAAGTGGAGAAATCATGAAAAGTCAAAGAAGTTGAAATCGCCCACGGACGCGCGCGCGCACCTGGCGCTTGCGCGCACCTGCGAATCACTCCATAGACGCGTACGCGTGCTGTGCGCGTACGCGTCGGTGTTGGTTTATGATTTTTTAATGAAAACGTGGCCAACGAATTCTGAAGGGTTGTGGGGCCCAATCCCAACCAACTTTGGCGCCAAATATGCTATTTAAAGCCAAGGATTGAAGAGAAAGGGGGGATTCCAACTCATTAGTTCACACACACTCATTAGGATTAGTTTAGAGGTAGTTTCTAGAGAGAGAAGCTCTCTCTTCTCTCTAGAATTAGGATTAGGATTAGGTTTAGTTCTTAGATCTAGATTTTAATCTTTGCTTTCTTCTACTTCTACATTTCAATTCTTTGTATTCTTTGTTGTTAGATTCATCTTCTTCTACTCTTTTGTTGTAATTTCCTTTATGTTGTTCTTACATTTTGCTGTAGATCTACTTTTGTTTCTTCTACTCTTTTTCAATTCATTCAAGGTAATTCATAATAAATGTGTTTCTTTCAATTGTTGTTGTTAATTCATTGCAATAAATGTTGTTAGATTCTATTCATGTTGTCAATTTGCTTTGCTTTTCTTTTGTGCCTTCCAAGTGTTTGATGAAATGCTTGGTTGGATTTTAGAGTAGAATTTTATACTCTTGGCTTGGAAAGGTAACTTAGGACCTCTTGAGTTACTAATGTCCAAGTAATTGATGATTGGGAGCCATTGACTCTAGTTCTCACTAATTGAATTAGTGGAGAGTTAGGACTTATGGACTAGGATTGATATAGCTCATTTGACTTTCCTTTACTACTAGTTAGAGGATGATTTAATGAGATTAATCCTTGCCAATTCTCATATTGTGGTTAGTGATTAGGATAGAGATCCTTGACCACCAACCCTTGCCAAGACCTTTTTAGCCATTAGTTTACTTTCTTACCATTTACTTTCATGCTTCTTATCCAAAACCCCAAAATACATTTCTAACCAATAACAAGACACTTTATTATAATTCCTAGGGAGAACGACCCGAGGTTTGAATACTTCGGTTATTAATTTTAGGGGTTTGTTACTTGTGACAAACAAATTTTTGTATGAAAGGATTATTGCTTGGTTTAGAAACTATACTTTACAACGAGATTTTATTTGAGAAATTCTAAACCATCAAAAATCCAATCGTCATCTATAAGGATGCACCATAGTAGAACGGCCATGTCTACAGTGAAGGAGGACTCATGAGTGCTTAGAAATACGTAATGGGACATAATCTATGCCCATACGTGAGCCTCTAAGGTAAGTGCGGAAGCCGAGATCCCCTTAGGTCGGGATCGATGGTATCCGTAGATCCATCTGCTGCCAGATTGTGCGATAACTCTGAGAACGGCGTCCCAGTCAAATTGGTATGTCTGGCACTTGAGTGAGGCTTCTCGGAATGCATCCAATCCTTCTGGAGCAGGGGGAAGATCTAGAGCTCGCTGAATGGCCTCTTCTGTAATGGAGACTTGCTTCTGACGGACATAGACAGACTGCAGGGTTGGCAAGTGGAAATTGGAGTAGAATTCAACTACCCATGAATGATTAACCTACCGTGACTGTCTCCATAGGAATCCCTATTATCTTCGTTCAATTTGAGGCTCAACAAAGGTAGCAATGTTGGTCGGGAGGATAAGAACGTATTCATTATTGTAATTCCACTCTGCTAGGATAGGGAACATCTGCTCACAGAAGCGTGGTGTACGAAATTGTGATTATCAACAATGGCGCCAAAAACTTGGTAGCGCTCTCAACGTGAATCACACTTAGTCACAACTCCGCACAACTAACCAGCAAGTGCACTGGGTCGTCCAAGTAATACCTTACGTGAGTAAGGGTCGATCCCACGGAGATTGTTGGTATGAAGCAAGCTATAGTCATCTTGTAAATCTCAGTTAGGCGGATAGTAAATGTTATGGAGTTTTTGAATAATAATAATAAATAAGCAGAAAATAAAGATAGAGTTACTCATGTAATTCAATGGTGGAAATTTCAGATAAGTGCGTGGAGGTGCTTGTCCCTGTTGGATTTTTGCTTTCCTACCGTCTTCCTTCAATCCTTCTTATTCCTTTCCGTGGCAAGCTGTATGTAGGGCATCACTGTTGTCAATGGCTACATCCCACCCTCTCAGTGAAAATGGTCCAAATGCTCTGTCACAGCATGGCTAATCATCTGTCGGTTCTCGATCATGTTGGAATAGAATCCCTTGATTCTTTTGCGTTTGTCATCACGCCCAACAATCGCGAGTTTGAAGCTCGTCACAGTCATTCAATCCCGGAATCCTCCTCGGAATACCATAGACAAGGTTAGACTTTCCAGATTCCCATGAATGCCACCATCAATTCTAGCTTATACCACAAAGATTCTGATTAAGGAATCCAAGAGATATGCGCCCGGTCTAAGGTAAAACGGAAGTGGTTATCAGTCACGCGTTCATAGGTGAGAATAATGATGAGTGTCACGGATCATCACATTCATCATGTTGAAGTGCAATGAATATCTTAGAACAGGAATAAAATGAATTGAATAGAAAATAGTAGTAATTGCATTGAAACTCGAGGTACAGCAGAGCTCCACACCCTTAATCTATGGTGTGTAGAAACTCCACCGTTAAAAATACATAAGTGATGAAGGTCCAGGCATGGCCGAATGGCCAGCCCCCAAACGTGATCAAAAGATCAAAAAATACAATCAAAGACCTTACAATCAAAGACGTTACAATCAAAGATATCTAATACACTAGTAAAAAGTTCTATTTATACTTAACTAGCTACTAGGGTTTATAGAAGTAAGTAATTGATGCATAAATCCACTTTCGGGGCCCACTTGGTGTATGTTTGGGCTGAGCTTGATCTTTACACGAGCTGAGGCTTATCTTGGAGTTGAACGCCAAGTTGTAACGTGTTTTTGGCGTTCAACTCTGGTTCGCGACGTGTTTCTGGCGTTGGACTCCAGAATGCAGCATAGAGCTGGCATTGAGCGCCAGTTTACGTCGTCAAATCTCGAATAAAGTATGAACTATTATATATTACTGGAAAGCTCTGAATGTCTACTTTCCAACTCCGTTGAGAGTGCGCCATTTGGAGTTTTGTAGCTCCAGAAAATCTATTTCGAGTGCAGGGAGATCAGAATCCAACAGCATCAACAGTCCTTTGTCAGCCTTTTATCAGAGTTTTGCTCAGGTCCCTCAATTTCAGCCAGAAATTATCTGAAATCACAGAAAAACACACAAACTCATAGTAAAGTCCAGAAATGTGAATTTAGCATAAAAACTAATGAAAACATCTCTAAAAGTAGCTAGATTATACTAAAAACTATCTAAAAATAATGCCAAAAAGCGTATAAATTATCCGCTCATCACAATACCAAACTTAAATTGTTGCTTGTCCCCAAGCAACTAAAAATAAATTAGGATAAAAAGAAGAGAATATACTATAAATCCCAAAATATCAATGAATATTAATTCTAATTAGATGAGCGGGACTTGTAGCTTTTTGCCTCTGAACAGTTTTGGCATTTCTCTTTTTTCTTTAAAGTTTAGGATGATTGGCATCTATAGGAACTTAGAATTTCAGATAGTGTTATTGATTCTCCTAGTTAAGTATGTTGATTCTTGAACACAGTTACTTTTATGAGTCTTGGCCGTGACCCTAAGCACTTTGTTATCCAGTATTACCACCGGATACATAAATGCCACAGACACATAACTGGGTGAACCTTTTCAGATTGTGACTCAGCTTTGCTAGAGTCCCCAGTTAGAGGTGTCCAGAGCTCTTAAGCACACTCTTGTTGCTTTGGATCATGACTTTAACCACTCAGTCTCAAGCTTTTCACTTGGACCTGCATGCCGCAAGCACATGGTTAGGGACATCTTGATTTAGCCGCTTAGGCTTGGATTTTATTTCCTTGGGCCCTCCTATCCATTGATGCTCAAAGCCTTGGATCCTTTTTACCCTTGCCTTTTGGTTTTAAGGGCTATTGGCTTTTTCTGCTTGCTTTTTCTTTTTCTTTCTATTTTTTTCGCCAATTTTTTTCGCAAGCTTTTGCTTTTTCACTGCTTTTTCTTTCTTCAAGAATCAATTTCATAATTTTCAGGTTATCAATAGCATTTCTCTTTGTTCATCATTCTTTCAAGAGCCAATAATTTTAACATTCATAAACAACAAGATCAAAATTATGCACTGTTCAAGCATTCATTCAGAAGACAAAAAGTATTGTCACCACATCAATGTAATTAAACTAAATTCAAGGATAATTTCGAAATTCATGTACTTCTTGTTCTTTTGAATTAGAAACATTTTTCATTTAAGGGAGGTGAAGGATTCATGGAATTATTTATAGCCTTAAGACATAGTTACTAAATACTAATGATCATGTAACAGAGACACAAATATAGATGACATAATAAGCAAAAAAACCGAAAAAACAGAAAAATAAGAACAAGGAATGAATCGACCTTAGTGATGGTGGCGCTTTCTTCTTGAAGAACCAATGATGTCCTTGAGTTCTTCTATGTCTCTTCCTTGCCTTTGTTGCTCCTCCCTAATTGCTCTTTGATCTTCTCAAATTTCATGGAAAATGATGGAGTGCTCTTGATGTTCCACCCTTAATTGATCCATATTGTAACTCAAATCTTCAAGAGAAGTGTTGAGTTATTCCCAATAGTTGTTGGGAGGAAAGTGCATCCCTTGAGGCATCTCCGAGATTTCTTGGTGGTGAGCTTCCTCATGCGTCTCTTGGGTTCCATGAATGGGCTCTCGTGTTTGCTCCATCATTTTCTTAGTGATGGGCTTGTCCTCCTCAATGGGGATGTCTCCTTCTATGATGACTCCAGCTGAGTAACCTAGATGGCAAATAAGATGAGGAAAAGCTAGCCTTGCCAAAGTAGAGGGCTTTTCGGCTATTTTGTAGAATTCAAGGGAGATGACTTCATGAACTTCTACTTCCTCTCCATTCATGATGCTATGAATCATGATGGCCCGATCCACAGTAACTTCAGATCGGTTGCTAGTGGGGATGATGGAGCGTTGGATGAACTCCAACCATCCTCTAGCCACAGGCTTGAGGTCCAGTCTTCTTAATTGAACCGGCTTGCCTTTGGAGTCTCTTTTCTATTGGGCTCCTTCAACACATATGTCCCTAAGGACTTGGTCCAACCTTTGATCAAAGTTAACCCTTCTTGTGTAAGGGTGTGCATTTCCTTAAATCATGGGCAAGTTGAATGCCAACCTCACATTTTCTGGACTAAAATCTAAGTATTTCCCCCAAACCATTGTAAGATAGGTCTTTAGATTCAGGTTCATACTTTGATCATGGTTCCTAGTGATCTATGCATTGGCATAGAATTCTTGAACCATCAAGATTTCGACTTGTTGAATGGGGTTGGTCATAACTTCCCAACTTCTTCTTTGAATCTCATGTCGGATCTCTGGAAACTCATTTTTCTTGAGCTTGAAAGGGACCTCAGGGATCACCTTCTTCTTAGCCACAACAACATAGAAGTGGTCTTGATGGGCTTTGGAGATGAATCTCTCCATCTCCCATGACTCGGAAGTGGAAGCTTTTGTCTTCCCTTTCCCTTTTCTAGAGGTTTCTCCGGCCTTAGGTGCCATCAATGGTAATGGAAAAACAAAAAGCTTATGCTTTTACCACACCAAACTTAAAATATTGCTCGCCCTCGAGCAAGAGAAGAAAGAAAAGAAGAAGAAGAAGAGAAAATATGGAGGAGAGTAGGGGAGGTGTATTCAGCCAAGGTGTAGAAGAGGGGGTTGTGTTGTGTGAAAATTAAGGAGAATGGAGGGGTTTATATAGGGAGAGGAGAGGGTTTGGCCATTTAGGGCGGGTTTGGGTGGGAAAGAAATTTGAATTTTGAAGGTAGGTGGGGTTTATGGGGAAGAGTGGATGGATGTGAATGGTGAAGGGGGTAATTGGGAAGAGAGATTGAGGTGATTGGTGAAGGGTTTTAAGGAAGAGTGTTTATTGGAAAGAGAGGATAAATGTTGAGAAGAGGGGAGAATATGGTAGGTGGGGATTCTGTGGGGTCCACAGATCCTGAGGTGATCATGTGGGGTCCACAGATCCTGAGGTGTCAAGGATTTACTTCCCTGCACCAATTAGGCATGTAAAATGCCTTTGTATGCAATTCTGGCATTTAAACGCCAGAGTGATGCATGTTCTGGGCGTTCAACGCCCATGTGTAGCATGTTTTTGGCGTTGAACGCCAGTTCCATGCTTGTTTTTGGCATTCAGCGCCAGATCTCCTCAGGGTGCATTCCTGGCGTTTAAACGCCAGGGTGTTGCTTGTTTCTGGCATCCAATACCAGATCCATGCTCTGTTCTGGCATTGAACGCCAGCCAGATGCTCCTTACTGGCGTTTAAACGCTAGTAAGTCCTTCCTCTAGGGTGTGATTTTTCTTCTGCTGTTTTTGATTCTGTTTTTAATTTTAATATTTTTTCGTGACTCCACATGATCATGAACCTAATAAAACATAAACGAACAATGAAAATAAAATAAAATTAGATAAATAAAAATTGGGTTGCCTCCCAATAAGCGCTTCTTTAATGTCAATAACTTGACAGTGGGCTCTCATGGAGCCTCACAGGTGATCAGGTCAATGTTGTATAGTCCCAACACCAAACTTAGAGTTTGGTTGTGGGGATTCAACACCAAACTTAGAGTTTGGTTGTGGCCTCCCAACACCAAACTTAGAGTTTGACTGTGGGGGCTCTATTTGACTTTGTACTGAGAGAAGCTCTGTATGCTTATTCTCCCTTGTTATAGAAGGATAGCCGTGTGCCTTAAACACAAGGTAGTCCCCATTCAATTGAAGGACTAATTCTCCTCTGTTAACATCTATCACAGCTTCTGCTGTGGCTAGGAAAGGTCTTCCAAGGATGATGCATTCATCCTCCTCCTTCCTAGTGTCTAAGATTATGAAATCAGCAGGAATGTAAAGGCCTTTAACCTTTACTAACACGTCTTCTACTAATCCATAAGCTTGTCTTACTGACTTGTCTGCCAATTGTAATGAGAATAAGGCAGGCTGTACCTCAATGATCCCCAGTTTCTCCATTACAGAGAGTGGCATAAGATTTATGCCTGACCCTAGGTAACACAGAGCTTTCTCAAAGGTCATGGTGCCTATGGTACAGGGTATTACGAATTTGCCAGGATCTTGTCTCTTTTGAGGTAAAGTTTGCTGTACCCAGGTATCTAGTTCACTAATGATCAAGGGAGGTTCACCTTCCCAAGTCTCATTACCAAATAACTTGGCATTTAGTTTCATGATAGCTCCTAGATATTGAGCAACTTGCTCTCCAGTTACATCTTCATCCTCTTCAGAGGAAGAATAGTCTTCAGAGCTCATGAATGGCAGAAGGAGATTTAATGGAATCTCTATGGTCTCTATATGAGACTCAAATTACTTTGGATCCTCAATAGGGAACTCCTTCCTGCTTGAGAGACGTCCCATGAGATCTTCCTCATTGGGATTCGCGTCCTCTCCCTCCTTCTTGCATTCGGCCATGTTGAGTATATCAATGGCCTTGCACTCTCTCTTTGGATTCTCTTCTGTATTGCTTGGGAGAGTACTAGGAGGGGTTTCAGTAATTTTCTTACTTAGCTGGCCCACTTGTGCCTCCAAATTTCTAATGGAAGATCTTGTTTCACTCATGAAACTTAAAGTGGCCTTAGACAGATCAGAGACTAGATTAGCTAAATTAGAAGTGCTTTGCTCAGAATTCTCTGTCTGTTGCTGAGAAGATGATGGAAAAGGCTTGCTATTGCTGAGCCTAGTTCGTCCAACATTATTAAAGCCTTGTTGAGGCTTTTGTTGATCCTTCCATGTGAAATTTGGATGATTTCTCCATGATGAGTTGTAGGTGTTTCCATAAGGTTCACCTAAGTAATTTACCTCTGCTATTGCAGGGTTATCAGGATCATAAGCTTCTTCTTCAGAAGATGCCTCTTTAGTACTGTTGGATGCATTTTGCCATCCATTCAGACTTTGGGAAATCATGTTGACTTGCTGAGTCAACATTTTGTTCTGAGCCAATATGTCATTCATAGCATCAATCTCAAAAATTCCCTTCCTCTGAGGCGTCCCATTATTCACGGAATTCCTCTCAGAAGTGTACATGAACTGGTTATTGGCAACCATGTCAATAAGTTCTTGAGCTTCTGCAGGCGTTTTCTTTAGGTGAATGGATCCACCTGCAGAATAGTTTAGTGACATCTTAGAGAACTCAGACAGACCATAATAGAATATATCCAAAATGGTCCATTCTGAAAGCATGTCGGAAGGACACCTTTTGGTCATCTGCTTGTATCTTTCCCAAGCTTCATAGAGGGATTCACCATCTTTTTGTTTGAATGTCTGAACATCCAATCTAAGCTTGCTCAGCTTTTGAAGAGGAAAGAATTTAGCCAAGAAGGCCATGACCAGCTTATCCCAGGAGTCCAGGCTATCCTTAGGTTGTGAATCCAACCATGTTCTAGCTCTGTCTCTTACAGCAAAAGGGAAAAATATGAGCCTGTAGACTTCAGGATCTACTCCATTCGTCTTTACAGTCTCACAGATCTGCAAGAACTCAGTTAAAAACTGATAGGGATCTTCTTATAGAAGTCCATGAAACTTGCAGTTTTGTTGCATTAGAGCAACTAGTTGAGGTTTCAGCTCAAAATTGTTTACCCCAATGGTAGGGATTGAGATGCTTCTTCCATCAAACCTGGAAGTAGGTGTAGTATAATCACCAAGCATCCTCCTTGCATTATTGTTGTTAGGTTCGGCTGCCATCTCCTTTTCTTGTTCGAAAATTTCAGCAAGGTTGTCTCTGGATTGTTGTGGTTTAGCTTCTCTTAGTTTCCTCTTCAAAGTCCTTTTAGGTTCTGGATCAGCTTCAACAAGAATGTCTCTCTCCTTGTTCCTGCTCATATGAGAAAGAAGAGAACAGAAAAAGAGGAGGAATCCTCTATGTCACAATAAAAAGGTTCCTTATTATTAGTAGAAGAAGAAAGGGAATAGGAAGAATGGAGAATCCAAACACAAGGGTAAGGATAGAGGTAGTGATTTGAGATGAAGAGAAGTGTTAGTGAATAAATAAATAAATAGAGGAAGATGAGAGAGTGAGAATTCAAAAATACATTTTAAAAAAATAGTTAGTGATTTTTGAAAATTAAAGGTGAGATAGAATTAAAATTAAAATTTAAAACAATTAGTTAATTTAATTTAAAAAGAATTTTGAAAAAGGGATGAGATAGTTTCGAAAATTAGAGAGGCAAAAGTAGTTAGGTGGTTTTGAAAAAGATAAGAAACAAACAAAAAATTAATTAGTTAGTTGAAAAAGATATTAAAATCAAATTTGAAAAGATAAGAAGATAAGAAGATAAGAAGTTAGAAAAGATATTTTAAAATCAAATTTTTGAAAAAAAAAAGATAAAACTTGAAAAAGATATGATAAAAAGATATGATTAAAAAGATATGGTTGGAAAAGATTTAATTTTTAAAATTAAAATTAATTACTTAACTAACAAGAAACTAAAGGATAAGATTCTAGAATTTAAAGATTGAACCTTTCTTAACAAGAAAGTAACAAACTTCAAATTTTTGAATCAATCACATTAATTGTTAGCATAATTTTCGAAAATAAAGATAAAATTAAGAAAAACATTTTTGAAAAATATTTTAAAGAATTTTCGAAAATTAATAAGAAAAATGAAAAATATTTAATTTTTGAAAAAGTTTTTAAAAAGATAAGATTTTTAAAATTTGAAAACTTGACTTGACTTACAAGAAACAACTAATTTTAAAAATTTTTTACTAAGTCAACCCAAATTTTCGAAATTTTGAGAGAAAAAAGGAAAAGATATATTATTTTTTTTAATTTTTAATGATGAGAGAAAAAACATAAAAATGACCCAAAACATGAAGATTTTGGATCAAAACACATAATGCATGCAAGAATACTATGAATGTCAAGATGAACACCAAGAACACTTTGAAGATCATGATGAACATCAAGAACATATTTTTGAAAAATTTTTGATGCAAAGAAAACATGCGAGACACCAAGCTTAGAAATCTTTAATGCATGGACACTATGAATGCAAAAGTGCATATGAAAAATAATAAAAGACACAAAACAAGAAAACATCAAGATCAAACAAGAAGACTTACCAAGAACAACTTGAAGATCATGAAGAACACCATGAATGCATGAATTTTCGAAAAATAATGCATAAATTTTTACAAGCATGCAATTGACACCAAACTTAAAAATTGACTCAAGACTCAAACAAGAAACACAAAATATTTTTGGTTTTTTTTATTTTATGATTTTTTTGTATTTTCCTTTATAATAATTTTTTTCGAAAAACATATAAAAAAAAGAAAATAAGAAATCTAAAATTTTTAATAGGAATTCCAGGAATCTTTCAATATTAGTCTAAAGCTCTAATCCAAGGGTTGGGCATGGCTTAATAGCCAGCCAGCTTTAAAAGATATAAATCAGGCATGTAACAACTGTTATTCCTATTAACTTGCCTCTATGCTGATGGTTTTGAAGCCTTAATCCAATTGAGTTAGACATGGCTTTACAGCCAGCTAAGCTTCAACATACTTTATGAAACACTAGAATTCATTCTTAAAAATTCCGAAGCCATAGAATGATTTATTTTCAAAATATAATAAAATTTTTTCGAAATTAATTTTTGGGAAAAACGAAAACAAAGAAAAATTTTGAAAAATTTTTGAAAACTTTTTGAAAAGAAAATTACCTAATCTGAGCAACAAGATGACCGTCAGTTGTCCAAACTCGAATAATCCCCGGCAACAGCACCAAAAAATTGGTGCACGAAATTGTGATCATCAACAATGGCGCCAAAAACTTGGTAGCGCTCTCAACGTGAATCACACTTAGTCACAACTCCGCACAACTAACCAGCAAGTGCACTGGGTCGTCCAAATAATACCTTACGTGAGTAAGGGTCGATCCCACGGAGATTGTTGGTATGAAGTAAGCTATAGTCATCTTGTAAATCTCAGTTAGGCGGATAGTAAATGTTATGGAGTTTTCGAATAATAATTATAAATAAGCAGAAAATAAAGATAGAGTTACTCATGTAATTCAATGGTGGAAATTTCAGATAAGTGAATGGAGGTGCTTGTCCCTGTTGGATCTCTGCTTTCCTACTGTCTTTCTTCAATCCTTCTTATTCCTTTCCATGGCAAATATGAATTTGAAAAGGACATGTAAAAGTAGTCTTTTCCTGATCTTCAGGAGCTATATGAATTTGAAAATAGCCTGTATAACCATCTAAAAAGCAATAATGGGATTTACCTGACAGGCGATCAAACATCTGATCAATGAATGGCAAAGGGTAATGATCCTTGCGAGTGGCTTGGTTGAGACGCCTATAGTCAATGCAAACTCTCCATGAATTCTGCACTCTAGTTATCAGCAGTTCTCTACGCTCATTCCTTGCTGTTGTGACTCCAGACTTCTTGGGCACTACTTGTACTGGACTGACCCATTCGCTATCTGAGATGGGGTAAATGATATCTGCTTCAAGTAGCCTGGTCACTTCTTTCTTGACAACTTCTAAGATGGTGGGATTCAATCTTCTTTGAGGTTGAGGGACAGACTTTGCTCCCTCTTCTAAGAATATTCGGTGTTCACAAACTTGAGGGCTGATGCCTACTATATCCGCCAAGCTTTATCCAATTGCTTTCTTATGCGTCCTCAACACACTAAGCAGTTGTTCTTCATGTTGGGAAGTGAGCTCCCTTGCAATGATAATTGGAAACTTCTACTTGTCCTCAAGGTAAGTGATGAGCGGATAATTTATACGCTTTTTGGCATTGTTTTTAGGTAATTTTTAGTAGGATCTAGCTACTTTTAAGGATGTTTTCATTAGTTTTTATGTAAAATTCACATTTCTGGACTTTACTATAAGTTTGTGTGTTTTTTTGTGATTTCAGGTATTTTCTGGCTGAAATTGAGGGACTTGAGCAAAACTCTGATAAGAAGGCTGACAAAGGACTGCTGATGCTGTTGGATTCTGACCTCCCTACACTCGAAATGGATTTTCTGGAGCTACAGAACTCCAAATGGTGCGCTCTCAACGGCGTTGAAAAGTAGACATCCAAAGCTTTTCCAGCAATATATGATAGTCTATACTTTATTCGATATTAGACGACGTAAACTAGCGCTCAACGCCAGTTCCATGCTGCATTCTGGAGTCAAACGCCAGAAACACGTCACGAACCAAAGTTAAACACCAAAAACACGTTACAGCTTGGCGTTCAACTCCAAAAGAAGCCTCTACACGTATAAAGCTCAAGCTCAGCCCAAGCACACACCAAGTGGGCCCCGAAAGTAGATTTCTGCATCAATTACTTACTTCTGTAAACCCTAGTAACTAGTCTAGTATAAATAAGACATTTTATTATTGTATTAAAAAGGCTGGATCCTGGATTGTATTTTTGATCATGTGATCACGTTTTGGGAGCTGGCCATTCGGCCATGCCTGGACCTTCATCAATTATGTATTTTCAACGGTGGAGTTTCTACACACCATAGATTAAGGGTGTGTTGCTCTGCTGTACCTCAAGTTTTAATGCAACTACTACTATTTTCTATTCAATTCAGTTTATTCCTGTTCTAAGATATTCGTTGCACTTCACCATGACGAATGTGATGATGCGTGACACTCATCATCATTCTCACTTATGAACGCGTGACTGACAACCACCCTCGTTCTACCTTAGACCGAGCGCATATCTCTTGGATTCCTTAATCAGAGTCTTCGTGGTATAAGCTAGAATTGATGGCGGCATTCATGAGAATCCGGAAAGTCTAAACCTTGTCTATGGTATTCTGAGTAGGATTCAGGGATTGAATGATTGTGACGAGCTTCAAACTCACGATTGTTGGGCATGATGACAAACGCAAAAGAATCAATGGATTCTATTCCGACATGATCGAGAACCGACAGATGATTAGCCGTGCCGTGACAGAGCATTTGGATGGGATGTAGCCATTGACAACAGTGATGCCCTACATACAGCTTGCCATGGAAAGGAGTAAGAAGGATTGGATGAAGGTAGTAGGAAAGCAGAGATTCAAAAGGAGCACAGCATCTTCAAACGCCTATCTGAAATTCCCACCAATGATTTACATAAGTATTTCTATCTTTATTTTCTATTTATTTATTATTATTATTCGAAAACTCCATAACCAATTATTATCCGCCTAACTGAGATTTATAAGATGACCATAGCTTGCTTCATACCAACAATCTCCGTGGGATCGACCCTTACTCACGTAAGGTTTATTACTTGGACGACCCAGTGCACTTGCTGGTTAGTTGTGCGAAGTTGTGAAGTTATGTTTGCACCATGGTATCATGCACCAAGTTTTTAGCGCCATTACCAGGGAGAGAACGAACATGAATGCCATTATCAGAAATCACAATTTTGCCTAACAAGTTTTTGGCGCCGTTGCCGGGGACTGTTCGAGTTTGGACAACTAACGGTTCATCTTGTTGCTCAGATTAGGTAATTTTCTTTCTGTTGTATTTTCAAAAATTTTTCAAAAATCTTTCAAATTTTTTTTTCCTTTTGTTTTCGAAAAATTATTCAAAATTTTTAAGAATGAATTCTAGAGTTTCATGGTAACATGTTGAAGCCTGGCTGGCTGTAAAGCCATATCCAAATTCTTTTGGATTGAGGCTTCCACTTGTCAACATAAAAGGCATGTATATGGAGTTGGATGAAGTATCACCTGTTGCATGCCTGATTTATATCCTAAAACTGGATGGCTATTAAGCCATGTCCAACCTAAGGATTGAAGCTTTAAGCTAACATTTAAAGATTCCTGGAATTCTTCTTAAAAATTTTGAATTTCTTATTTTCTTTTTCCTATATGTTTTTCGAAAAAAAAATAAAAGAAAATACAAAAAAATTAAAAAAAAATCAAAAATATTTTGTGATTCTTATTTGAGTCTTGTGTCATGTTTTAAGTTTGGTGTCAATTGCATATTCATCTTGTTCTTGCATTTTTCAAAAATTCATGCATTCATAGTGTTCTTCATGGTCTTCAAGTTGTTCTTGGTAAGTCTTCTTGTTTGATATTTAAATTTTCTTGTTTTGTGTTATATAATATTTTTCATGTGCATTTTTGCATTCATAGTGTCTAAACATGAAAGATTTCTAAGTTTGGTGTCTTGCATGTTTTTTTTTGCATTAAAAGTTTTTCAAAAAATATGTTCTTGATGTCCATCATGATCTTCAAAGTGTTCTTGGTGTTCATCTTGACATTCATAGTGTTCTTGCATGCATTCTTTGTTTTGATCCAAAAAGAAAAGAGAAAAACATAAAAATGACGTTTTAATTTTTCTATCATCATTAAAAATTCAAAAATAAAAAATATTTATTCCTTATTTCTCTCAAAATTTCGAAAATTTGAGTTGACTTGGTCAAAAATTTTTAAAACTTAGTTATTTCTTACAAGTCAAGTCAAATTTTCAAATTTAAAAATCTTATCTTTTCAAAATCTTTTTCAAAAATCAAATCTTTTTCATTTTTTTATTATTATTTTCAAAATTTTTAAATTTTATTTTCAAAATCTTTTTCTTATCTTTATTTCAAAGTTTTGAAAACTTTACTAACAATTAATGTGATTGATTCAAAAATTCGAAGTTTGTTACTTTCTTGTTAAGAAAGGTTCAATCTTTAAATTCTAGAATCATATCTTATAGTTTCTTGTTAGTCAAGTAATCAAATTTTAATATTAAAAATCAATTCTTTTTCAAAATATCTTTTTTATCATATCTTTTTCAAAATTTTAGCTTTTTCAAAATAATTTGATTTCAAAATATCTTCTTATCTTCTTATCTTTTCAAATTTGATTTTCAAATCTTTTTCAAACTAACCAATTAACTTTTGTTTATTTTTTTATCTTTTTCAAAACCACCTAACTAATTTTAGCTCTCTAATTTTCGAAAATTACCTCCCTCTTTTTCAAAATTCTTTTAATTAACTAATTATTTTAAATTTTAATTTTAATTTTATTTCTTTCTTTAATTTTTGAAAATTACTAACCCTTTTTCAAAATTAATTTTCGAATTCTCTCCCTCTCATATCCTTCTATTTATTTATTTATTTACT
Organism: Arachis stenosperma; assembly: GCF_014773155.1. Lineage (NCBI taxonomy): Eukaryota > Viridiplantae > Streptophyta > Magnoliopsida > Fabales > Fabaceae > Arachis > Arachis stenosperma. The sequence goes on from NC_080379.1 coordinate 115,153,637, forward strand.
AACACTTCTCTTTATTTCAAAGAATCTGAACCTATCTTCACCCTTGTGTTTGGATTCTTGACTCTTTTCCTTCTTCTATTCCCTTCTTCTTCTACTAACATAAAGGAATCTCTCTACTGTGGTAAAGAGGATCCCTGTTATTATTTTCTGTTCCCTTCCTTTTCATATGAGCAAGAGCAAGGACAAGAATATTCTTATTGAAGCAGATCCTAAACCTGAAAGGACTCTGAAGAAGAAACTAAGAGAAGCTAAATTACAACAATCCAGAGACAACTTTACAGAAACTTTCGAAAAAGAAGAGGAGATGGCAGCCGAAAATAATAATGCAAGGAGGATGCTTGGTGATTACACTACACCTACTTCCAAGTTTGATGGAAGAAGCATCTCAATCCCTGCCATTGGAGCAAACAATTTTGAGCTGAAACCTCAACTAGTTGCTCTACTGCAACAGAACTGCAGGTTCCATGGACTTCCATTAGAAGATCCCTACCAATTTTTAATTGAGTTCTTGCAGATCTGTGAGACTGTTAAGACTAATGGAGTAGATCCTGAAGTCTACAGGCTCATGCTTTTCCCTTTTGCTGTAAGAGATAGAGCTAGAATATGGTTGGATTCACAACCTAAAGATAGCCTGGACTCATGGGATAAGATGGTCGCGGCCTTCTTGGCTAAGTTCTTTCCTCCTCAAAAGCTGAGCAAGCTTAGAGTGGATGTTCAGACCTTCAAACAAAAAGATGGTGAATCCCTCTATGAAGCTTGGGAAAGATACAAGCAGATGACCAAAAGGTGTCCTTCTGACATGCTTTCTGAATGGACCATTTTAGATATATTCTATTATGGTCTATCTGAATTCTCTAAGATGTCACTGGACCATTCTGCAGGTGGATCCATTCACCTAAAGAAAACGCCTGCAGAATCTCAAGAACTCATTGACATGGTTGCAAATAACCAATTCATGTACACTTCTGAGAGGAATTCCGTGAATAATGGGACGCCTCAGAGGAAGGGAGTTCTTGAAATTGATACTCTAAATGCCATATTGGCTCAGAATAAAATGTTGACTCAGCAAGTCAACATAATTTCTCAAAGTCTGAATGGATGGCAAAATGCATCCAACAGTACTAAAGAGGTCTCTTCTGAAGAAGAAGCTTATGATCCTGAGAACCCTGCAATAGCAGAGGTAAATTATATAGATGAACCTTATGGAAACACCTATAATTCATCATGGAGAAATCATCCAAATTTCTCATGGAATGATCAACAAAAGCCTTAACAAGGCTTTAATAATGGTGGAAGAAATAGGCTCAGCAATAGCAAGCCTTATCCATCATCTTCTCAGCAACAGACAGAGAATTCTGAGCAGAGCACCTCTAACTTAGCAAACTTAGTCTCTAATCTGTCTAAGGCCACTTTAAGTTTCATGAGTGAAACAAGGTCTTCCATCAGAAATTTGGAGGTACAAGTGGGCCAGCTGAGTAAGAAAATCACTGAAACTCCTCCTAGTACTCTCCCAAGCAATACTGAAGAGAATCCAAAAAGAGAGTGCAAGGCCATTGACATAATCAACATGGCCGAACCTAGGGAGGAAGGAGAGGACGTGAATCACAATGAGGAAGACCTTATGGAACGTCTCTCAAGCAAGAAGGAGCTCCCTATTGAGGACCTAAAGGAACCTGAGGCTCATATAGAGACCATAGAGATTCCATTAAACCTTCTTCTGCCATTCATGAGCTCTGAAGACTATTCTTCCTCTGAAGAGGATGAAAATGTAACTGGAGAGCAAGTTGCTCAATATCTAGGAGCCATCATGAAGCTGAATGCCAAATTATTTGGTAATGAGACTTGGGAAGGTGAACCTCCCTTGCTCATTAATGAACTAGATATATGGATTTAGCAAACCTTACCTCAAAAGAGACAAGATCCTGGCGAATTCTTAATACCCTGTACCATAGGCACCATGACCTTTGAAAAGGCTCTGTGTGACTTGGGGTCAGGCATAAATCTTATGCCACTCTCTGTAATGGAGAAGCTGGGGATCATTGAGGTACAGCTTGCCATATTCTCACTACAGATGGCAGACAAGTCAATAAGACAAGCTTATGGATTAGTAGAGGACGTGTTAGTAAAGGTTGAATGCCTTTACATCCCTGCTGATTTCATGATCTTAGACACTAGGAAGGAGGAGGATGAATGCATCATCCTTGGAAGACCTTTCCTAGCCACAGCAGGAGCTGTGATAGATGTTAACAGAGGAGAATTAGTCCTTCAATTGAATGTGGACTACCTTGTTTTTAAAATCCAAGGGTGTTCCTTTGCAACCATGGAGAGGAAGCATGAAAAGCTTCTCTCAGTACAGAGTCACACAAAGCCCCCACAATCAAAATCTAAGTTTGGTGTTGGGAGGCCACAGCCAAACTCTAAGTTTGGTGTTGAATCCCCACATCCAAACTCTAAGTTTGGTGTTGGGAATCTACAACATTGACTTGATCACCTGTGAGGCTCCATGAGAGTCCACTGTCAAGCTAGTGACATTAAAGGAGCACTTATTAGGAGGCAACCCAATTTTTATTTATCTAATTTTATTTTTCTTTTATTGTTCTTTTATGTTTTATTAGGTTCATGATCATGTGGAGTCACAAAATAAATACTAAAATTAAAAACAGAATAAAAAATAGCAGAAGAAAAAACACACCCTGGAGGAAGAGCTTACTGGCGTTTAAACGCCAGTAAGGAGCATCTGGCTGGCGTTCAATGCCAGAACAAGAGCATGGATCTGGCGTTGAATGCCAGAAACAAGCAGCATCCTAGCGTTCAGACGCCAGGAATACACCTTGAAGAAAGCTGGCACTGAATGCCAGAAACAAGCATGGAACTGCCGTTCAATGCCAGAAACATGCTGCAAATGGGCGTTGAAGGCCCAAAACAAGCATGAAGCTAGCGTTCAACACCAGAAACAAGCATCAATCTGGCGTTGAATGCCAGGATTGAATGCAGAGGGCATTTTACACGCCTCATTGGTGCAGGGATGTAAATCCTTGACACCTCAGGATCTGTGGACCCCACAGGATCCCTACCTACCTCAATTCATCTTCTCTCCTCTTCACACAATCCAATAACACTCTTCCCCAAAACCCTTCACCAATCACCTCAATCTTTCTTCCCTATCACCTCTTCACCACTCACATTCATCCACTCTTCCCCATAAACCCCACCTACCTTCAAAATTCAAAATCTCTTTCCCACCCAAACCCACCCTAAATAGCCGAGCCTACTCCCTCTCCCTTCACTATATAAAGCCCTCTATCCTTCTTCATTTTCACACACCACAACCCTCTCTTCTTCACCTTGGTCGAAACCACACACTTCTCCCTTTCCTCCACATTTTCTTCTTCTTCTTGCATTATTTTGGTGCTTCTTGACTTGTTTGATATTGTTGGGTGATGAAACTTTTAAATCAATGCTTCATCTTGAATGACTCTTGTGTCTTGGTGCATTGATATGACCTCATATTGTCTTTTATGACCCACTTCTTCTCATTTGAACTTGATGCTCAATACACTCTTCATGCTTTAACTTTGCTCTTGCATCGAGCTTAATGATATGCCTTAGCTTACATTGTTTCCTCCTCTACATGTTGTAGCTACCATGTAGTAGAGGACCATACTCCTACTTGGCATTAACCCCCGCCTATGTTCTATTTGCTTTGATATCTTTGTCATAGGCTTCATATTCCTTTCCTTTTCTATCCTTTTAGGTTGGCCACCAAGGAGGGAGAAAGGGAAAGTTTCTAAATGGGGCAACAAACAAGTCATCCGCACAACCTTTTGAAGGAGCTCATCAATTATAGCAACCCATCCACCTTGCTCTTCTTTGCATGCACCGAGGACGGTGCAATCTTCAAGTGTGGGGAGGTCGTCCGACCGATCTCCATGGGTAACAATTTCCTTTTCAACACCAAATTTTTATTTTCTTTGTTAGATTAGCTATTGCATTGCATGATAGGTTGCATGTTAGTTAGAATTTGTACATATTTTTACCACTTCTTTTTTTTATTAGGACTACTTGGTTAGAGTGATGATTTCTTTCCCAAGAAACCGTTTTAGGGCAACCTACCAATTTGAAAAATTTTTGTTGAACTTGCTTGAAAGAATGTATTTTGGAACATGGTTTTTGAGCTAAGAACACAAGCAAGTGAGATTTGAACCTAATGATGTGGTTACATCTTATAACCACTTATTTTTCCTTCTTGTGTGCATTATTCTCTTCCTATGAGTGTAGTCTTCGATTTGTTTGATTCTTTATGTCTATTATTTTGTGTATTCATGCATTTATATGATTGAGGCCATCATTCCATTAGCTCACTTACCCAAATGGCCTTACCTTTTATCTTCCTTTGTTAGCCAACTTTGAGCCTATACTTAACCCACTTATTCTTATTTTAGCACATTACAAGCCTTAAAGCGGAAAACAATGAATGTCCTTTATTTGGATCTTTGATTGGCTTAGGCTAGTGAGTGTGAGTGTCATCCAAGAGTGGGAAAACTTTGGGACATTGGTTGGGATAAAAGGGTGTTTGTGTTTTGTATTTTTATATTGGGGAATTGGTACATACTCATGTATTGATTAAATGTATAGACCTTATGCATTGATGTTCTTGTGTATAGTTTGAAAGAAAAAAGAAATAAAAGTGAAAAAGAAAAAAAGAAAAGAAAAGAAAAAAATGTATATAGAAAAAGAAAGAAAAAAAAGAAGAGTAATAAAGGGGACAAAATGCCCCAAAGTGAAGCTCAATAAGAATCAGTGCATAAGTGTTGTGAAATGAAAAGAAAATGCATGAGTATGTGAAAAAGTGAGGAATGGGTAGTTAGATTAGTACTTAATTGCATAGGTCATTATATAGGTTAGGTGGGAAAGTTTCAGTTAATCAAAGATTCAAATCCTAAGTCCACTAGCCAAATATGACCCTACCTTAACCCTAGCCCCATTACAACCTAAGGAAAAGACCTCATGATAATTGTATGCGTGCATTGAATAATTGTTGATTGTTAGATGAAAAACAAATCTTGGGAAGCATGATTAGGGGAGAATTGAGTGAATCAACCCCAAACACCGAGTGACTAGAGTGCAAACACTTCCGGTGAGGGTTCGATGCTCAATTCCTTGATTCCCGGCTTTCACGAGCGTTCTTCTTGCAAGTCTATTTGAACTTCAATTTTTATATTTGAATTGGTAGGATTCATGAATCGTTATATGATCTTGACCCTACTTGTGCATGAATGACTTGGAGGATTGATTTATTTTTAACCAAGTAGGTACAACCATTTTGCATCTAGTTGCATTCATGTAGATAGGATGCACATAGATAGGTTACATTGAATAAATGTTGATGCCCTTTGCTTTCTCTTGGCTTAAGCATGAGGACATGCTTGGTTTAAGTGTGGAGAGGTTGACAAACCCCAATTTGACGGTTTATCTTGTATTGAATTTAGGGGATTTTATCACCTTTTACCCACATTTATTCAATGAAATAGCATGGTTTTGTATATTCTCCTTTAATTGTGCTTAAGAGTGAAAACATGCTTTTTAGGACTTAAAATAGCTAAATTTAATTCTCCTTGATTCCATTAGATGCCTTGATATGTTTGCTAAGTGATTTCAGATTTAGAAGGCAAAGATTGGATCAAGGGAATGAAGAAAGAAGCATGAAAAGTTGGAGAACTCATGAAGAAATGAAAGAACCGGAAAGCTATCAAGCCGACCTCTTCGCACTTAAACAACCATAACTTGAGCTACATAGGTCCAAATGATGCGGTTCTAGTTGGGTTAGAAAGCTAACATCCGGGGCTTCGAAACAATATAAGATTTTCCATAGTTGCTACACGTATGGTGGCGCGCATGCGCAAAGTACGTGCACGCGCCGTTGCTGCCACCTAGTTCACTTAAAGCAACATGTGGCCAGCGATTTTAGAAGCCTTGTGGGCCCAATCCAACTCATTTATGATGCTATTTAAGCCAAGGATTGAAGGGGAATCAACATACTCTCATACTTTACATGTTAGTTACCATTAGTCATAGTTTATTTTTAGAAGTAGTTAGAACTAGTTTCTAGAGAGAGAAGCTCTCACTTCTCTCTAGAATTAGGATTAGGATTAGGTTTAGTTCTTAGATCTAGATTTAGATTCATCTTCTTCTACTTCTATCTTCTCAATTCCTTGTAGTTACATTCATTCTTCTCCTATTCTTTTGGTGTAATCTCTTTTATGTTGTTCTTATATTTTGTTGTAGATCTAGTATTGTTCCTTCTACTTTCTTTCAATTCAATTCAAGGTAATTCATAATAATTGTGTTTCTTTTGATTGTTGTTGTTAATTTCTTTCAATAATTGTTGTTAGATTCTCTTCTTGTTGTCAATTTGCTTTGCTTTTCTTTTGTGCCTTCCAAGTGTTTGATGAAATGCTTGGTTGGATTTTAGTATAGGTTTTGTTCCTCTTGGCCTAGGTAGAGTAATTAGTGACTCTTGAGTTATCTAATTCTTTTGTTGGTTGATAATTAGAAGTTGCTAATTGATTTGAATGCCTCTAAAGCTAGTCTTTCCTTTAGGAGTTGATTAGGACTTGAGGAATCAAATTGATTCATCCACTTGACTTTCCTCCATGGTTAGAGGTTAACTAAGTGGGAGCAATACACAATTCTCATCACAATTGAGAAGGATAACTAGGATAGGACTTCTAGTTCTCATATCTTGCCAAGAGCTTTGTTAGTTGTTAGTTTATTTCCTTTGCCATTTATAATTCTTGTCTATAATCTCAAAAACCCCAAAATAACTCACAACCAATAACAAGACACTTTATTGTAAATCCTAGGGAGAACGACCCGAGGTCCAATACTTCGGTTTATAAATTTAGGGGTTTGTTTTAGTGACAAACAACTTTTTGTATGAAAGGATTAGTGATTGGTTTAGAAACTATACTTGCAACGAGAATTTATTTGTGAATTCTAAACCGTCAAAAATCCATTCATCAAAATGGCGCCGTTGCCGGGGAGTTGCAATGGTGTTGTGTTATTGGTTATTGTATATATGTGAATATTGTGAATATATTGCCTTTTGCTTTGTTTGCTAGTTGTAGAATTTTGTTTCTTTTGATTTTTTTTAGCTTTTGAATTTTATTTTCTCTTTTCATTATGAATTCTCACTTTGGCTATGAGTGTAGTTACAACTATGTTGTAGGTGATGAGAACTTTAATGAAGAGATGCATCAAGGATGGGACAATCAAAGGTGGGAGGAGCCATATGCATATGATCAATCTTCATGGCAACAACCTCCACTAATGCACTATGAAGAAGAGTCATTCTATGATGCATACCAATCCAATGGCTATGGTGAATCTCCTTGTGACTTTCAGGAGCCACCACCATATGCCTATGAACCATATCCTCAACATAACTCTCAACTTTACTCACAAGCCCCTTCTTACCAACCACCTTCATATGACCCTAACCCATATCCATCCTACCAACAACCATATGAGCCATATGAACCAAACATAGAGCTACCACCTTTCCAACATCAATATTTTCAAGAGCCACCTCCTCCACATTATTATCAAGATGAACCACCTCCAATATACGAAAACTTTCAACCACAAGATGAATACTACTTTCCACCACAACCTCCCATGGAAGAATACTCATATCCATTGATCCAAGAGCCACATGATCCTAATCATATTATCCAAGAGGAACAAGAGTCAAGGGATCATATCAAGGAAGCATTGGATCAATTTCAAGCAACCATGGAGTGTGTTGTGCAACAAGTGGAAAGAATGGAAAATATTGAACCACCACAACTCTACCAAGAAGAACCACCTTCCTACTATGAATCCTTCCCCCAAAATGATGAATCCTTCCAACCACCCCAATCTCTAATGGATGAAACCCTTGGTGTTCTTGTTCAAGGGCAAGAAGAGATGAAAAGGGATGTGCAAAATTTCATGACCGCCTTGGATGCGGTAACAAATCAATTAGCCTCCCAATGCTTGAACACTCAAGGAACTCCCATGGCTACATGTGGAGAATCAAATGAAGAACATAGCATGAAGGAGAGATTGGAAACTCCGGTGGGAAATGAAGGAAGTTGCTTTGTATTGGAACAATTGGAGGAAGCTTTAATTATTGAAGACAAGGAAGAAGTGGTAGAAGACTTAGGAGATGCGGAGCCTCCATGGGAACATAGAGTTGAAGAAAATCCCTCCAAGGTGATTGAAATTGATGCTAGGGAGGAAAGTGCACACCTTCCAAGGCATATTCCATATGAAGACTTGGATGGGATAGAGCAAGAACACCAAGGTGGACTCATTCCTTATTCTTAATTCTCTGTTTTTCGGTTTTTATGCTATATGTTTGTTTATGTTTTGTGTCTTTACTTCATGATCATTAGTATGTAAGTAACTATGTCTTAAGGCTATGAATAATTCCATGAATCCTTCACCTCTCTTAAATGAAAAATGTTCTTGATTCAAAAGAACAAGAAGTACATGAGTTTCGAATTTATCCTTGAAATTAGTTTAATTATATTGATGTGGTGACAATACTTTTTGTTTTCTGAATGAATGCTTGAACAGTGCATATTTTTTATCTTGTTGTTTATGAATGTTAAAATTGTTGGCTCTTGAAAGAATGATGAACAAAGAGAAATGTTACTGGTAATCTGAAAAATCATAAATCTGATTCTTGAAGCAAGAAAAAGCAATGAATAGCAAAAGCTTGCGAAAAAAAAGAGAAAGTGGCGAAAAAAATAGAAAGAAAAAGAAAAAGCAAGTAGAAAAAGCCAATAGCCCTTAAAACCAAGCAAGGGTGAAAAGAATCCAAGGCTTTGAGCATCAATGGATAGGAGGGCCCAAGGAAATAAAATTCAGGCCTAAGCGGCTAAATCAAGCTGTCCCTAACCATGTGCTTGTGGCACGCAGGTCCAAGTGAAAAGCTTGAGACTGAGTGGTTAAAGTCGTGATCCAAAGCAAAAAGAGTGTGCTTAAGAGCTCTGGACACCTCTAACTGGGGACTTTAGCAAAGTTGAGTCACAATCTGAAAAGGTTCACCCAGTCATGTGTCTGTGGCATTTATGTATACGGTGGTAATACTGGAAAACAAAGTGCTTAGGGTCACGGCCAAGACTCATAAAAGTAGCTGTGTTCAAGAATCAACAAACTTAACTAGGAGAATCAATAACACTATCTGAAATTCTAAGTTCCTAGAGATGCCAATCATTCTAAACTTCAAAGGATAAAGTGAGATGCCAAAACTGTTCAGAAGCAAAAAGCTACAAGTCCCGCTCATCTAATTAGAATTAATATTCATTGATATTCTGAGCTTTATAGTATATTCTCTTCTTTTTATCCTAATTGATTTTTAGTTGCTTGGGGACAAGCAATAATTTAAGTTTGGTGTTGTGATGAGCGGATAATTTATACGCTTTTTGGCATTGTTTTTAGGTAATTTTTAGTAGGATCTAGATACTTTTAAGGATGTTTTCATTAGTTTTTATGTAAAATTCACATTTCTGGACTTTACTATGAGTTTGTGTGTTTTTCTGTGTCTTTAGGTATTTTCTGGCTGAAATTGAGGGACCTTAGCAAAACTCTGATAAGAAGGCTGACAAAGGACTGCTGATGCTGTTGGATTCTGACCTCCCTGCACTCGAAATGGATTTTCTGGAGCTAAAGAACTCCAAATGGCGTGCTCTCAACGGAGTTGGAAAGTAGACATCCAGAGCTTTCCAGAAATATATGATAGTCTATACTTTATTCGAGATTAGACGACGTAAACTGGCGCTCAACGCTAGTTCCATGCTGCATTCTGGAGTCAAACGCCAGAAACACGTCACGAACCAGAGTTGAACGCCAAAAACACGTTACAACTTGGCGTTAAACTCCAAAAGAAGCCTCTGCACGTGTAAAGCTCAAGCTCAGCCCAAGCACACTCTAAGTGGGCCCCGGAAGTAGATTTCTGCATCAATTACTTACTTCTGTAAACCCTAGTAGCTACTCTAGTATAAATAAGACATTTATTATTGTATTAAAAAGGCTGGATCCTGGATTGTATTTTTGATCCTATGATCACGTTTTGGGGGCTGGCCATTCGGCCATGCCTGGACCTTCATCACTTATGTATTTTCAACGGTAGAGTTTCTACACACCATAGATTAAGGGTGTGGAGCTCTGCTGTACCTCAAGTTTTAATGCAATTACTACTATTTTCTATTCAATTTAGTTTATTCCTGTTCTAAGATATTCGTTGCACTTCACCATGACGAATGTGATGATCCATGACACTCATCATCATTCTTACCTATGAACGCGTGACTGGCAACCACCCCCGTTCTACCTTAGACCGAGCGCATATCTCTTGGATTCCTTAATTAGAGTCTTCGTGGTATAAGCTAAAATTGATGGCGGCATTCATGAGAATCCGAAAAGTCTAAACCTTGTCTATGGTATTCCGAGTAGGATTCAGGGATTGAATGACTGTGACGATCTTCAAACTCGCGATTGTTGGGCGTGATGACAAACGCAAAAGAATCAATGGATTCTATTCCGACATGATTAAGTACCGACAGATGATCAGCCGTGCCGTGAAGGTTTATTACTTGGATGACCCAGTGCACTTGCTGGTTAGTTGTGCGAAGTTATGAAGTTATGTTTGGACCATGGTATCATGCACCAAGTTTTTGGCGCCATTACCGGGGAGAGAACGAACATGAATGCCATTATCAGAAATCACAATTTTGCCTACCAGTAAGCATACTTGAGGTGTGGAGGAAGGGACTTTAATTCCATTTTTTGCTCATGGTTGGCTCTGGGGCATATGGGGCTGGTGAAAATAGCAAAGTGCTCTCATTGTCTTCAGAAAGTGTCCCCACATTTGGACCTTGCCATATGTACTTCTCTTCTAATTCTTCCTGGTGAACTTCAGCTACAATTTCATCAATGATGTCATATTGGGAGATAGAATGATCTTCCGGAGGGTGCTTCATAGCTTCATTTAAATTGAACTTCACTATTCTGCTATCTATCTCAAAAGAGTAAGTTCATGAGAATGCATCCAGCTTGAACTTTGAGGTCTTCAAGAATGGTCTTCTAAGCAGGATTGATGATGGCTCCCTGAGTCATTAGGGGGCATTTCCAGGATATAGAAGTCAATGGGAAATGTGAGCCCCTTAATGCTCACTAATACATCTTCAGCAATTCTAGCCACTGTAATAATGCTTTTATCTGCTAACACAAAACGAGATGCCGACCTTTTTAAGGGAGGGAGCCTCAAGGTATCATATATAGACAAAGGCATTATACTAACACACGCTCCTAAATCACACATGCAGTCAAAAAATATCACACCTCCAATGGTACAGTGAACTATACATGGACCTGGATCACTACATTTTTCAAGTATACCTCCCATTAAAGCAGAGATAGAACTACCTAAAGGAATAGTTTCTAATTTATTAATTTTATATTTATGTATACATAAATCCTTTAGAAACTTTGCGTATTTAGGTACTTGCTGAATAACATCAAAAAGAGGAACGGTTACCTCAACCTTTTTGAATATTTCTACCATTTTGGGATCAAGTTTCATCTGCTTCCTGGGCTTCCTTGCGAGTTGTGGAAAAGGGATAGGACGGGCGTTATCTGAGGCTTCAGTATCCTTTGGTGCTTCATTCTGTAGTTGAGCTTCCTCTTCTTCAACTATGTCTTGTACGTCCTCTTCCTCTTCAGCATCTTCTACTTCCACTACATCTTCAGCTGGAGTGTGTTCTAGTGGGCTTGGCTCTTCATGGTTCCTCTCCTGTAATGTGGTTCCGGACCTCAAGGTGATGGCATTGTTGCCACCCTTGGGGTTGGGTAATGGTTGAGAGGGGATTCCACTGGAGCTCAAAGGCTGGTTGTTGGAGTTATTTAGTGATCCAATCTGTGAGACAAGATCTTGCAAGGAAGAGTTCAAACTATTTAGAGTAGAAGTAAGGTTATTTTCCATGGCCTATTGTCTCTGATCAATAGATTGTAGTAACTCATCATTAGAAGATGAAGATGGATAAGTGATCTGAGGGGTCTGCTGAGATGCTTGGGGCTGCCTTAGATGAGGTGCTTTGTAGGCCTGATTTTGATTCTACTGTCTGATGTTGTTATTGTTATTCCACATCTGGTTTTCATTATTATCTCTGCCTCCTTTGTTATGATTGTCCCTCCAACCATGGTTAGAATTATCTCTCCAACCTTGGTTGGAATTGTCCTGCCATCCATGGTTGTAGCTGCCACCTTGATTGTATCCTTGATTTAGGCGGTCATAGAAGTTATGAGTGGCTGCCACAGTGTTGTCTTCCTATTGGAGCTGCGGACATTCATCAGTATAATGACTATAATCAGCACAGATCCCGCATACTCTTTGTGGAACCAACTGTTGGCTTTGTTGTGGTGGAGAAGGCTGAGCTTGCTGAGCTTGTTGTTGACTCAACTACATCTGCTTCAGTAAGTTGGTCATTTCACATATACTCTGCATTAGAGCAGTAGTCTCTCTGCTAGAGGATACCTCTGTAATAGCTTTTGAGTGGCTTTGCCTCTGCCTGTGATTCCTAGTGGATTCAGCTAAGTCGCTGATCAATTGCCATGCTTTATCAGTGGTCTTGTACTTTTTCATAGACCCATTTCTAGCACCTTCCAATGTGGTCTTATCTTGGGGTTTCATGCCCTGTGTGAAGTAGCCGAGCAACACCAACTTGTCAATCATGTGGTGGGGACATGCTTTCAAAAGATTGTTGAAGTGCTCCCAATATTCGTAGAGAGTCTCGGATTCACCTTGAATAATCATGGAAATTTCTTTCCTTAATCTATCAGTAACTTCAACTGGAAAGTATTTTTCCAAAATTTCTCTTCTAAGCGTATCCCAGTTAACAACAGTCGCTCCAGGTTGAATGTAGTACCACTCTCTCGCCTTTCCCTCAAGAGAGAACGGGAAGGCTTTTAACAGAATAGAAGTTTTATCTGTACCATCATGTTTAACAGTAGAGCAGGCTGTCTGGAAATCCCTAAGGTGTTTGATAGGCTCTTGAGCAGGTAAGCCATGAAACTTGGGCATCAAGTTGAGTAGCACAGTCTTTAGTTTGAAATCTGCAGCCACCGCTGGGTGATGCGCTTGATACGGTTGCAGTGTAAAATCTGGGACTCCAGCTTCCTAGATAGTAAGTCTCCTAGGTGCTGCCATGTTACCTGCACGTGAGTCAACCGAATCAGTAGTAGAGGAGCTTGTTTCTTCTTCAAATGGCGGTTCAGATTTGCCCTCAGATGAAACTGGTGAATCGATGACAATCACTTCACCACCCGCAGAGGCTAACCGACGTCGAGCTCACCTAATACGTGAAATAGTTCTTTCAATTTCAGGATCAAAAGCGGCTAAACTCAGATCAGGCAATGAACGCGTCATTCAGTGGAAAAAACATACAGCTCATGGTGACAAAGACAAAATAAAATAAAGTACAAATAAATAAATTCCAACCAATAAATTAGCACACTATTGCAACTCCCCAGCAACGGCACCAAAAATTGACGTGGCGAAACTTGGCAGATTAGGAAATTAATGTAAGTGATACGTTGCAAGTACAGTTCTTAACCAACAAAAATTTGCTCATCAATTTAGAAGGGTTGTCACAAAATTAGAATAAAAATACTGGGAGTATGAGTCCCAGGTCATCTCCCAACAAGTTACAGAAAGATGTGCTATTTTATTAATCAGAGGTTTTCCAAAATATTTTTGAGTTCTATAAACAGGAAATTAAATCAGAGAATTTATGTAATTCAAATAAAAATCTTGACCGGGAGTAAATTAATCAGAAATTCTATCCTTGTTGGATTTCTCTCAAGATTAATTGATAATTGAAGGTTGTTCTACTTAGTTATCCTTTACTGAGTAAAGGAAAGTCAAGTAAGTTAGAAGTCTACTTCTATTCACAAGTTCTGATCCTCTCCCTTGGGAAGGATTAGTGTTAGTGACTAGAGAGCCAACCAACAATAAACCCAATTACAATTTAGCTCTTGAGTATTCCAACTCAAAGTTCTCCTTTTAATCTACTCCCAATCAAGTTAGAGAACTACTCCATTATCATGAATGTAAACTTCACAAAATTAAAAAGGGAAATAAAGAAAGACATGATAAACAACAATAAAAAAGATCAATTAAAATTAAAAATGGTTCTTGTATTAATAAATTATAAAAATAATCCAATTGTAACTCTGGACAAATTAAGGATATGAAAGAGTAAGCGAAAAGTAAGAAAACAAACTAGAATGATGAAGTCTTGGCGGAGGTAATAACTCTTCTCAATATCCCAATCCAAAAAGCAATAAAACAAAATTCTAAGAACTATGAATGTGTAGAGAGAAAACCTAGAGGAGGAGTAAAATCAGATCTAAAAACTAAAAAAACTAAAATTATGCAGAATGAGAATCGACCTTAGTCTCTGCATGTTCCCTGGCTCTAATATGCATTTCTGGGCCGAGAACTGGGTTAAAACGCGGCCCAAAATCCACGCCAGTGATTTTTGCAAATTCTGCAGATCGCGCACGTCACGCGACCGCGTCGTCCATGCAATTGCATCACTCGTGCAGGTTCCAATCCACGCGCTCGCGTCAGGCACGCGTTCGTACCGCTGTGATTTTCTCCAATTCGCGCAGATGCATGATCCATGCGTCCGCGTCGCTTCTCGCTGGTCATCTCCTCAATTTCTTGTGTTCCTTTCATTTTTGCAAGCTTTCTCTCCATTCTCTAAGCCATTCCTGCTCTATGAAGCCTGAAACACTTAACACACATATCACGACATCGAATGGTATAAAGGAGAATAAAAATATACAATTAAAAGATCTTTAGGAAGCAAGTTTTCAATCATAGAACAATTTTGGGAAGGAATTGTATACATGCAAATCATATGAATAAGTGGGTGCAGAATTGATAAAACCACACAATTAAACACAATATAAATCATAAAATAATAGTTTATCACATATCAACATATATGAAGAGAGCCAACTTAGAATAGAAAAACACATAGTAAGAGAAGGAGTAGAGTAGTATAGAAAATTCTCTCTTAGGGTTTGTAGAATTTTATACTTCAAGTTTGATTTTGGATTCTAGCAACTTTCATTGTAAGTATTTCCTTAATTGTCTCTTTTATTATACCACTAGTTCTACACTTACTTTTATTTTCATCTCCTTTGTCAATATTTACATTGTTTTGCAATTTTTGATTTCTAGTTGGTTAATTTGATGTTTGATGATCATTACATGTTTGTTTGAGTTGATTTTATTAATTTTGATCATTTGGTTGTTCATAGTTTTTACCATTTTTCCAATTTTGCCACATTTTATGATTATGCCTATTAGGTGTTTGATGAAATGTCAATCTTAGTTATGGGGTAGATTTTCACCCCTTGACTTGGGGGAAATGAGTATATAGATTACTAGAGCCATAATGTCCAACATTTAGTGATAATTCTTGGATTGTTAGTTGTTATTGTTTCCACTAACGCTAGCTTTTTACTAATTAATGTGGTAAGTTAGCTAGGATTTGTGGATTAATAACAATTATGCTCACTTAACCTATCCTTCGATATTAAGGGTTGACTTAGTGAGATTAGTACATCATAATTATCATAGTTGTGGTTATGGCAAGGAAGAGATTCCATAACTTATCCCAAGTCAAGGTTTCATTCATGTTTTGAACCACTTTTCTCTCACTTTATAGCATTACTTGTCCATATTACATACATAGTTCTTTTATTCCTTTATTAGTTTATTAATTGCAATTTTTGTCTTGTTCTTTAATTCCTTTATTTTGTTTGCTCTCAATCATTGAAACCCCTTTGATTCTCACAACCAAAATTGTGCACTTATTGGTATTAGTTCCTAGGGAAAATGACCCGGGAGTTTAAATACTCTCGGTTTATATTTGCTTTGATTTGTGACACCTTTAGGATTATAATTTGATTAGGATCAATTATTGGTTTGGAGCTATACTTGCAACGAAAAATCTATTTTGTGAAAATCCGAACTCACGTTTGGTCACTCATCAAGTTTTTGGCCCCGTTGTTAGGGAGCTAGCGTCATGAGTACTATATTTTGGTTGTTGTAAATATGTCCATAGTGTGAATAGATACTTTTTGGGTTGTTTCCATGTTTTGCTGTTAATTAGGATTTTTGTTTCTTTTGTAATTGATGTCTTTAGTTTTTATTTTCTATTTTCTCTATGAGTTATCACTCTCTTGGTTTGGAGTTTGGTTGTGATTATTTTGTAGGGTTTGATAACTTTAATTTTGGGTTGCATCATGGGATTGAAGCATCAATTTCGGAAGGAGCAACCTCCTCTATACTACAATGAGCTATACCCTTCCCAATGCACATACCCAACTCAAGGATATGGTGGATTTCACAATGACTACATACCTTCACCACCATATGCCTATGACCCATACCTCCAACATAATCCTTAACCACCACATTTTCAAACACCACACCACTACTACCAACAACCACATCTGTACATACCACCTCAAGATACTCATCAACATGAACTACCTCCCACATATACAACCTTCCTCCCAAACTATGAACCTCTTCTTTCTTCACCCCAATGTGAAGCATTCTCACCATTGGCCCAAGACCATCAAGACCTTCAATCTTTTCTACAAGAGCAAGAAGGATTCCAAAGCACACAAGGGCAATTCATGGCTACCATAGCCGAAGCGGTGAACCGCTTGGTTCAACTACGCTCATCCGATCAAGGCACTCCTCTTGAAGAGTGTGAATGAGCATTGAAGTGTCTAGTGAAGAGGAGAGCATGGAGCCACAAGGGAAAGAAGAAGAGATAGAGCATGAATTGGAGCAAGAGGGGATTGAGGGAGATTGATCAAGATGAGGATTCCATCATTAATGATTTTTTGTCCTCCTTGGTTAATCCCCTTAATGATCCTAATGAGCCTCTTCTCATTGAGTTTGAGAGAGACATGGAGATAGACTTCTCATAACCTCCTTATTATGACTTGAGTGATGGGGAAGAGTAAGTTGGTGAGGAAGTAACTCCGTTCTAAGAGCACATTGAGTGAGTGGCAATTTCACCATTGAACTTCATTGGCCCCCATCAATATGCTATCTTGGAGACGGATTACCAACTTAAGATCCTTCTTGGGTTGGTACATGGTGGAGAAATGGGTATTGGTTGCCAAGAGAATCCAAGGCTCTTCAAGAAAATCAATTCAAGAGTTGGAGCTCAAGCATGGTGTGAAGCATAATTGAGTGGTTTCCGAAGAGTGTTGGGATACTTCAAGGGTCAATTAGGAGCTTGTCCATCCAGCTTGGAGCAAAAAATTCCGCAAGAAGGAGAATGGAAAACTCGAATATGGGATCCCAGAGGAGCTTTAAGGACCAAGCATGGATGGAGATTCAAGGAGGAGTGGAAACACAAGTGATGAGCGGATAATTTATACGCTTTTTGGCATTGTTTTTAGGTAGTTTTTAGTAGGATCTAGTTACTTTTTAGTATATTTTTATTAGTTTTTAAGCAAAATTCACATTTATGGACTTTACTATGAGTTTGTGTATTTTTCTGTGATTTCAAGTATTTTCTAGCTGAAATTAAGGGACCTGAGCAAAAGTCTGATTCAGAGGCTGAAAAAGGACTGCAGATGCTGTTGGATTCTGACCTCCCTGCACTCGAAATGGATTTTTTGGAGCTAAAAAAGCCGAAATGGCGCGCTCTCAATTGCGTTTGAAAGTAGACATCCTGGGCTTTCCAGGAATATATAATAGTCCATACTTTGTTCGAGTTTTTACGACGCAAACTGGCATTCAAACGCCAACTTCCTGCCCTATTCTGGCATTAAACGCCAGAAACAGGATAAAAGCTGGAGTTAAACGCCCAAACTGGCATAAAAATTGGTGTTTAACTCCAAAAAAAGTCTCTACACATGAAAGCTTAAATGCTCAGCCCAAGCACACACCAAGTGGGCCCGGAAGTGGATTTCTGCATCATTTACTTATTTTTGTAAACCCTAGTATCTAGTCTAGTATAAATAGGACCTTTTACTATTGTATTAGAGATCTTTTTCAGTTTTATGCTATCTTAGACTTTTAGGGGGGCTGGCCATTCGGCCATGCTTGGACCTTCATCACTTATGTATTTTCAACGGTGGAGTTTCTACACCTCATAGATTAAGGTGTGGAGCTCTACTGTTCCTCGAGTATTAATGCAAAGTACTATTGTTATTCTATTCAATTCAAGCTTATTCTTATTCCAAGATATTCATTCGCACACAAGAACATGATGAATGTGATGATCAAGTGACACTCATCACCATTCTCACTTATGAACGCGTGCCTGACAAACACTTCCGTTCTACATGAAAACAAGCTTGAATGCATATCTCTTGGGACTCTAATCAACGATTCACATCATTTCCCCTCTGAAAATGGGGCATTTGAATCTGAGATTAGAACCTTCGTGGTATAGGCTAGAAACAATTGGCAGCATTCCTGAGATCCAGAAAGTCTAAACCTTGTCTGTGGTATTCTGTGTAGGATCTAGGAAGGGATGACTGTGACGAGTTTCAAACTCGCGACTGTGGCGTGTAGTGACAGTGCGCAAAAGGATTATTGGATCTTATTCCAACTCAAACGAGAACTGATAGCTGATAAGCCATGCGATAGCTGTGCCTGGTATTTTTCATCTGAGACGAGAAATCCGACAGTTGATTAGCCGTACAGAAACCGTAGAGGACCATTTTCACTGAGAGGACGGGAGGTAGCCATTGACAACGGTGATCCCTAACATACAGCTTGCCATAGAAAGTAGTATGAATAATTGAATGAAGACAGTAGAAAAGCAGAGATTCAGAAGGAATAATCATCTCCATACGCTTATCTGAAATTCCCACCAATGAATTACATAAGTATCTCTATCTTTATTTTATGTTTATTTATCTTTTAATTATCAAAACTTCATAACCATTTGAATCCGCCTGATGTGTGGAAAACGATCCAACACAAAACTCACTGGTAAGTGTACCGGGTCGCATCAAGTAATAAAACTCACGGGAGTGAGGTCGATCCCACAGGGATTGAAGGATTGAGCAATTTTAGTTTAGTGGTTGATTTAGTCAAGCGAATCAAGTATTGGTTGAGTGATTTTGTATCCAACAGTAAGTAAATAGCAGGAATTGTAAAGGGAGAGGGATGAATTGCAGAAATTAAAGAGAATTGAAGGTAAAGGTGCTGAATCTTAAAGAAGAAGAAATTAAATGACTGAAACTTAAAGTGCAAGAAACGTAAATTGCGGTAACTTAAAGTGCAAGAAATATAAATTGCTTGAATGGAAAAGGGATTTGAGGACTGGGAATTCAGAATTTAAGCAAGGGAAATTAAATTGCAGCAATTAATAAAGCAGAAGATGAATTGATAGTAACTAGAATTCAAACAGAAAGTGAAAATGTAATTGCAGCAGTGGTTCAGCAGAAGAACCAGAAGGAAAATTGGATCTCAGGACTCCAGAGACTAGATAGCAGAGTCTAGATCTCAATTGCCTTCCCAGATCCAAGTTCACAAGCAATTAAAGAGAAATTAAAGGTTGCAGCAGTAGAGGAAATTGGATTCAACTCAATTATGCAGTAAGGGAATCAAAGAGATCTTAAATGGAGATTGAGACAGAAATTCCTCAATTCTTCACACCCAAGACTCAAACAAGAAAAGTAAAAATGCTCAAGCAAGAACAAGGAAGAAGAGAGATCAATTCTCCTTCCCAATTCT
Source organism: Arachis stenosperma (assembly GCF_014773155.1). Lineage (NCBI taxonomy): Eukaryota > Viridiplantae > Streptophyta > Magnoliopsida > Fabales > Fabaceae > Arachis > Arachis stenosperma. The sequence goes on from NC_080379.1 coordinate 115,173,477, forward strand.
CTCAGATCTCAGTTTAAAGCTCTCAAAGAAAATGAAGTCTCAAAATGTAAGAATTCAAAAATCAAAAGAAGGTCCTAATTACATCAAACTATCTCCCTATTTATACACTTTCTATTCTTGGATTTTGGAATTTGGATGGGCTTTTGATTTGGTGAAGAAATGAATTAAATTGGATTTTTAATCCAATTTTCAGCCCATGAAGAAGTTGGCTCCAGGAGGCTGCTCTGCTCTTGTGGAGAGCAGAGCAGGGAAATGGTGCATGCGGCCTCATTGCGTGCTCATGCTGCGTGTGATGGGCGTTCAAGATGCTGCCCTGCCCTTGCGGAGAGCAAGGCAGTGTGCGTGCATGCTTGCCTTCCGTGCGTCCAAGCTGCGCGTGATGCTCCTGGCCGTGCGTGCTTGTGTGCGCGCTTGTGTGCTACCCGTGCCAAGAAACGCTGCTCTGCTCTCCTTGTGGGCAGCGCAGCAAGGCAACCAAGGGTGAGGTCCAAGGTTCGAAACTTGGTAGAGGCACACGCTGCCCCTTTTTCCTTGGTTTTCTTGGCACCAAAGTAACGCCTAGTTCCTTGCTCCCTCATGGTGCTGTGTTCGATTCTTGGGGATTGAAAACAAGCCAATTTTTGCTTGTTTTCCTTGTATTTGACCGCTACTCCTTTCCTCCTTGTTCTTGGGTTCGAAACCCATGAGTAGCACTAGGAGAGCAATTTCCTTTGAATTTTTCTTGGATGAAGCCCGATATTGCTCTTGAGGAGGGCAGGGCAGAATTTTTGCTTCCTTTGGTCCTTGGCATAGAATTGTGCTCCGCTCTTATTGTGGGCAGGGCAGTGATATTTTGGAGGCTTGGTTTATTATGCTGCTCTCTTGGAGAGCAGTGTGCTCTTGTGGAGAGCAGTGTTTGCTTCCTCCTTCTATGTTGCACCACACTTCTCCTTCCATGGCCACACTTCTTAAGCCACGTTTTTCTTCTTTTCTTCCTTTCTTCACCTACAAAAAACCAAAGCAACCAATCAAAGTATCTCCAAACTCATAAGGTTTATAATTCATTAAAAATACAAAGGTTGAGTAATTGGTAACGCTTGAGCTGTCAAATAAAGCAGTGGTTGAAATTGGGAGTTGCTAATTAATTTGAGTTCCAATAACTCTAGCCTTTCCAAAGGAAAGACTAGGACTTTAGGTATCAAATTAATTAGTCCACTTGACCTTCCTTTGTTTAGTAAAGGTTAACTAAGTGGGATTAAAATCCAATTCTTATCACAATTGATAAGGATAGGACTTCCAGTTCTTATACCTTGCCAAAAGTTTATTTTACAGTTATTTATTTTTATTGCTTTGAAAATATACTTGTGCCCATTGCCCAAATTCCAAAAACCCCAATTTTTCCTTTTTCATAGCCAATAATAAGAACATACCTCCCGGCAATTCCTTGAGAAGACGACTGATGAGCGGATAATTTATACACTTTTTGGCATTGTTTTTAGGTAGTTTTTAGTAAGTTCAAGCTACTTTTAGGGATGTTTTCATTAGTTTTTATGTTAAATTCACATTTCTGGACTTTACTATGAGTTTGTGTGTTTTTCTGTAATTTCAGGTAATTTCTGGCTGAAATTGAGGGACTTGAGCAAAACTCTGAAAAAAGGCTGACAAAAGGACTGCTGATGCTGTTGGATTCTGACCTCCCTGCACTCGAAATGAATTTTCTGGAGCTACAAAACTCCAAATGGCGCACTCTCAACGGCGTTGGAAATTAGACATCCAGAGCTTTCCAGCAATGTATAATAGTCCATACTTTATTTGGGAATTGACGACGTAAAGTGGCGCTCAATGCCAAGTACATGCTGCTATCTGGAGTTAAACGCCAGAAACACGTCATAACCCGGAGTTGAACGCCAGAAACACGCTATAACTCGGCGTTCAACTCCATGAAAAGCCTCAGCTCGTGGATAGATCAAGCTCAGCCCAAGCATACACCAAGTGGGCCCCGGAAGTGGATTTATGCATCAATTACTTACTCATGTAAACCCTAGTAGCTAGTCTAGTATATATAGGACATTTAACTATTGTATTAAACATCTTTTGACCATTCGGTCTTTTGATCACCTTCATGGGGGCTGACCATTCGGCCATGCCTGAACCTTTCACTTATGTATTTTCAACGGTGGAGTTTCTGCACACCATAGATTAAGGGTGTGGAGCTCTGCTGTACCTCAAGTTTCAATACAATTACCATTACTTTCTATTCAATTCTCTTTTATTCTTATTCCAAGATATACGTTGCACTTCAACTTGATGAATGTGATGATCCGTGACACTCATCATCATTCTCACCTATGAACGCGCGTGACTGACAACCACTTCTGTTCTACTCTAGGCTGGGCGCATATCTCTTAGATTCCCCAACAGAATCTTCGTGGTATAAGCTAGATAGATGGCGGCATTCATGGGGATCTGGAAAGTCTAACCTTGTCTGTGGTATTCCGAGTAGGATCCCGGGAATCCGGAAAGTCTAACCTTGTCTGTGGTATTCCGAGTAGGATTCCGGTATTGAATGACTGTGACGAGCTTCAAATTCCTGAAGGCTGGGCATTAGTGACAGACGCAAAAGAATCAAGGAATTCTATTCCAACCTGATTGAGAACCGACAGATGATTAGCCGTGCTGTGACAGAGCATTTGGACCATTTTCACTGAGAGGATGGGATGTAGCCATCAACAAGGGTGATGCCTCCAGACGATTAGCCATGCAGTGACAGCGCATAGGACCATTTTCCCGAGAGGATGAAAAGTAGCCATTGAAGACGGTGATGCCCTACATACAGCTTGCCATGGAAAGGAATAAGAAGAATTGGATGAATGTAATAAGAAAGTAGAGATTCAAGAGGAGCACAGCACCTCCATACGCTTATCTGAAACTCCCACTATTGATTTACATAAGTATTTCTATCCTATTTTATTTTCTGTTTATTATTAATTTTTGAACTCATCATAAACCATTTAATCTGCCTAACTGAGATTTACAAGGTGACCATAGCTTGCTTCATACCAACAATCTCTGTGGGATCGACCCTTACTCACGTAAGGTATTACTTGGATGACCCAGTACACTTGCTGGTTAAGTTGAACGGAGTTATGATCACACCAGGGATTATTAAGATCCCAATTCATCACACCATGATCTCTTTGGGGTATTTTTTATTTCATACAAATACAAAGAGACCAACTTTGAGGATCACAATTTCGTCCACCAAGTTTTTGGCGCCGTTGCCGGGGATTGTTAGAGTTTGGACAACTGACGGTTCATCTTGTTGCTCAGATTAGGTAATTTTCTTTTCAAAAATCTTTTTAAAATTTTTCTTTTATTTTTCGTTTTTCCAAACTTTATTTTCGAAAAAAAATTAATAAAAATCCAAAAAAAAAATTAATAAAATCATAAAAACTAAAAATATTTTGAGTTTCTTGTTTGAGTCTTGAGTCAATTTTTAAGTTTGGTGTCAATTGCATGCCTTAAAAAATTTTTTCTTGCATTGTTCGAAAATTCCATGCATTCATAGTGTGCTTCATGATCTTCAAGTTGTTCTTGGTAAGTCTTCTTGTTTGATCTTGATGTTTTCTTGCTTTGTGTTGTTTGTTGTTTTTCATATGCATTTTTCGTTTGTTAGAGTCCATGCATTAAAGATTTTTAAGTTTGGTGTCTTGCATGTTTTCTTTGCATCAAAAAAAAATTTTCAAAAATATGTTCTTGATGTTCATCATGATCTTCGAAGCGTTCTTGGTGTTCATCTTGACATTCATAGTGTTCTTGCATACATCATGTGTTTTGATCCAAAATTTTTATGTTTTGGGTCATGTTTGTGTTTTTTTCTCTCATAATTAAAAATTCAAAAATAAAAAAAAAATATCTTTTCCTTATTTTTCTCATAATTTTCGAAAATTTGAGTTGACTTAGTCAAAAATTTTCAAAATTAGTTGTTTCTTACAAGTCAAGTCAAATTTTCAATTTTAAAAAAATTTATTTTTCAAAATCTTTTTCTATCTTTTATATTATATTTTTGAAAATATGCTAACAATTAATGTGATTGGTTCAAAAATTTGAAGTTTGTTACTTTCTTGTTAAGAAAGGTTCAATCTTTAAATTCTAGAATCTTATCTTGTAGTTTCTTGTTAGCTAAGCCATTTTAAAAATTAAATCTTTTTCAAAATATCTTTTTCCTAAAAATCTTATCTTTTTATCTTATCTTTTTCAAAATTTTATCTTTTTCAAAATTTTGATTTCAAAATATCTTATCTAACTACTTATCTTCTTATCCTTTCAAATTTGATTTTAATATCTTTTCCAACTAACTATTTGACTTTTTGTTTGTTTCTCATCTTTTTCAAAACCACCTAACTACTTTTCCCTCTCTAATTTTTGAAAATATCTCATCCCTTTTTCAAAAATTCTTTTTAATTGTTTTAAATTTTAATTTTAATCTTATCTTATCTTTAATTTTCGAAAATATTAAACTCTTTTTCAAAATTATTTTCGAAAATTTTCTATCTCTTCTCTCTTATTCTATTTAATTTATTTACTAACACTTCTCTTCACCTCTCTTCATCTAAATATCCGAACCCACTCTTCTTCACTCTTCTCCCCTTTCTTTTTCTACTAACATAAAGGAATCTCTATACTGTGACATAGAGGATTCCTCTTCCTTTCTTGTTTTCTTCTCTTTCATATGAGCAGGAACAAAGACAAAAGCACTCTTGTTGAGACTGATCCTGAACCTGAAAGGACTTTGAAGAGGAAACTAAGAGAAGCTAAATTACAACAATCCAGAAGTAACCTTTCAGAAATTTTTGAACAAGAGAAGGAGATGGCAGCCGAACTCAATAATGACAATGCAAGAAGGATGCTTGGTGACTTTACCAAACCCACGTCCAATTTTGATGAAAGAAGCATCTCCATTCCTGCCATTGGAGCCAATAATTTTGAGCTTAAGCCTCAACTAGTTGCTTTAATGCAACAGAACTGCAAGTTTTATGGACTTCCATCTGAAGATCCTTACCAGTTTTTAACTGAGTTCTTGCAGATTTGTGAGACTGTTAAGACGAATGGAGTAGATCCTGAAGTCTACAGGCTCATGCTTTTCCCTTTTGCTGTAAGAGACAGAGCTAGAATATGGTTGGATTCACAACCTAAGGATAGCCTGGACTCCTGGGATAAGCTGGTCACAGCTTTCTTGGATAAATTATTTCCTCCTCAGAAGCCGAGCAAGCTTAGAGTGAATGTTCAGACCTTCAAGCAAAAAGATGGTGAATCCCTCTATGAAGCTTGGGAAAGATACAAGCAGCTAACCAAAAGGTGTCCATCTGACATGTTTTCAGAATGGACCATATTAGATATATTCTATTATGGTCTATCTGAATTTTCGAAAATGTCATTAGACCATTCTGCAGGTGGATCTATTCACCTAAAGAAAACACCTGCAGAAGCTCAAGAACTCATTGACATGGTTGCAAATAACCAATTTATGTACACTTCTGAGAGGAATTCCGTGAATAATGGGATACTTCAGAAGAAATGAGTTCTTGAAATTGATGCTCTGAATGCCATATTGGCTCAGAACAAAGTGTTGACTCAGCAAGTCAACATGATCTCTCAAAGTCTGAATGGATGGCAAAACGCATCCAACAGTACTAAAGATGCAGCTTCTGAAGAAGCTTATGATCCTGAGAACCCTGCATTAGCAGAGGTAAATTACATGGGTGAACCTTATGGAAACATCTATAATTCATCATGGAGAAATCATCCAAATTTCTCATGGAAGGATCAACAAAAGCCTCAACAAGGCTTTAACAATGGTGGTCGCAATAGGCTGAGCAATAGCAAGCCTTTTCCATCATCTTCTGCCATTCATGAGCTCTGAAGACTATTCTTCCTCTGAAGAGGATGAAGATGTCATTGGAGAGCAAGTTGCTCAATATTTAGGAGCTATCATGAAGCTGAATGCCAAGTTGTTTGGTAATGGGACTTAGGAAAGTGAACCTCCCTTGCTCATTAATGAACTAGATACCTGGATTCAGCAAATTTTACCTCAAAAAAGACAAGATCCTGGCAAGTTCTTAATACCTTGTACCATAGGCACCATGACCTTTGAAAATGCTCTATGTGATCTGGGGTCAGGGATAAATCTTATGCCACTCTCTGTAATAGAGAAGCCGGGGATCATTGAGGTACAACCTGCCTTGTTCTCATTACAATTGGCAGACAAGTCATTGAGACAAGCTTATGGAATAGTAGAGGACGTGTTAGTAAAGGTTGAAGGCCTTTACATCCCTGCTGATTTCATAATCTTAGACACTAGGAAGGTAGAGGATGAATGCATTATCCTTGGAAGACCTTTCCTAGCTACAGCAGAAGCTGTGATAGATGTCAACAGAGGTGAATTAGTCCTTCAATTGAATGGGGACTACCTTGTGTTTAAGGCACATGGCCATCCCTCTATGACAAAAGAGAGTAAGCATGAAGAGCTTCTCTTAGTTCAGAGTCAAGAAGAGTCCCCACAGTCAAACTCTAAGTTTGGTGTTGGGAGGCCACAACCAAACTCTAAGTTTGGTGTTAAGATCCCATATCCAAACTCTAAGTTTGGTGTTGGGACCCTACAACATTGACCTGATCACCTTTGTGGCTCCATGAGAGCCCACTGTCAAGCAATTGACATTAATGAAGCGCTTGTTGGGAGGCAACCCAATTTTATTTATCTAATTTTTATTTTATTTTATTTTATTGTTATTTTGTGTTTTATTAGGTACATGATCATGTGGAGTCACAAAAAATATAAAAATTAAAAACAGAATCAAAAACAGCAGAAGAAAAATCACACCCTGGAGGAAGGACAGACTAGCGTTCAACGCCAGTAAGGAGCATCTGGCTGGCGTTCAACGCCAGAACAGAGCATGAATCTGGCGCTGAACGCCAGAAACAAGCAACATTCTGGCATTTGAACGCCAGGAATGTGCCTTGAGAAAAGCTGGCGCTGAATGCCAGTAACAAGCATGGAACTGGCGTTCAACGCCAGAAACATGCTACATATGGGCGTTGAACGCCCAGAACATGCTTTACATGGGCGTTGAACGCCCAGAACGTGCATCACCTCGGCGTTTAAACGCCATAATGGTATGCAAAGGCATTTTACATGCCTATTTGGTGCAGGGATGGAATTCCTTGACACCTCGGGACCTGTGGACCCCACAGGATCCCCACCTAACATATTCCCACCTTACCTCCTAATCCTATTAACACTCTTCCCCATGTCACATTTCCCAAAACCCTTCACCAATCACCTCAATCTCTCTTCCCCATCACCTCTTCACCACTCACATCCATCCACTCTTCCCCATAAACCCCACCTACCTTCAAAATTCAAAAACATTTCCCACCCAAACCCACCCTAAAATGGCCGAACCTACCCCCTCCCCTTTCCCTATATAAACCCCTCCATTCCACTTCATTTTCACACAACACAACACCCTCTTCTATACCTTGGCCGAAACCCACACTCCCTTTCTCCTCAATATTTTCTTCTTCTTCTTCTTCTCTTCTTTCTTCTCTTACTCGAGGGCGAGCAATATTTTAAGTTTGGTGTGGTAAAAGCATAAGCTTTTTTTTCCATTACCATCAATGGCACCTAAGGCCGGAGAATCCTCTAGAAAAGGAAAAGGGAAGACAAAAGCTTCCACCTCGGAGTCATAGGAGATGGAAAGATTCATCTCCAAAAGCCACCAAGACCACTTCTATGATGTTGTGGCAAAGAAGAAGGTGATCCCTAAGGTCCCTTTCAAGCTCAAGAAAAATGAGTATCCAGAGATCCGACATGAGATCCGAAGAAGAGGTTGGGAAGTCCTAACCAACCCCATGCAACAAGTCGGAATCTTAATGGTTCAAGAGTTCTATGCCAATGCATGGATCACTAGGAACCATGATCAAAGTATGAACCCGAGTCCAAAGAATTATCTCACAATGGTTCGGGGGAAATACTTAGATTTTAGTCCGGAAAATGTGAGGTTGGCGTTCCACTTGCCCATGATGCAAGGAGATGTACGCCCCTACACTAGAAGGGTCAACTTTAATCAAAGGTTGGACCAAGTCCTAATGGACATATGTGTGGAAGGAGCTTAATGGAAAAGAGACTCCAAAGGCAAGCCAGTTCAACTAAGAAGACTGGACCTCAAGCCTGTGGCTAGAGGATGGTTGGAGTTCATTCAACGCTCCATCATTCCCACTAGCAACCGATCTGAAGTTACTGTGGATCGGGCCATCATGATTCATAGCATCATGATTGGAGAGGAAGTAGAAGTTCATGAAGTCATCTCTAATGAATTCTACAAAATAGCCGAAAAGCCCTCCACCATGGCAAGGCTAGCTTTTCCTCACCTTATTTGCCATCTATGCTACTCAGCTGGAGTTATCATAGAAGGAGACATCTCCATTGAAGAGGATAAGCCCATCACCAAGAAGAGGATGGAGCAAGCAAGAGAGACCCTCCACGGTTCTCAAGAGATGCATGAGGAAGCTCATCATCAAGAAATCCCTGAGATGCCTCAAGGGATGCACTTTCCTCCCAACAACTATTGGGAACAACTCAACACTTCCTTAGAAGATTTAAGCCACAATGTGGAACAATTAAGGGTGGAACATCATGAGCACTCCATCATTCTCCATGAAATAAGAGAAGATCAAAGAACAATGAGGGAGGAGCAACAAAGGCAAGGAAGGGACATAGAAGAGCTTAAGGACATTGTTAGTCCTTCAAGAAGAAGACGCCACTAAGGTGGATTCATTCCTTGTTCTTATTTCTTTCTGTTTTTCGGTTTCTATGTTATGTTTATCTATATTTTGTGTCTCTACTTCATGATCATTAGTATGTAGTAACCATGTCTTAAAGCTATGAATAAATTCCATGAATCCTTCACCTCTCTTAAATGAAATATGCTTTAATTCAAAAGAACAAGAAGTACATGAATTTCGAATTTATCCTTGAAATTAGTTTAATTATATTGATGTGGTGACAATACTTTTTGTTTTCTGAATGAATGATTGAACAGTGCATATGTCTTTTGATATTGTTGTTTATGAATGTTAAAATTGTTGGATCTTGAAAGAATGATGAATAAAGAAAAATGTTATTGATGATCTGAAAAATCATGGAATTGATTCTTGAAGCAAGAAAAAGCAGTGAAAAACAAAAGCTTGCGAAAAAAAAAAGAGAGAGAAAGAGGTGGCACAAAAAAACATAGAAAGAAAAAGAAAAAGCAAGCAGAAAAAGCCAATAGCCCTTAAAACCAAAAGGCAAGGGTAAAAAGGATCCAAGGCAAAAGAGTGTGCTTAAGAGCTCTGGACACCACTAACTGGGGACTCTAGCAAAGCTGAGTCACAATCTGAAAAGGTTCACCCAGTCATGTGTCTGTGGCATTTATGTATCCGGTGGTAATACTGGAAAACAAAGTGCTTAGGGCCATGGCCAAGACTCATAAGTAGCTGTGTTCAAGAATCAACATGCTTAACTAGGAAAGTCAATAACACTATCCGAAATTCTAAGTTCCTAGAGAAGCCAATCATTCTAAACTTCAAAGGAAAAATTGAGATGCCAAAACTGTTCAGAAGCAAAAAGCTACAAGTCCCGCTCATCTAATTATAATTAATATTCATTGATATTTTGGAATTTATAGTATATTCTCTTCTTTTTATCCTAATTTATTTTCAGTTGCTTGGGGACAGGCAACAATTTAAGTTTGGTGTTGTGATGAGCGGATAATTTATACCCTTTTTGGCATTGTTTTTAGGTAGTTTTTAGTAAGTTCAAGCTACTTTTAGGGATGTTTTCATTAGTTTTTATGTTAAATTCACATTTCTGGATTTTACTATGAGTTTGTGTGTTTTTCTGTAATTTCAGGTAATTTCTGGCTGAAATTGAGGGACTTGAGCAAAACTCTGAAAAAAGGCTGACAAAAGGACTGCTGATGCTGTTGGATTCTGACCTCCCTGCACTCGAAATGGATTTTCTGGTGCTACAGAACTCCAAATGGCGCGCTCTCAACGGCGTTGGAAAGTAGACATCCAGAGCTTTCCAGCATTATATATTAATCCATACTTTATTCGGGAATTGACGACGTAAAGTGGCACTCAACGCCAAGTACATGCTGCTGTCTGGAGTTAAACGCCAGAAACACGTCATAACCCGGAGTTGAACGCCAGAAACACGCTATAACTCGGCGTTCAACTTCATGAAAAGCCTCAGCTCGTGGATAGATCAAGCTCAGCCCAAGCATACACCAAGTGGGCCCCGGAAGTGGATTTATGCATCAATTACTTACTCATGTAAACCCTAGTAGCTAGTCTAGTATATATAGGACATTTAACTATTGTATTAGACATCTTTTGACCATTCGGTCTTTTGATCACCTTCATGGGGGCTGGCCATTCGGCCATGCCTGAACCTTTCACTTATGTATTTTCAACGGTGGAGTTTCTGCACACCATAGATTAAGGGTGTGGAGCTCTGCTGTACCTCAAGTTTCAATACAATTACCATTACTTTCTATTCAATTCTCTTTTATTCTTATTCCAAGATATACGTTGCACTTCAACTTGATGAATGTGATGATTCGTGACACTCATCATCATTCTCACCTATGAACGCGCGTGACTGACAACCACTTCCGTTCTACTCTAGGCTGGGCGCATATCTCTTAGATTCCCCAACAGAATCTTCGTGGTATAAGCTAGATAGATGGCGACATTCATGGGGATCCGGAAAGTCTAACCTTGTCTGTGGTATTCCGAGTAGGATCCCGGGAATCTGAAAAGTCTAACCTTGTCTGTGGTATTCCGAGTAGGATTCCGGTATTGAATGACTGTGACGAGCTTCAAACTCCTGAAGGCTGGGCGTTAGTGACAGACGAAAAAGAATCAAGGGATTCTATTCCAACCTGATTTAGAACTGACAGATGATTAGCCGTGCTGTGACAGAGCATTTGGACTATTTTCACTGAGAGGATGGGATGTAGCCATCAACAAGGGTGATGCCTCCAGACGATTAGCCATGCAGTGACAGCGCATAGGACCATTTTCCCGAGAGGATGAAAAGTAGCCATTGAAGACGGTGATGCCCTACATACAGCTTGCCATGGAAAGGAATAAAAAGATTTGGATGAATGTAATAAGAAAGTAGAGATTCGAGAGGAGCACAGCACCTCCATACGCTTATCTGAAACTCCCACTATTGATTTACATAAGTATTTCTATCCTATTTTATTTTCTGTTTATTATTAATTTTCGAACTCATCATAAACCATTTAATCTGCCTAACTGAGATTTACAAGGTGACCATAGCTTGCTTCATACCAACAATCTCTGTGGGATCGACCCTTACTCACGTAAGGTATTACTTGGATGACCCAGTACAATTGCTGGTTAAGTTGAACGGAGTTATGATCACACCAGGGATTATTAAGATCCTAATTCATCACACCATGATCTCTTTGGGGTATTTTTGATTTCATACAAATACAAAGAGACCAACTTTGAGGATCACAATTTCGTCCACCAACGACCCGAGGTTTGAATACTCAGTTATCAATTTCAAAGGGGTTTGTTACTTGTGACAACCAAAACGTTTGCACGAAGGGATTTCTGTTAGTTTAGAAGCTATATCTACAACGCGAATATTTTTATAAATTTCTTTACTGGCAAAAATCCTAACATCAGGCATCTTCAACTACAGTTAAGCCCTCAACAAAAAGAATTAAGAGGATTATAAAGGTGGATGAAAAAGAGAAAGCCTTCCCAGCAAAGGCATTGCGCGATTTCCCAACCGCTACTGTAAGCAGATGTTCCCCATTCTAGCAGCAAGGAATTACAACAACGAACACCTTCTTATCCTCCCGCCCCGTATTGCTGAATTTATTGAGCCGCAGATTGCACAAAGACACTAGGGATTCCTTCTGAGACAGCCACGGCAGGTTAATCTTTCATAGGTAGTCGAGTTCTACTCTAATTTCCACCTGCCAACCCTGCAGTCTGTCTATGTCCATCAGACGCAAGTCCCCATTACAGAAGAGGTCATTCAACGAGCTCTGGATCTTTTCCCTTCCCCCGAAGGACTGGATGCATTTCAAGAGGCCGCACTCAAGTGCCAGACGTAACAATTGGACTGGGACGCTGTTCTCAGAGTTACCGCACAACCTGGCAGCAGATGGATTTTTGGATACCATCGTTCCTTGATGGGATATTTTTGGTTGAAAAATTAATTTCTCCCAAAATAACACCAATCTAACCGGCAAGTGCACCGGGTGTCATCAAGTAATAAAACTCACGGGTGTGAGGTCGATCCCACATGGATTGAAGGATTGAGCAATTTTAGCTTAGTGGTTGATTTAGTCAAGCGAATCAAGATTTGGTTGATTGATGGGTAACTTGCAGAATTTAAATTGCATTGAAAGTAAAGAGAACAAGAAATAAATTGCTGAATCTTAAAGAGCAAGAAAATAAATGGCAGAAACTTAAAGAACAAGTAATGTAAATTGCAAGAATCTTAAATGACAAGAAATGTAAATGGCTTGAAATGTAAAGGGGATTGGGACTTGGATTTGCAAGAATTAAGCAAAGAGAAATTAAATTGCATCAAACTGAAGAGTAAATGGGAATTGGGGTGAATCGGATTCAATTAGGCAAGTAAAATAAACAAATAAAGCAAGAAATAGAAGATTGAAATGGTAAATTGAGATCTCAGGACCCAAGAGACTAGAAAACCAAGTCTAGATCTCAATGCCTTCCTAGATCCAACAAGAACAATAGCAAAGGAATTGTAAATTGCAAAGAGATTAGATGAAGAAGCAATGAACCGAATTGGAAATTAAATTGCAGTGAAAATCAACAGAGAGATCTAAGGTGAGATTGAAACAGAATTCCTTCAATTCTCCAACCCAAGATCGAAGACAAGTGTATTTGAAATTGAAAACAATCAAACTAAGAAATTCAAAGGCATTCAAGCTCCCAAAACAGAAAAGAAATTCTCTCAAAACTCTAAAAGGGAAGCTCCCAATGCTTAACAGGAAAGAAAAACTCTATGAAAACTAAAAAGGGAAGCTCTCCGAATAAATTGAATCTAAGCCTATTTATACACTTTCTTCAATTGATCTTCAAGCCTTGAGTTGGGCCTTTGCTCTTGGTGGATTTGGGTTGAAAGAGGCCTTGGTTGATTGCTCTTGAAGTTTGGAGAGGAACCCAAGTGAACCAATTGAACCGGAATTGAGTTTTGCAAATTTGAATTCAAAGTTAGCCTCAAAGTTAGGGGGCTAACTTCAAAGCTAACTTTTTCTAGCAGCAAAACAAATTTGCTGCACTTCACGTTTGGGCCAACGTTAGGGGGCTAACTTTGACCCTAACGTTGGCCTTGCTTTGAGTTGGAGTGGCGCCAACGTTAGCCTCCAAGTTAGGGGGCTAACGTTGGCGCAAACGTTGCACACCCTGGAGGACAATTCAGATGCCAACGTTAGCCTCCAAGTTAGGGGGCTAACGTTGGCGCAAACGTGGCTAGCCCTGGGAGAAATTTTTAGCTTCCAACGTTAGCCTCCAAGTTAGGGGGCTAACGTTGAGGCTAACTTCAACTCCAACTTCATTCCTCCTGGTTCAATTTCACTTGATTCCTTGTCTTCTCTTAGTTTCTAGCCAATCCTTCTCACTTCAATCCTTTTCCAAGCTTTCTTCCCCTATCATAAATCAACCAAACACATCAAAGCTATGCTTGAAATCATGAGATGATCATTATATCCTAATATGCACCAATTATGGCATCAAACCTCATGAAAAAGCATTAATTCACATATGGTTGATTCAATCAAAGGAAGCATGAAAATCTACCTAAATTGGCTTGCTTGTAGCTTAAGAAAGTGCATAATTCAAGTAAAAACAAAAGAAAAAGACTAGTCAAACTAGGCTAAGATGACTTGTCATCACAACACCAAACTTAAAGCTTGCTTGTCCCCAAGCAAGAAATGAACTATGCTCAAAAGTTCTTTCAATTAAGATGGGTTGAGGAACACTTGTAAAATACAGTGAGAGAAGTGATTAAGTAACAGTGGGGTAAACTCTAAATTATATGCTCAAGCAAGGGTTTCAGTGCTCATTAGTCCTTACATATTGGGAGTCGTAGGTCTTTAGGATTTTCATCCAAATGGTATTATGGAGCTCTCTTTATATGTAATCACCTTGAAGCAGCTTATAGTTTCTGTGCTTTGACCTCGACTCTAAGTGTCATGTCTCAAGGCGGCTCTTTAAATAAGCTTTCAATCAATACTCCTAAACCAGTTGGTTTTAAGGTATTAGGTGTTAAAGCACCCCTCAGGATTTACTTGCTCAAGCCTCTTTCCTTGACACACTTCAACCACAAGCATTTACTAGGATAGCAACTCTTTGAGTTTTTGTTTCTTTCTTTCTTTTTCTGCCTAGTAATTGATGCTCAGAGCCTTGGGCCATGTTCTTTCTGTTTTTGTATTTTCTTTTCTTTCTTTTGTTTTGTTTGCTGCTTCTTGGATCAATAGATTTTTGAGAATCTCTACAATACTTCTTTGAATTTCATGTCCTGCCTATGAGCTCCCATGCAAGTTTTCACAAGCATGCAACCTCAATACATGATCATACAACTAGAACCACCACTTCTCCTAATCTTTTGCTTGCCTCAAAAACTGATTTATTCCTCAATCCTTCTTTTCAAAGAACTTTCATGTGATGCATTCTTGAAATTGAGTGCAAACAAGTTTTGAAGATAAGAATGTTGTGACTGATAAGCCTTCTTGCTTATTGACTTATAAAGGAAGATTATGCTATGCATGCAGGCAGGAATATAAAAAGAAAAACTATATGATGCAGACAAACAGGACAAATAAGGATACAATCCAACTTTCAACCATAGCAACATTTGATGTAAAACATCACTTAACAATACAACCTGTTGGAGTTCACTTGCTTTCCTTCTCATCATCATCATTGCTAGCCTTTATGTTCATATTGATGATGCGTAATCCCTCCAAAGGCTTGTATGACATTCTGCAATGATATTAAAAGTTGCTTGTTTCCCAAGCACTTAGAAACAGTGGTTAGTCTGCATAATTTATTTGTGGGCTTTTTGAACTTACTTTGGTGTGGGAACACCAAACTTAGTTCCTTGCCAATGCATCAAATTAACCATGTGTGAAACTCTTTTTTTTCTTTCTTTTTTTTTTCAAAAGCAATAAAACTGAAAATGGCAAAATAGTTAATTAGTTTGTCTAAATGCTTGAAGCTAGCATTATGCAGAAGGTGAGAATATATTGTATGATGGAATTTTGGTGGAACACCAAACTTAGAATCCTTCATTCTCCCTTAGATTGTTTTGGTGTGCAACACCAAACTTAGCTTCTTGCAATATAGATAAAACTAATTAACAGTTTTATTGAATTGGATATGAAAGGATGGTTACCTCTGGTTGGGTTGCCTCCCAACAAGCGCTCTTTTAGTGTCATTAGCTTGACATTGAGGCTCTCTTTTATGGTGGTTGGTGCTTGTAGGGCCTCAATTTGTCTCCCCTGACTGTGATTCTCTTCTTTGTTTTCTGGTGTTCAATCTCAGCATGCTCTAATGAGAGTATGTTGCTGACAATGTAGTAGTCCTCATTTTGTTGATTTGACTCCAGCTGTTGATATATCAGCTGTACTTTGTCACCTTTGGAAAGCCCCTCTGTTGGAATCTTCCTATTCTTCCAACCCCTTTTTGTCTTGTTCCTGCTTTTCATCCTTCCTTTTGTTGACCTTTCTTTTCTGGTCATGGGCTTCTCTTGGGGACCTCTCTTCTTTGTGGCTAATATTCCAATATCTTCTTGAGCTTCTTCATTAATTTGCACAATCCTTGTCCTTGGGGTGTTGCTGTGACTTTCTTTGTCATTTTCTCCCTTCAGCTGTGATTCTCCCTTATCAATTTCCATAGAGTCTTTCTTCTTTTCACTAAACTGTGCCTCTGATAAGACCTTCAGAATGACCCTCTGATCATGCATCCTGAGAGTCAACTCCCCTGTCTCTATGTCTATGATGGCTCTAGCCGTGGCCAGGAATGGCCTTCCTAGTATCACAGAGTCACCATCATCCTCGTCTGACTCTAGAACCACAAAGTCAGCAGAGTATATAAAGCTGTCCACCTTGACCAACAGATTTTCAACTACACCCCTAGGGTGCACCATTGACTTATCTACAAGCTCCAGTGACATTTGTACTGGTTTGACTTCTTCTATATGCAGCTTTTTCACCAGGGAGGATGGTATTAAATTAATACTTGCTCCGAGATCGCACATTGCTTTAGTGATGGTCACTTCCCCAATGGTGCAAGGTAACAAGAAACTCCCTGGGTCCTCAAGCTTAGGAGGCAGCCCTTTTTGAATCAAGATTCTGCATTCCTCAGTGAGTGATACGATTTCCTTCTCGTCCCAACTTCTTTTCTTGTTGATAAGGTCTTTCAAGAACTTGGCATATAAAGGCATTTGCTCAAGTGCTTCAGCTAGAGGAATATTGATTTCCAGCTTCTTGAAGGTCTCAAGGAACTTGTGGAAATGTTGGTCCTTAACCTCTTTGTTGAATTTCTGAGGATATGGCAGTTGAGATGTGATGCTCTTTTCGATCTGCTGCTTTCCTTGATTCTTTTCCTTTGAGCTATGTGGCTGGTCCCCCTGTTCTTTGAGTTTCTCATTGTTTTTGGTTGGCATCACAACTTGCTCCTCAGCTTGATCTGCTTTTGTTTGCTTCTCTTCCTCTGGTTGTTTCTTTGGAGTGTCATTGTTGCTCATCAATATTCTCCCACTTCTCAATTGTATTGCCTTACACTCCTCCTTGGGATTTGGGATTGTGTCACTAGGCAATGAGCTTGAAGGTCTCTCAACGGACATTTGCTTGGAAATTTGCCCGATCTGCCTTTCTAGGTTCTTTATGGAGGCCTCATGATTTTTGTTTGTCATTTCTTGTAATTTCATCATTTTCTCTATCATGGATTCCAAGTTGGTGATTCTTTGGGGTTCAGGTGGTGCTTGTGGTGGGTTGTGAGATGTGGTTGGTGGATGATAGGAATTTTGATTAGTGGATTGGTACTGGTTGGGATTGGGGTAAGTGGTTTGTGGTTTTCTATAGGTATTTTGGTTGGTTTGTTGCTGGTTGAAATTTTGATTGTGTCTTGGGTTGTTTTGGTTTGAGTTTCTCTGCCATGGTTGTTGGTTTTGGTTGTGAGTGTCTCCCCATCTGAGATTGGGGTGATTCTTCCATGAGGGGTTGTATGTATCACCATAAACTTCATTTGAATTAGAATGCATATACTGAACTTGTTCTTGCTGTGGCTCTTCTTGAACTTCTTCATTTTGTCCCCATGTGGTTGATGGTTGGCTAGTGTTGACTGCTGCAACTTGAAGGTTGTCAATCCTCTTGGTCATTTGCTCAAATTGTTGTTGAATTTGCTGCTGCATTAGTTTGTTTTGAGCCAGGATTGAATCCACTCCTTCTAGCTCCATTACTCCTCTTCTCTGTGATGGTTGGCGACTTCTTTGATGAGCAAAGAAGTATTGATTGTTGGCCACCATATCAATAAGTTCTTGGGCCTCCTCTGCAGTTTTCATGAGTTGCAAGGAACCTCCAGCTGAGTGATCCAATGATTCCTGAGACTTCAGTGTTAAGCCTTCATAGAAGTTCTGCAGCTTCTCCCATTCATTAAACATGTTGGAAGGGCACTTTCTGACTAGAGCTTTGTACCTCTCCCATGCCTCATAGATGGGTTCATTCTCCATTTGTGTGAACGTTTGTACCTCGGCCTTCAACCTTATAACTCTCTGTGGTGGATAAAACTTGGCAAGGAACTTGGTCACCAAGTCATCCCAATTATTGATGCTGTCCCTTGGAAATGATTCCAACCATTGTGTAGCCTTATCCCTGAGAGAGAATGGGAATAGCATTAATTTGTAGCTGTCAGGAGGTACTCCATTGGTTTTGACAGTGTTGCATATCCTCAAGAAGGTGGATAAGTGTTGATGTGGGTCCTCAAGTGATCCTCCACCAAAAGAGCAATTATTCTGAACCAGAGTGATGAGTTGTGGCTTGAGTTCAAAATTGTTTGCATTGACATTTGGAGCCAAGATGCTGCTTCCACAATGTCTAGGATTGGCAAAGGTATAGGAAGCCAAAACTCTCCTCTGAGGAGGATTTTCATTGTTGTTGTTTGCTCCTCCTGGTGGATTAGTTGAATGTTCCTCCATCTCATGAAATTCTTCTTCTGATTCCTCTTCTCCGACAATATTTTTCCCTCTTTCAGCTCTCCTTAACCTCCTGAGGGTCCTTTCATCTTGTTCATGCAGACTTAGTGTGCTTCTTCTTGTACCTGACATACAAGCATGACAAAAGGAATTCACAAACCAGTGATGTTTCAATTTACTGCTAAATTGAAGTTTTAGTTAGTTTAAACAATAAATCAAACAGTTAGTGGGTTAATCAAAATTTAAAGAAAAAGTGCTTGATCTAAATTTACCACCTCACTTAATCATTGTCAATCTAATCAATCCCCGGCAACGGCGCCAAAAACTTGATGGGATATTTTTGGTTGAAAAATTAATTTCTCCCAAAATAACACCAATCTAACCGGCAAGTGCACCGGGTGTCATCAAGTAATAAAACTCACGGGTGTGAGGTCGATCCCACAGGGATTGAAGGATTGAGCAATTTTAGCTTAGTGGTTGATTTAGTCAAGCGAATCAAGATTTGGTTGATTGATGGGTAACTTGCAGAATTTAAATTGCATTGAAAGTAAAGAGAACAAGAAATAAATTGCTGAATCTTAAAGAGCAAGAAAATAAATGGCAGAAACTTAAAGAACAAGTAATGTAAATTGCAAGAATCTTAAATGACAAGAAATGTAAATGGCTTGAAATGTAAAGGGGATTGGGACTTGGATTTGCAAGAATTAAGCAAAGAGAAATTAAATTGCATCAAACTGAAGAGTAAATGGGAATTGGGGTGAATCGGATTCAATTAGGCAAGTAAAATAAACAAATAAAGCAAGAAATAGAAGATTGAAATGGTAAATTGTGATCTCAGGACCCAAGAGACTAGAAAACCAAGTCTAGATCTCAATGCCTTCCTAGATCCAACAAGAACAATAGCAAAGGAATTGTAAATTGCAAAGAGATTAGATGAAGAAGCAATGAACCGAATTGGAAATTAAATTGCAGTGAAAATCAACAGAGAGATCTAAGGTGAGATTGAAACAGAATTCCTTCAATTCTCCAACCCAAGATCGAAGACAAGTGTATTTGAAATTGAAAACAATCAAACTAAGAAATTCAAAGGCATTCAAGCTCCCAAAACAGAAAAGAAATTCTCTCAAAACTCTAAAAGGGAAGCTCCCAATGCTTAACAGGAAAGAAAAACTCTATAAAAACTAAAAAGGGAAGCTCTCCGAATAAATTGAATCTAAGCCTATTTATACACTTTCTTCAATTGATCTTCAAGCCTTGAGTTGGGCCTTTGCTCTTGGTGGATTTGGGTTGAAAGAGGCCTTGGTTGATTGCTCTTGAAGTTTGGAGAGGAACCCAAGTGAACCAATTGAACCGGAATTGAGTTTTGCAAATTTGAATTCAAAGTTAGCCTCAAAGTTAGGGGGCTAACTTCAAAGCTAACTTTTTCTAGCAGCAAAACAAATTTGCTGCACTTCACGTTTGGGCCAACGTTAGGGGGCTAACTTTGACCCTAACGTTGGCCTTGCTTTGAGTTGGAGTAGCGCCAACGTTAGCCTCCAAGTTAGGGGGCTAACGTTGGCGCAAACGTTGCACACCCTGGAGGACAATTCAGATGCCAACGTTAGCCTCCAAGTTAGGGGGCTAACGTTGGCGCAAACGTGGCTAGCCCTGGGAGAAATTTTTAGCTTCCAACGTTAGCCTCCAAGTTAGGGGGCTAACGTTGAGGCTAACTTCAACTCCAACTTCATTCCTCCTGGTTCAATTTCACTTGATTCCTTGTCTTCTCTTAGTTTCTAGCCAATCCTTCTCACTTCAATCCTTTTCCAAGCTTTCTTCCCCTATCATAAATCAACCAAACACATCAAAGCTATGCTTGAAATCATGAGATGATCATTATATCCTAATATGCACCAATTATGGCATCAAACCTCATGAAAAAGCATTAATTCACATATGGTTGATTCAATCAAAGGAAGCATGAAAATCTACCTAAATTGGCTTGCTTGTAGCTTAAGAAAGTGCATAATTCAAGTAAAAACAAAAGAAAAAGACTAGTCAAACTAGGCTAAGATGACTTGTCATCATTCCTGACCTAAGGGAATATTGGCTTTCGCACTCACCTTGGAGGCTCGTGTATGGGCCCAGATTATGTCCCATTATGTCTTTTCGAGCACTCATGAGTCCTCCTTCACTGCAGCCATGGCCGTTCTACTATGGTGCATCCTCACAGACCAGCCTCTATACCTACCAAGACACATCCGGAATGCCATAGGACACGTACAAATTGTGGGCAACTTACCTTTTCCCGCCTTGGTCTCAGATCTTGTCTTAGCCGCCGGAGTCTCCTACAGAACTGGGGACACCAAATCCATGCTTCCACGGGATGATCAGTATGTCCCTAACGTGAAATATCTCAGATCACCAACAGCCACTACCAGCCAGTCCGCAGAACAAGCTGCAGACATTCTCTTTTCCACACCACAAGCACATTCAACAAGTTAGCTGCTCCATCAAATACTGGAGAGGTTGGACCGGCAAAACCAGAAAGCAAAGCTACGAGAGCGCCACAACTAGCGCCGATTCAAATACCTCAAGGAGCTACTTACAAGCAACCATAGACCTGACAAAGACCCAGACACTCCAGACTCCACTTCATTTACCAGCACAGGGAGCCATGACGGTCCCGACTGTGGAGATACTGCTACCAGCCCACCTTTGTTCCTGACAGATGGCACCGAGGACGGTGCAAAGCCTTTAGTGTGGGAAGGTCGGTCAGTACCTGACTTCCGGAGGTAATTTCTCTTCCCTAACACCAATTTTCTTTTTTTTAGAATAGGATAGATTGCATAGTAATAGGTTAATTGCATGCATGTTCTACTTGATTAAAAAGATAATAAGTTTCTTTTAAGACCCTATTTTTGAAAAATTTCACTAATTTAAATCAAAACCTTTATGTTAGACTTGTTTGAAGTTGTAATTGGAACATGGTTTTCGAGTTAAAGAACACACAACCTGTGAGACTTTGAGCCTAAATACATGGTTACATTATTTAAACATAACTATTTTATTCTTGTGTGTTTACTTCTCTATTATTGTAATTTGAATTTTGTTTTATCCTATATGTCCAATGTTAATGTGTTATATGCATGCATATGATTGAGGCCATTATTTGTTTAGCTCACGTATCCCAAATAAGCTTACCCTTTAAATTACCTTTGTTAGCCACTTTGAGCCGTTTTAATCCCATTTGTCCTACATTTTACCACATTACTAGCCTTAAGCAGAAAAACAATTAAATATCCCAATTGAATCTTTGGTTAGCTTAAGATAGAAATTGTGTGTTAATTGAATATGGGAAGATTGTGGGAACAAGGGTTAATAAAGGAATGTGTGAAGATAAAATAATGGGAATTTGGGTACCTACTCATGTGAAACTATAAAAGAAAATTAAAAATCTATGTGCATTAATAAGCTATGTTTATTTTCATGTTCTAAAAAAAATTAAATAAGGGGACAAAATTACCCCAATGCTAAATTAAACAATCAATGCACAAGTGATAAAATTAAAATAAAGGTTGATGCATGAGTATGGAATGTGAAAAGAAAATTCTGGGTAGCTAGGTATGAAATTTGAAGTTATATAAAATATACATATATGATTAGGTGAAAGCCTGGGTTAATTAAGGATTCAATTTATAAGCTCACTTAGCCATATATACCCTTACCCTTACCCTAGCCCCATTACAACCTTGAAAAGACCTCATGATGTTTGCATTGGTACATTAAATGCTGTTGATTGGTGAGGTGAAGAACAAAAATTAGAGAGCATGATTAGAGAAGGATGGAGTGATTACCCTATACACTAGAGAGATTAAAGTGCACACACACCATCAGTGAGGGTTCAATGCTTGATTACATGTCCCCTGCTTTCACGAGCTGTCTTCTTACAAATTTACCTACTGTTACTATATGATTTGAACTAGTGGAATCTGCTCCGTGTTTTGTCTTAGAGAACTTATTTATTTTTAATCAGATAGACAAAATCATATAGTTACATTCATGTATTTATCTCCTTCGACTAAGCATGAGGACATGCTAATGTTTAAGTGTGGGGAGGTTGATAAACCATTATTTTATGATTTATATTGTGTTTAATTGAGTGGTTTTATCAAGTCTTTTCACCCACTTATTCATATGCTTTGCATGTATTTACAATTCTTCCCTAAAATTGTTCTATGATTGAAAACTTGCTTCCTAAAGATCTTTTAATTGTATATTTTTATTCTTCTTTATACCATTCGATGTCGTGATCTGTGTGTTAAGTGTTTCAGATTTCATAGGGCAGGAATGACTTAGAAAATAGAGAGGAAGCTTGCAAAAATGGAAGGAACACAAGAAATTGAGGAGATGACCA
Organism: Arachis stenosperma; assembly: GCF_014773155.1. Lineage (NCBI taxonomy): Eukaryota > Viridiplantae > Streptophyta > Magnoliopsida > Fabales > Fabaceae > Arachis > Arachis stenosperma. Next base: position 115,196,162 of record NC_080379.1, read on the forward strand.
GCGAGAAGCTACGCGGACGCATGGCTCATGCAACCACGCGAAATGGAGAAAATCGCAGTGACACGCTCACGTGCCTGATGCGAACGCGTGTATTGGAAGCTGCACGAGTGATGCGAATGCATGGACGACGCGCACACGTGGCACGGAAAAATGCTGAATGACGCACACACGTGGACGACGCGTACGTGTGATGTGCGTGATCTGCAGAATTTACAGAAATGCTGGCGTGGATTCTGGGCCGCGTTTCAACCCAGTTTTCGGTCCAGAAACACATATTAGAGCCAGGGAACATGCAGAGACCAGAGACAACATTCATTCTGGATAATTCTTAGTTTTTTAGATCTAATTTTACTCCTCCTCTAGGTTTTCTCTTTACACATTTATAATTCTTAGGATTTTGTTTTTATTGCTTTTTGGATTGGGATATTGAGAAGAGTTTTTACCTCCGCAAGACTTCATCACTCTAGTTTGTTTTCTTTACTTTTTGCTTACTCTTTCATATCCTTAATTTGTTCAGAGTTACAATTGGATTATTTTTAGAATTTATTAATATAAGAACCATTTTTATTTTTAATTGATTTTTTTTATTATTGTCTATCATGTCTTTCTTTATTTCTTATTTTTATTTTGTGAAATTTACATTCATGATGAGCGAGTAGTTCTCTAACTTGATTGGGAGTTGATTGAAAGGAGAATCTTGAGTTGAAATTCTCAAGAGTAAAATTATAATTGGGTTTATTGTTGGATGACTCTCTAGTCACTGACACTAATCCTTCCCAAGGGAGAGGATTAGAACTTGTGAATAGAAGTAGACTTCCAACTTACTTGACTTTCCTTTACCTAGTGATGACAAGTCATCATATACCCATTTTTCAAGCTAATTTCACTTGTTTTGTTAGCATTTATGCACTTTCTTGCATCCTAAGTAATTGATTTGGAGTGAAAATGCATAACTTCTTTAAATCAAACAACTACCATGAAATTAATGTTAACTCATGAGGTTTAAGCTAATTTTAATTGAATTTTAATTGATTTATAAGCCTCTTGAATTTAGTGATACTTTGAGTAGTTGTTTTGATTTATTGTAGGTGAAGAAAAGAAAAAAAGGAAAAGCGTGGCCTAAGGAAGTGTGGCCCAAGGAGAAGAAAGTGTGGTCAAAGAGAGAAGAAGTGTGGCGCACAACATGAGGAAGGGCAAACATTGCCCTCCACAAGGGCACACTGCCCTCTAGGAGGGCAACATAAGGGAACCAAGCATGAAAGGCAACTCTGCCCTGCCCACTACAAGGGCAGAGCACAAATCTATGCCTTGGAATCAAGAGGAACAAAACCTTGCCCTGCCCTCCACAAGGGCAGTATCGGGCTCACCAAGGGAAGAAAATCAAAGGAAAATGTCTCCATTGCATGCCACAAGAGTCGAACACGGAACAAGGAAGAAGCAAGGAACTAAGCTTGATTATGGTGCCAAGAAAGCCAAGGAAAATGAGTAGCGTGCGTTCCAGCCAAGTTTCGAACTCGGGACATCAAAGTGGGAACACTGCCCTGCCCTCTGCGAGGGCAGGGCCGCATTTTGTTGTGATGTGAATCTGGCGCACTAAGGCACGATTCTGGCGCACCAAGGAACGACTCTGGCAGCACCAACAGCGCACCACAGCACAATTCTGGCGCACCAATTTTTCCTGCCCTACCCTCCGCGCGGGCAGGGCAGCATTCTGCGCACCAATCCTGCGCGCCAAGCCTGCACCACGCCGCACCATGCACGCGCCAAGCATCAAATCCTGCCCTGCCCTCCACAAGGGCAGGGCAGCCTCCTGGAAGCAACTTCTCATGGGCCAAAAATTGAATTAAAAATCCAATTTAATTCAATTCTTCACCAAATCAAAAGCCCATCTAAATCTCAAGATCCAAGAATAGAAAGTGTATAAATAGGAGTTAGTTTGATGTAAAGAGAGGGGATTTTTTTACTTTTACCTTTCACTTTTGAACTTTTGATTTTTACCTTTTACTTGATTTTGAATTCTGCAACTTCTCTTGGTGACTTCACTGAGATTTCAGAGAATTGGGGAGGAGAATTGATCTCTCTTCTTCCTCGTTCTTACTGGAGCACTTTTATTTTTCTTGTTTTGAGTTTTGGGTGTGAAGAGTTGAGGAATTTCTGTCTCAACCTCCATTCAAAATCTCTTTGATTCCTTTCTGCACAATTAAATTGAATTTCAATTTCCTTTATTGCTTCTTCTTCTATTTCTTGTTAATTGCTTTGAGTACTTGGATCTAGGAAGGTAATTGAGATCTAGGCTCTGCTACCTAGTCTCTTGAGCCCTGAGATCCCAATTTACTTTTGGTTCTTCTGTGAACCTCTGCTGCACTTTATTTCCTTACTGTTTGAATCATAATTGTTTCTAATTCAATTCCTGCTCTATTGATTGTTGCAATTCACATTCTCTTGCTTAAATTCCGAAATCCCTGTCCTGAAATCCCTTTTACATTCAAGCAATTTATATTCCTTGCAATTTAAGTTACTACAATTTACATTTCTTGCACTTTAAGTTTCAGTCATTTACTTTCTTGTTCTTTAAGATTCAGTCCTTTTACTTTCAGTTTCTTCTAATTTCTGCAATTCTACCCTTCCCCCTTTACATTTACTGTCATTTACTTCCTGTTAAACACAAATCACTCAACCAATACTTGATTCGCTTGACTAAACCAACCACTAAACTAAAATTGCTCAATCCTTCAATCCCTGTGGGATCGACCTCACTCATGTGAGTTATTATTACTTGATGCGACCCGGTACACTTGCCGGTGAGTTTTGTGTCGGATCGTTTTCCGCACATCAAGTTTTTGGCGCCGTTGCCGGGAATTGAAATAGATTGACAATGATTAAGTGAAGTGGAGGTCTAGATTAAGCACTTTTTCTTTTCTTTTTCTCTAACACACTAACTGTTTGAATTTTTGTTTAAACTAACTAAAACCTCATTCTAGCAATAGATTGAAGTTCTATTGATTTTCTGGATCTTTGTGTTTATTGTTGTGTGTTTGTATGTCAGGTACAGGAAGATCTTCCCCTATTATCTCTGAAATTGACCAGAGGACTCTTCAAAGAATAAGAAGAGCCGAAAGAGGAAAGAACGTCATTGGAGAGGAAGAATCTGAGGAGGAATTCCAAGAGATGGAAGGAGATCCATCAAATCCCAATCAACCAGAAGGAGGAGCCAATAATAACCAACAACAAAGAAGAGTACTGGCTTCCTACACATTTGCAAATGCTAGACACTGTGGGAGTAGCATTCTTCCCCCCAATGTCAATGCAAACAACTTTGAACTAAAGCCACAACTCATCACTTTGGTTCAAAACAACTGTTCTTTTGGAGGAGGACCATTGGAGGACCCAAATCAACACTTATCCACCTTCTTGAGGATTTGTGACACTGTTAAAACCAATGGTGTGCCTCCTGACAGTTACAAGTTGTTGCTCTTTCCATTTTCTCTCAGAGACAAAGCCACTCAATGGCTAGAAACGTTCCCAAAGGAAAGCATCAACACTTGGGATGACTTGGTGAGCAAGTTCCTTGCCAAATTTTATCCCCTCAAAGAATCATAAGATTGAAGACTGAGGTGCAGACATTCACACAAATGGAGGCTGAGAATTTATATGAAGCATGGGAGAGATATAAAGCTCTATTGAGAAAATGTCCACCAGAGATGTTTACTGAATGGGATAAGTTGCAAAACTTCTATGAAGGACTTACTCTAAAGGCTCAAGAAGCACTTGATCACTCAGCTGGAGGCTCATTACAACTCATGAAAACCACAGAGGAAGCTCAAAACCTCATTGATATGGTGGCCAACAACCAATATTTCTTTGCTCATCAAAGACAACGCCAACCATCACAGAGAAGAGGAGTAATGGAGTTAGAAGGAGTGGATTCAATTCTAGCTCAGAACAAGATGATGCAGCAGCAGATTCAACAACAGTTTGAGCAAATGGCCAAAAGAATTGATGGCCTGCAAGTGGCAGCAGTGAGCACCACAAGCCAACCATCAACCACATGGGTGCAAAGTGAAGAAACCCAAGAGGAGCAACAGCAAGAGCAAGTCCAATACATGCACAACCAAAATCCTGGAACAAATGAAGTCTATGGTGATACTTACAATCCATCTTGGAAGAACCATCCCAACCTCAGATGGGGAGACAACCACAATCAAAACCAACAACCATGGCAAAGAAACTCAAGTTAGAACAATTGGAAAAACACAAACCACAACCCCCAGCCAAACACTAACCAAAATACATACAGAAAACCACAAAATAACTACCCCAATTCTAACTATCACCTACCCAATAACCACCCAACTAACCAAAGCACTTACCATCATCCATCAACATCCCAAAACCAACCAATCTCACAAGACTCTCAGAGGATCACTAATCTAGAGCTGCTCATGGAGAAAATGATGAAGAACCAAGAATTGACAACAAAGAACCAAGAAGCTTCCATGAAGAACCTAGAGAGGCAGATTGGTCAACTCTCCAAACAAATTTCTGTTGAAAAATCATCAAGCTCACTACCAAGTGACACCATTCCTAACCCAAAGGAAGAATGCAAGGTCGTGCAACTAAGAAGTGGAAAGATGTTAATGGATGGTAACCAAGGAGCAACCAAGAAACTTATGGAGAATGACAATGAGCCAACAAAGAATGATGAATCCATCAACAAGGACATGACAACCAAGAATGTCCCAGAAAAACTCACAGAAGAAAACAACCAACCACAAAATCTGAAGAAGGGAAAGCAGACCATGGAAGAGCCAATTCCAAGACAACTTCAAGGGGAGAAAAGCTTGACACCCCCAATACCTTATCCACAGAGATTCCACAAAGAGACAAAGGATCAGTATTTCCACAAATTTCTTGAGACTTTCAAGAAGCTGGAAATCAACATACCTTTGGCTGAGGCATTGGAACAAATGCCTCTGTATGCCAAGTTCTTAAAGGAGCTCATCAACAAGAAGAGAAGTTGGAATGAAAAGGAGATTGTGATGCTTAGTGAAGAATGCAGTGCACTCATAAAAAAGGGACTCCCTCCTAAGCTTGAAGATCCTGGAGGTTTCTTCCTACCCTGCACTATTGGAAACCTATTCATTAACAAGGGGATGTGTGACTTAGGAGCAAGCATAAATCTAATCCCATCTTCTTTAGTGAAAAAGCTTGGCATAGAGGAGGTGAAACCAATACAAATATCCTTGGAGTTGGTGGATAAATCAGTAGTATATCCTAAAGGGCTGATTGAGAACCTTTTAGTTAAGGTTGACAAATTCATCTATCCGGCAGATTTTGTGATCTTGGATTCTTCAAAAAATGGAAATGACTCCATAATACTTGGTCGACCATTTTTGGCCACTGCTAGAGCCATTGTGGATATAGAGCAAGGAGAGCTAACTCTCAGAATGCATGAGGAGAGCATCACCTTGAAAGTCTTCCCAGAATTACAAAGGAATGAAGAAACAAGCAAGACAAGTGGTGACTTCCTTCCAAAGCAAATAACCAACAAGGCAGTAGAACAGGAAAACAAGCATCCACAAGAAGAAAAAGGAATTCAAAAAGAAGCTGGGATAATAAACAAAAAGGAAGGTATCACAACTCAAGTCAATGTCAAAGGAAGCATATCAACAAGGAAGAAAAAGAAGAAAAACAAGAAAAGGGCTTACAAAGGGTGGAAGAATAAGAAAATCCCAACAGAAGGATTTGCCAAAGGTGACAAGGTGCAACTAGTGTATCAACAGCTGGGAACAAAGGATTATTACACTGTCAACCAAGTACTCTCTCTTGAGCACATTGAAATTGAGCATCAAGGCACACAGAGAAAGCTTACAGTGAGAGGTGACAAGTTGAGACATCACCAACATCAACCACCCTAAAGGGAGTCCAATGTCAAGCTAGTGACAATAAAAGAGCGCTTCATGGGAGGCAACCCATGATTTAAAACTTCTGTCTTCTCTTTAATAAGCTATGATTTCCTGAGTATGATTTTGAACTTTCATATTTGATAAATGCATATTTTAAAGTACAAGTCAGACTTCTAAGTTTGGTGTCCCTTAAGACACACTTAATTTCTGCTTTTCAAAAAGAAAGGAAGCTATTCTTAGAACATATGCGTAATTCTTTTGATGGAGCATATGACCAAACACTAAGTTTGGTGTCTGCATGTGTAACAATGTTCAGAAGATCATTTCCCAATCATGGAATCAAAACCATACAGAAAGGGATCATGCATCAAATAATTTCTTTAAAAATACATCAATTGTGAAGAATGGTTTGCATTGCTAAGCCGCCCCCTCAATAAAAGATAAGTTTGGTGTTCACCAACTTTTAGCATCTTTAATTAAGGGACACAATTGACCAAAAAAAAAACAAAACAATTCTTTTCCTTTAATACAAATCAATTGCCAACGACTATATTGATGATCTAAGGCTAGTTGTTTTGGTTCATGCAGGAGAAAAAGATTGAGACAAAAGCAAGGAGGGGCCACGGCTAGGAGAAGCTATGAGAGGATGGTCACATGTGCCTAGAAGAACGCGCTCATGGGGAACAGAATTTGCATGCATGCATCCTTGAACACCTAAATGCATGCAGCCAATGGGAGAAGGATCCTCGTCAAAGCCTCAACAATACATGCAGGCCGTCCATTTCATGCATCTCTTGGATGAACAACTCAATCTTAACCCTTCATGAGCACCAACGAGTCCCTCTCTCACTCATTATGGTTTTGTTGGAAAGCTTGAAGAATCCACCTATAAGTAGCCGTTGGCACCAACACGGTATACACACTCTCATTCAAGCCACTTTCATATGCAAGCCATAATCTCTTCCACTTCCAAAACCAACATAATTCCCTTATCTCACACAACAAAACCGAACCAAAACTCATCCCAAACACAACACATACTTCTTCTATTCTCACTTTTTCTTTCGTCTTACCTCAAATCCGATGGCCTCCTCAAGTTCAAAAAGAAGGCCGGGAAAGGAACCTATGGTAGCCGAACCTCCATCATTTGATGCAACCAAATTTAGATCCCAATTCCATGAAGGGAGATATCATAGGTTCATGGAGACAAAGAATGTCATTTATGAGAAAGGCCTTGAGTTGAGAGATGGGGAATACCCCATCATGAGGCAAATCACTAAAGAAAGAAGGTGGGAACTTTTATGTGCTCCTCTTGTTGACATTAGTGCAGTCATGATCAGGGAGTTCTATGCAAATGCTGTAAAAGAAAACAAAGATAGTGCTCCTTACACAAGTTATGTCAGAGGAGTTGAAGTGAGTTTTAGCCCAGCTGCCATCACAAGGGCCCTCAAGTTGAGAACCATAACCTATGTAGAGCCCAGTTATGAAACCAGATTGCAGATAGAAAACAATCCTGATGAGATCTTGCAGGGGTTATGTGTAGAAAATAAAGATTGGGAAAGAGATTCAAAGGGAGTTCCAAGTCACTTGAGGAGGATAAATCTCACTCCTGTGGCTAAGGGATGGTATGAAATAGTGAGGAGATCCATCCTTCCTACTGGAAACGCCTCTTGGGTCACAATCAAATGAGCACTCTTGGCTTACTGCATCTTGCATGGAGGTGAGATCAACCTCGCACAACTCATAGCCGACAGTATTCAAGAGATGGCCAATAGCACAAGCAAATCAAAGGGTCTTGGACATCCAAGTACCATCCTCAGGCTATGTGACAAAGCTGGAGTAATCTTTGAAGATGAGGACACAGAAAAAGTGAAAAAGGGAAAAGGGATCACTAAGAAGAGTATGGAAGGAATAAATGAAGAAGATGATCCAGAGGGGGTGGTAGCTCCCAGACAAAAGAGATCACAAAGAGAGGAAGGACGAAATCAAGCTCATGATGCCATAGACATGAGCCAGCTACACAGAGCGATAGAAGAGCTATCTCAACAACTCATGCAGACTCAACAAGAACAAAATCAGGGGTGCCAAGTGCAATATCTAGAGCCCCATCCAGAGTTTATGGAGCAATATCTGAAAGACAAAGAGGAGAGAGAAGCTTGGCAGCGTCAAATGGAGGAGAGGCAAGAGAGATGGCAACAACAGATGATGACTCAACAGCAAGAATTTCAAGCACAGATCCTTGAAGGACAAAAAGAGCAATACAAAGAATTCAAGGAATCATATGATAAGCTGTATTTTAGTCAAGCTAAAGCAGGGGAATACAGTCACAACCTGTATCAATGGAAGAATATTCATCACACCATGGGAGAAGTGAGATATGCACAAAGAATGGAGAATGATGAAAACATGCAAGCAAGGTTGGAGTACTTGACCCATAATTTGCCAACACTCAATCCTCAGATCAAGCCATTTGAGCAATGCCCTGAATTTGAAGCCAAAGCAACAAGCAAGGTCTCGTCACTATACGGAGGCAACCTTTAAAAGATTGGAAGATGTTGGGCTCTCAGGACTCTTAGATTCTGTCTGGGGTAGAAGATGTCCTGGTGAAGAGATCCGAGATTATTCCAAGATAGGGAAGAGAAAGAAGAAGAAGGGAGAATCAAGCAGCAGCCACGATCAATAAAAGGTGGCAAAGTTCTTTCATTCACCCTCTTTCACTCTTCTAATAAGGAGAAGCATGTCTGAAACATGATATGCCTCCACTGTTTATTTCCTTTTTATTTCTTTTTCTTGTACTTTCTGTTGATTAATAAGTAGCTAGAGAAATGATTTGCATAATGCTTGTCATTCATCACTTAGCTTTAAATTTTGTTTTGTTTCCCATATGCTTGAATAAAAGAGATTTGGTTTGAATTGAAAAGTGAAATATCCAATGTTGCATAAGTAGAATGGAAGTTAATGGTGGTATATATATGTTTGATTAAATGCATAACTCATGAAATAATTGCTGCATAATATCATTTTCATTCAAGTGTGAGTTAGCTTGCTGTTATAAAGACCCTTATCAATAAACCCTTGAGAACAAAAACAAAAAAAAAAGAGGAAGAAGAAAAAGCCAAAATGGCAAGAAAAGCAAAAAAATAAAGGTTGGACACCAATAGCTTGGACCCTAGGACACATGCCTGTGATGTTCTTGTACTAAGATTTGCTTGGATGAGTAAATTCTAAGGGGTATTTTAAAACCCGGTCACTTAGATCAACTGATTTGGGATGGCCAATTGAAAGTCCACAATAAAGAGCAACTTAGATACAGAACATTTAGTTATCCAAAGAGATGCTGGGCATCAATGATCCTAGGAAGAATTAGTGAGCCATGTGTCTGTGGTGGAAAGATGTTGAGTAAAAGAAAGAAAACAATAAAGCCAAAGGCTACTACTGCAACATTTGACACCAAACCTCCAAAAGAATAAGCTTGTTAAGCATTATAAGAAAGAAAAGTTAGCAAGGGAGTGAGTAAAGAGTAAGTCTATTAACAGCAAGTTTAGCAAACCTTTGATGAAAAATGTGTATTATGTAACAGCAAACAATAACTTGAGTTATCATTGTCTGCATAAAGACCCCATAGATCAAGTTCTGCTATATGCCTAATAAGGATAAGTGTCTTTTCTTATTCATTTCAATTTCTCTTAGTTTTGATGCTTGCTTGGGGACAAGCAAGATTTAAGTTTGGTGTTGTGATGACAAGTCATCATATACCCATTTTTCAAGCTAATTTCACTTGTTTTGTTAGCATTTATGCACTTTCTTGCATCCTAAGTAATTGATTTGGAGTGAAAATGCATAACTTCTTTAAATCAAACAACTACCATGAAATTAATGTTAACTCATGAGGTTTAAGCTAATTTTAATTGAATTTTAATTGATTTATAAGCCTCTTGAATTTAGTGATACTTTGAGTAGTTGTTTTGATTTATTGTAGGTGAAGAAAAGAAAAAAAGGAAAAGCGTGGCCTAAGGAAGTGTGGCCCAAGGAGAAGAAAGTGTGGTCAAAGAGAGAAGAAGTGTGGCGCACAACATGAGGAAGGGCAAACATTGCCCTCCACAAGGGCACACTGCCCTCTAGGAGGGCAACATAAGGGAACCAAGCATGAAAGGCAACTCTGCCCTGCCCACTACAAGGGCAGAGCACAAATCTATGCCTTGGAATCAAGAGGAACAAAACCTTGCCCTGCCCTCCACAAGGGCAGTATCGGGCTCACCAAGGGAAGAAAATCAAAGGAAAATGTCTCCATTGCATGCCACAAGAGTCGAACACGGAACAAGGAAGAAGCAAGGAACTAAGCTTGATTATGGTGCCAAGAAAGCCAAGGCAAATGAGTAGCGTGCGTTCCAGCCAAGTTTCGAACTCGGGACATCAAAGTGGGAACACTGCTCTGCCCTCCGCGAGGGCAGGGCAGCATTTTGTTGTGATGTGAATCTGGCGCACCAAGGCACGATTCTGGCGCACCAAGGAACGACTCTGGCAGCACCAACAGCGCACCACAGCACAATTCTGGCGCACCAATTTTTCCTGCCCCGCCCTCCGCGCGGGCAGGGCAGCATTCTGCGCACCAATCCTGCGCGCCAAGCCTGCACCACGCCGCACCATGCACGCGCCAAGCATCAAATTCTGCCCTGCCCTCCACAAGGGCAGGGCAGCCTCCTGGAAGCAACTTCTCATGGGCCAAAAATTGAATTAAAAATCCAATTTAATTCAATTCTTCACCAAATCAAAAGCCCATCTAAATCTCAAGATCCAAGAATAGAAAGTGTATAAATAGGAGTTAGTTTGATGTAAAGAGAGGGGATTTTTTTACTTTTACCTTTCACTTTTGAACTTTTGATTTTTACCTTTTACTTGATTTTGAATTCTGCAACTTCTCTTGGTGACTTCACTGAGATTTCAGAGAATTGGGGAGGAGAATTGATCTCTCTTCTTCCTCGTTCTTGCTGGAGCACTTTTATTTTTCTTGTTTTGAGTTTTGGGTGTGAAGAGTTGAGGAATTTCTGTCTCAACCTCCATTCAAAATCTCTTTAATTCCTTTCTGCACAATTAAATTGAATTTCAATTTCCTTTACTGCTTCTTCTTCTATTTCTTGTTAATTGCTTTGAGTACTTGGATCTAGGAAGGTAATTGAGATCTAGGCTCTGCTACCTAGTCTCTTGAGCCCTGAGATCCCAATTTACTTTTGGTTCTTCTGTGAACCTCTGCTGCACTTTATTTCCTTACTGTTTGAATCATAATTGTTTCTAATTCAATTCCTGCTCTATTGATTGTTGCAATTCACATTCTCTTGCTTAAATTCCGAAATCCCTGTCCTGAAATCCCTTTTACATTCAAGCAATTTATATTCCTTGCAATTTAAGTTACTACAATTTACATTTCTTGCACTTTAAGTTTCAGTCATTTACTTTCTTGTTCTTTAAGATTCAGTCCTTTTACTTTCAGTTTCTTCTAATTTCTGCAATTCTACCCTTCCCCCTTTACATTTACTGTCATTTACTTCCTGTTAAACACAAATCACTCAACCAATACTTGATTCGCTTGACTAAACCAACCACTAAACTAAAATTGCTCAATCCTTCAATCCCTGTGGGATCGACCTCACTCATGTGAGTTATTATTACTTGATGCGACCCGGTACACTTGCCAGTGAGTTTTGTGTCGGATCGTTTTCCGCACATCACCTAGTAAAGGATAACTAAGTAGAACAACCTTCAATTATCAATTGATCTTGGGAGAACTCCAACAAGGATAGAACTTCCGATTAATCTACTCCCGGTCAAGATTTTTATTTAAATTACATAAATTCTCTGAATTAATTTTCTGTTTACCAAGCTCAAAACCATCTTGGAAAACCTTTGATTAATGGAATAGCACACCTTTCTGCAATTCGTTGGGAGACGACCTGGGATTCATACTCCCAGTATTTTAATTCTAATTTTGTGACAACCACTACAAGAAAAAGGCGCATTTGTAACAAAAAATATTGTTACAAAACGTTGAAATTTTGAAACAAAAGTTTTTTGTAACAAAAAAAGGGTCCATTGCAGTAAGTCCCGTTACAAAAAGTTTTTGTAACGAAAAATGAAACTGTTACAATTCAATACCATATTTTGTAACAATTTTTTCTGATACAAAAAACCAGAAGCCGTTACAAAAGTGGTAACAAATTTTGATTTTGAAGGGATTTTTGGTAACAATATATTTTTTCCTATCATAAAATTTTTTTACAAAATGTAACTTGATTTTGTAACATTTTTTTTCTTTAGTTACAAAACACTATTTATTTTGTAATTATTTTTTTAATTAATATATTAACTAATTTACTCAGCAAATCAGCATTCATATAATATATAATAACATAAATAGTTCAAATATCTTTCATTTAACTAAGATTGTTTTATAAATCTTCAACATATAAACTTTAAAGTACAAACCAACAAGATACATTGGAGAACCCTAATGAACTAGATAGATACATAGGACAAGAAAAACAAGGAATTATAAATCTCCAAAATATAAACTACAAATTACAAACTCCATCATATTCATACATCTTCTTTCTCATGAAGAAGCTTTTAATAAGTGCCACACACCTGAAAAGACGACCAACAATAACAATATGGTGTCAATTAATGCAATTCTAAAAAATTGTCTAGAAAATTTGAGCTTTACTGTCTCTAATACCTATTTCAAATTGTTCAGTTAGTACAAACATGTGAGAAAATCATAACCAAACGGTTCAACTCAAATTAAATGAGACCTGCAACATTGAAAACAAGATACTTTGCAGAGCATGGTTCTTCACATCCTGTCACCTAAGGTTTGAAGCTCCATGAATAATGGCAGAGTTTTGCCAATATCAACAATCTGCTGAAATTCAAAACCCTATTTTATTACCAACCAAAGGCATAAGCACATGCTTATCAAAGCATCAATATCCTCATCACAGAAACTATACACCCATCCTAAATTTTCCATTCAACAAAAAAATCAATATACTTGGCAAAGGAACAAAAAAATTTACAGCAACAAAAGATTTAGCTACAAATTCCACTATTCAAGTATTAATGAATCTAACCTTCTGTTGAGTAAAAGAGAAAGCACTTCCTCTCAGCTTTAAAATTGATATCAACAAACCTGATTGGATCCAAATAATAATAATAATAATAATAATAATAATAATAATAATAATAATAATAATAATAATAATAATAATAATAATAATAATAATAAATCATATTGATTTGTAAACAAAACTAGCTCATCATAATTAGAAAACAAAACAAGTAAGCTCTCTGCAAGACTCATTTAACTAAACTCCTATTATCTATCCCAAAAGAAAAATATTTGTATGCACAAAGACTTGAGGAAATCTAAATTTGGAAGTTCCAAGTAGAGACCATAACCATGGGTTAGTATGCTTCATCATGAATCACATAAAACAAATTTACTTAACTTTCTGATAGTATTAATATATCACCTGTACAACAACTCCACCATCTGAATTTCCTTCACCTCTTATGATACTCAAAATCTTCTCAAATGCACCTTCAAAGATGACAATCTTTTGAATGTCCTATAATCATTAAATAAATTTAAATAAGACAAACACTCTATCATCCAACACAATAAATACAAAAAATACTAGTAGAACAAAAAGTTTACCCCAGCTTCACGCGTCAAGTGAGTAAGAAGCAATAAAGGCTTCGTTCCTTATTACCTGGAGCTGGAGGTAAACTTTGATTATTATATTTCAAGCTTTCTTTCAAAATGAGGATCAATAGGCAACCTATATTAGAATATTCCAATTTTCAAAGGTAAATATTTTTACAGAGTACCAAATTATCACCAACATATTTATTAAAATTTTAACCAGCCAACATAAATATGAAAGGTTAAACAAGTATATATTGTGTAGCCATATGAGAAAATACATCAATTAAGTTTGAAAAAGTTATTGAGAAGACTGCGGAGCTTTCAAGTCTTGTACCTCGCGATCCATGAGCATATCCATTAGCCGTGTTATTCCACGAGGGATGTTCAATATAGCTTCCTGCAACCTGAAGAGGAATCCAGCAAGTGTCTTTAATGAGAAAGATGATTTAACAATTTGAGGAACTAATGCAAATAGAATTTATAATACTAATACCTCTGTGAAGAATTAGTGAGAAGGGCAGTCAGTAGTTGCAAAGTATAGTACTGCACATAATTGAAATTGAAATTGAGCTAAAGTATTACCTTGTAACCAGATCTTAAATCTATCTTCATGGATCACAGAGTTCACCAGAAACTAATTCAATACACAATAATGATTGAGGATTTATCAGAACCTTAAAAGAATTCGATTTTGTCCATGCTCATGGAGCACACACACATTTATGCAAGCATCTCGAGTGCAAATGGAAAATTGGAGAGTAGAAGCTGAAGCTCACCATATCAGATAGTTTTTGGAGTTGTTGCTTATTGGCAGCTGTACGCTCAATGAATTCCAATTCATCATGCAATTCGAGACCCAAATAATAGTCGCTGCACACACATAGCACACAAAAGAAAGACGCGAAAATCACAAAGTATTCGAAAATCTCAGAATCGGAGAAATTGAAGATGAAAACCTAAATAAAAAGAACAGAACCAAGGAAAAGAACAGAACTTGCAAATGGTTCAGAACCAAGGAAAAGAACAGACCAGAATCAATGTAACAGAATTAGAACCAGCAGCAGCAACCCCAGTAGCCCTCTCTTCACAGAACAATTCCTCTCTTTAACAGGCAACAACAGCAATCAGAGTTTCCAGTAGCGATGACAACCGAGCTAGGGGATGATGGAAGCAACAACGGTGGTTCTGGGAAGCAAAGACACGACGTTGGTTCACCTCCACAGCGACGATAACAGCAGCATCACCCTCCGCTGCCTCCCTCTTCGAGTTCTGTTCCTTGCGTTAGTGACAGTGGTTTCCTCTGGTGGCAGCAACGGTGACGAGACATGGTGCCGGTGACAGAATTGACGACTTCCTCCTCAGTTCGCGATTCCAACCGTGGTGGCAACTTCCCTCGACAGCACCAGGGCACAACAGCGACACGGTCAGGGGGCGACGGCGCAGATGACGCGAGCTCGCAGAAGCTCCCCCGACGGCCAGCCCGCGACGGTGCTCTTCCTCTCCTTGGCCTTTGCTCCCTCGCACGCTCCAAGGCAGATCGGCGGTTCAGCGGCGACGGTTTGGGCTGGACGGCGCAAAGCGTGGCTCCCTCTTTCCCTTCCCGATCTCTCTTCTCTGATTCCCACTGTGTGTATGTTGCATTTTTGGAAAGGAAAGGAGGTGGGTGGGGGCTGTGTCATGCGAAGGTGGGGGGGGTGTTTAGGTTAGGTTACAATTTGGGAATTAGGTTTTTGATTTAATTTAAAAATTTAGAGTAAAAAATTAAGAATTTTATAAAAAAATAAAGATAAATATGAATAAATATTTTGATAAAATTGGAGAATAGAATAATTTTAAAATTAAATATATTTTTTAAAAAATATTTAAGAATATTATTTATTAATATATTACTAAGTTTAATTAATTATTTTAATTTAAATTATTAAATGAACATATTAATCATTTTTTATAAAATATAGTTTATGTTTAAGATATTGATTATTTAAATTAAATGATATAATTTTTTATTATTTTTTTATTATCGGGATTTTAATTTTAATTTATTAAATAACGAATTATAATAAAAATTGTACATAAATATTAATTGGCATAAGCTTAAAGTATTTATAAAAATAAATTTAATCACTCTTAATAAATTAATCTCTAAAAGCTCAATTTAATAAAATAAATCGTAATTTAATCATAATACAAATTTCTCAAATTAAATTATATAATGTTTTTATTACTGAATTTTAATTTCAAATTATATGAAATAACCAAATTAATTATTCTTGAAATACTATTTTATTATTAAAACTTTAAATTAATTATTCTTGAAATACTATAAATTTTTATATTTTTTAAATATTAAAACTTTAAATTATAAATAAAAAAATACTCCGTTTAATATATAAATCTCTAAAAATTTATTTTGAATAATACAATAAATCATAAATGATTTAATTTTAAAATAATTTTAAACTCAAAGTATCATTAATTTGACTTAAATATTTTTAGAAAATAAATTTTTGAATATAAAATCTTAAATAAATATAATAAATCATAAATAACTCATTAAGTTAATTTTCAAAAATTTGAAGTCTTACATTTAATATGTTAAAACAAAATTTTTTATTAATTATAAAAAAATCTTTGAATTTTGTGACAAATAAATAACTTGTTACAAAAATATTGTATTTTGTGAAAAATTAATTTTTTGTTATAAAATATTTAGAGCTTTTGAAATAAATAGATATTTTGTTACAAAATGTTTTGAATTTTTACAACAATATAATCTTTTGTTACAAAACATTATAACATTTTGCAACAAAACAACAATTCGATACGAAAGCCAACATAATTTATAACAAAAGAAATCACGTTGTTACAAAATATTGAAATATTTTGTAACAAATTTTCTTGTTGTTACAAAATATTCTTAATTTGTAACAATAAATAATTATTGTTACGAAAAAACTATAATTTGTAACAATTTTAAATTTGATACAAATTTTTTGTTACAAATGTTCCATTTTCTTGTAGTAAACCCTTCTAAATTGATAAGCGGATTTTTGTTGGTTAAGAAATGTACTTGCAACGTATCTCTCATATTAATTTCTTAATCTGCCAATTTCCGCCACGTCAAGGATCTGGGAAGAGATGATTGTGAGGAGCTTCAAACTCGCGAATGTTGGGTGATGAGCGCATAATTTATACGCTTTTTGGCATTGTTTTTAGGTAGTTTTTAATAAGTTCAAGCTACTTTTAGGGATGTTTTCATTAGTTTTTATGTTAAATTCACATTTCTGGACTTTACTATGAGTTTTTGTGTTTTTCTGTGATTTTAGGTAATTTCTGGCTGAAATTGAGAGACTTGAGCAAAACTCTGAAAAAGGCTGACAAAAGGACTGCTGATGCTGTTGGAATCTGACCTCCCTGTACTCAAAATAGATTTTCTGGAGCTACAGAACTCCAAATGGCGCGCTCTCAACGGCGTTGGAAAGTAGACATCCAGAGCTTTCCATAAATATATAATAGTCCATACTTTATTCGGAAATTGATGACGTAAATTGGCGTTGAATGCCAAGTACATGCTGCTGTCTAGAGTTAAACGCCAGAAACACGTCATGATCCGGAGTTGAACGCCCAAAACCCGTTATAACATGGAGTTCAACTCCAAGAGAAGCCTCAGCTCGTGGATAGATCAAGCTCAGCCCAAGCATACACCAAGTGGGCACCGGAAGTGGACTTATGCATCAATTACTTACTCATGTAAACCCTAGTAGCTAGTCTAGTATAAATAGGATAATTTACTATTGTATTAGACATCTTTGGTCTCAGTTTTGTTTTATTCTTCATCTAAGGAGGCTATTGATCACGTTTTAGGGGGCTGGCCATTCGGCCATGCCTGAACCTTTCACTTATGTATTTTCAACGGTGGAGTTTCTGCACACCATAGATTAAGGGTGTGGAGCTCTGCTGTACCTCAAGTTTCAATACAATTATTATTACTTTCTATTCAATTCTCTTTTATTCTTATTCCAAGATATACGTTGCACAACACTTTGATGAATGTGATGATCCGTGGCACTCATCATCATTCTCACCTATGAACGCGCGTGACTGACAACCACTTCCGTTCTACCTTAGGCTGGGCGCATATCTCTTAGATTCCCCAACAGAATCTTCGTGGTATAAGCTAGATAGATGGCGGCATTCATGGGGATCCGGAAAGTCTAACCTTGTCTGTGGTATTCCGAGTAGGATCCCGGGAATCCGGAAAGTCTAACCTTGTCTATGGTATTCCGAGTAGGATTCCGGTATTGAATGACTGTGACGAGCTTCAAACTCCTTAAGGCTGGGCGTTAGTGACAGACGCAAAAGAATCAAGGGATTCTACTCCAACCTGATTGAGAATCGACAGATGATTAGCCATGCTGTGACAGAGCATTTGGACCATTTTCACTGAGAGGATGGGATGTAGCTATCAACAAGGGTGATGCCTCCAGACGATTAGCCGTGCAGTGACAGCGCATAGGACCATTTTCCCGAGAGGATTAAAAGTAGCCATTGATGATGGTGATGCCCTACATACAGCTTACCATGGAAAGAAGTAAGAAGGATTGGATGAAGGCAATAAGAAAGTAGAGATTCGAAAGGATTCTAGCATCTCCACACGCCTATCTGAAATTCCCACTATTAATTTACATAAGTATTTCTATCCCTTTTTATTTTCCATTTATTATTAATTTTCGAAACCCATAACCATTTAATCTGCCTAACTGAGATTTACAAGGTGACCATAGCTTGCTTCATACCAACAATCTCTGTGGGATCGACCCTTACTCACGTAAGGTATTACTTGGATGACCCAGTACACTTGTTGGTTAAGTTAAACGGAGTTGTGGAAAGAAAGTGCTGAGTTAATTTTTTTTGCACATGCCAAAGAGCCATTATTGTTGATCACAATTTCGTCCACCAAGTTTTTGGCGCCGTTGCCAGGGATTGTTGAGTTTGGACAACTGAAGGATCATCTTGTTGCTCAGATTAGGCAATTTTCTTTTCAAAAATCTTTTTCAAAATTTTTCTTTTCTTTTTCGTTTTTTTTTTTACTTTGTTTTCGAAAAAAAATTAATAAAAATCCAAAAAAATCATAAAATCATAAAAACCAAAAATACTTTGTGTTTCTTGTTTGAGTCTTGAGTCAATTTTTAAGTTTGGTGTCAATTGCATGCTTTTAAAATTTTTCTTGCATTTTTCGAAAATTCCATGCATTCATAGTGTTCTTCATGATCTTCAAGTTGTTCTTGGTAAGTCTTCTTGTTTGATCTTGATGTCTTCTTGTTTTTTGTTGTTTGTTGTTTTTCATGTGCATTTTTCGTTTGTTAGAGTCCATGCATTAAAGATTTCTAAATTTGGTGTCTTGCATGTTTTCTTTGCATCAAAAAAATTTTTCAAAATTATGTTCTTGATGTTCATCATGATCTTCAAAGTGTTCTTGGTGTTCATCTTGATATTCATAGTGTTCTTGCATGCATCATGTGTTTGATCCAAAATTTTCATGTTTTGGGTCATGTTTGTGTTTTTCTCTCTCATAATTAAAAATTCAAAAATCAAAAAAATATCTTTTCCTTATTTTTCTCATAATTTTCGAAAATTTGAGTTGACTTAGTCAAAAATTTTCAAAATTAGTTGTTTCTTACAAGTCAAGTCAAATTTTCAATTTTAAAAATCTTATCTTTTCAAAATCTTTTTCAAGAATTATATATTTTTCATTTTTTTTATTTTTCGAAAAGTTCAAAAATCTTTTTCAAAATATTTTCAAAATCTTTTTCTTATCTTTATATCAAAATTTTCAAAAAACTCACTAACAATTAATGTGAGTGAAGTAAGTAATTTTAAATTTTTGAATTTAATCTTTTTATCTTTTATCATATCTTTTTCAAAAATTTTATCTTTTTTAAAAAAAAAATTGATTTCAAAATATCTTATTTAACTTCTTATCTTCTTATCTTTTTAAATTTTGATTTCAAATCTTTTTCAATCAACCAACTAACTTTTTGTTTGTTTCTTATCTTTTTCAAAACCACCTAACTACTTTTCCCTCTTCAATTTTCGAAAATACCTCTCTCTTTTTCAAAAATTCTTTTTAATTGTTTTAAATTTTAATTTTAATTATATCTTATATTTAATTTTCAAAAATTACTAACCCCTTTTTCAAAATTATTTTCGAAATTCTCCCTCTCTTTTCTTATTCTATTATTTAATTACTAACACTTCTCTTCACCTCTCTCCATCCAAATATCCGAACCCACTCTTCTACATTCTTCCCCTCTTTTCATCTTCTACTAACATAAAGGAATCTCTATACTGTGACATAGAGGATTCCTCTTCTTTTTCTTGTTTTCTTCTCTTTCATATGAGCAGGAACAGGGAAAAAGGCACTCTTGTTGAAATTGATCCAGAACCTGAAAAGACTCTGAAGAGAAAATTAAGAGAAGCTAAGTTACAACAATCTAAAGGTAACCTTTCAGAAACATTAGAACAAGAGAAGGAGATGGCAGCCGAAAATAATAATAACGCAAGGAGAATGCTTGGTGACTTCACAAAGCCAACGTCCAAATTTGATGGAAGAAGCATCTCCATTCCTGCCATTGGAGCCAACAACTTTGAGCTGAAACCTTAGCTAGTTGCCTTAATGCAACAAAAACTGCAAGTTTTATGGACTTCCATCTGAAGATCCTTATCAGTTTTTAACTGAGTTCTTACAGATCTGTGAGACTGTAAAGACGAATGGAGTTGATCCTGAAGTCTACAGACTCATGCTTTTCCCTTTTGCTGTAAGAGACAGAGCTAGAATATGGTTGGATTCACAACCCAAGGATAGCCTGGACTCCTAGGATAAGCTGGTCACAGCCTTCTTGGATAAATTCTTTCCTCCTCAAAAGCTGAGCAAGCTGAGAGTGGATGTTCAAACCTTCAAACAAAAAGATGGTGAATCCCTCTATAAAGCTTGGGAAAGATACAAGCAGCTGACCAAAAGATGTCCATCTGACATGTTTTCAGAATGGACCATATTAGATATATTCTATTATGGTCTATCTGAATTTTCGAAAATGTCATTGGACCATTCTGCAGGTGGATCAATTCATCTAAAGAAAACACCTGCAGAAGCTCAAGAACTCATTGACATGGTTGCAAATAACCAATTTATGTACACTTCTGAGAGGAATTCCGTGAATAATGGGACACCTCAGAGGAAGGGAGTTCTTGAAATTTATGCTCTGAATGCCATATTGGCTCAGAACAAAGTATTGACTCAACAGGTCAACATGATCTCTCAAAATCTGAATGGATGGCAACATGCATCCAACAGTAGTAAAGAGGTAGCTTCTGAAGAAGCTTATGATCCTGAGAACCCTGCCATGGCAGAGGTTAATTAAATGGGTGACCCTTATGGAAACACCTATAATTCATCATGGAGAAATCATCCCAATTTCTCATTGAAGGATCAACAAAAGCCTCAACAAGGCTTTAACAATGGTGGACGCAATAGGCTGAGCAATAGCAAGCCTTTTCCATCATCTTCTCAGCAACAGACAGAGAATTCTGAACAAAACACTTCTAATTTAGCCAATCTAGTCTCTGATCTGTCAAAAGCCACTTTCAATTTCATGAGTGAAACAAGATCCTCCATCAGAAA
The DNA here is from genome assembly GCF_014773155.1 of Arachis stenosperma. NCBI lineage: Eukaryota > Viridiplantae > Streptophyta > Magnoliopsida > Fabales > Fabaceae > Arachis > Arachis stenosperma. Next base: position 115,217,451 of record NC_080379.1, read on the forward strand.
TCTGGAGGCACAAGTGGGCCAGCTGAGTACGAAAGTCATTGAAACTCCTCCCAGTATTCTCCCAAGCAATACAGAAGAGAATCCAAAAGGAGAGTGCAAGGCCATTGATATAATCAATATGGCCGAATGCACAAAGGAGGAGGAGGACGAAAATCCTAGTGAGGAAGACCTCCTGGGACGTCCCTCAAGCAAGAAGGAGTTTCCTATTAAGGATCCAAAGGAATCTGAGGCTCATATAGAGACCATAGAGATTCCATTAAATCTCCTTCTGCCATTCATGAGCTCTGAAGACTATTCTTCCTCTGAAGAGGATGAAGATGTGACTGGAGAGCAAGTTGCTCAATATTTAGGAGCTATCATGAAGCTGAATGCCAAGTTGTTTGGTAATGAGACTTGGGAAAGTGAACCTCCCTTGCTCATTAGTGAACTGGATACCTGGATTCAGCAAATTTTACCTCAAAAGAAACAAGATCCTGGCAAGTTTTTGATACCTTGTACCATAGGCACCATGACCTTTGCAAAAGCTCTGTGTGATCTGGGGTCAGGGATAAATCTTATGCCACTCTCTGTAATGGAGAAGCTGGGGATCATTGAGGTACAACCTGCCTTGTTCTCATTACAACTGGCAGACAAATCATTGAGACAAGCTTATGGATTAGTAGAGGACGTGCTAGTAAAGGTTGAAGGCCTTTACATTCCTGCTGATTTCATAATCTTAAACACTAGGAAGGAAGAGGATGATTGCATCATCCTTGGAAGACCTTTCCTAGCCACAGCAGGAGCTGTGATAGATGTCAACAGAGGTGAATTAGTCCTTCAATTGAATGGGGACTACCTTGTGTTTAAGGCACATGGCCATTCCTCTGTGACAAAAGAGAGTAAGCATGAAGAGCTTCTCTCAGTTCAGAGTCAGGAAGAGCCCCCACAGTCAAACTCTAAGTTTGGTGTTGGGAGGCCACAACCAAACTCTAAGTTTGGTGTTAAGACCCCATATCCAAACTCTAAGTTTGGTGTTGGAACTATACAATATTAACCTGATCACCTTGTGGCTCCATGAGAGCCACTGTCAAGCTATTGACATTAAAGAAGCGCTTGTTGGGAGGCAACCCAATTTTATTTATCTAATTTTTATTTTATGTTATTTTATTTTTATTTTGTGTTTTATTAGGTACATGATCATGTGGAGTCACGAAAAAAATATAAAAATTAAAAACAGAATCAAAAACAGCAGAAGAAAAATCACACCCTGGAGGAAGCACAGACTGGCGTTCAACGCCAGTAAGAAGCATCTGGCTGGCGTTCAATGCCAGAACAGAGCATGAATCTGGTGCTGAACGCCAGAAACAAGCAACATTCTGGCGTTTGAACGCCAGGAATGTGCCTAGAGGAAAAGCTGGCGCTAAATGCCAGTAACAAGCATGAAACTGGCGTTCAACGCCAGAAACATGTTACATATGGGCGTTGAATGCCCAGAACGTGCACCACTCGGCGTTTAAATGCCAGAATGGTATGCAAAGGCATTTTACATGCCTATTTTGGTGCAGGGATGGAATTCCTTGACACCTCAAGATCTGTGGACCCCACAGGATCACCTCAGGATCTGTGGACCCCACAGGATCCCCACCTAATATTCCCACCTTACCTCTTAATCCTATTTTACTCTTCCCCATATCACACTTCCCAAAAACCCTTCACCAATCACCTCAATCTCTCTTCCCAATCACTTATTCACCACTCACATCCACCCACTCTTCCCCATAAACCCCAACTACCTTCAAAATTCAAAAACATTTTCCCACCCAATGCCACCCTAAATGGCCGAACCTACCCTCCCCCCTCTCCCTATATATACCCTTCCATTCCACTTCATTTTCACACAACACTACCCCCTCTACTATACCTTGGCCGAACCCACACTCCACCTTCTCCTCCATATTTTCTTCTTCTTCTTCTTCTCTTCTTTCTTCTCTTGCTTGAGGACGAGCAATATTTTAAGTTTGGTGTGGTAAAAGCATAAGCTTTTTGTTTTTCCATTACCATCAATGGCACCTAAGGCCAGAGAATCCTCTAGAAAAGGAAAAGGGAAGACAAAAGCTTCCTCCTCCGAGTCATGGGAGATGGAAAGATTCATCTCCAAAAGCCACCAAGACCACTTCTATGATGTTGTGGCAAAGAAGAAAATGATCCCTGAGGTCCCTTTCAAGCTCAAAAAAAATGAGTATCCGGAGATCCGACATGAAATCCGAAGAAGAGGTTGGGAAGTCCTAACCAACCCCATACAACAAGTCGGAATCTTAATGGTTCAAGAGTTCTATGCCAATGCATGGATCACTAGGAACCATGATCAAAGTATGAACCCGAATCCAAAGAATTATCTCACAATGGTTCGGGGGAAAAATGTGAGGTTGGCGTTCCACTTGCCAATGATGCAAGTAGATGCACGCCCCTACACTAGAAGGGTCAACTTTAATCAAAGGTTGGACCAAGTCCTTACGGACATATGTGTGGAAGGAGCTCAATGGAAGAGAGACTCCAAAGGCAAGCCAGTCCAACTAAGAAGACTAGACCTCAAGCCTGTGGCTAGAGGATGGTTGGAGTTCATTCAACGCTCCATCATTCCCACTAGCAACCGATCTGAAGTTACTGTGGATCGGGCCATCATGATTCATAGCATCATGATTGGAGAGGAAGTAGAAGTTCATGAAGTCATCTCCAATAAACTCTACAAAATAGCCGAAAAGCCCTCCACCATGGCAAGGCTAGCTTTTCCTCACCTTATTTGCCATCTATGTTACTCAGCTGGAGTTATCATAGAAGGAGACATCTCCATTGAAGAGGATAAGCCCATCACCAAGAAGAGGATGGAGCAAGCAAGAGAGACCCTCCACGGTTCTCAAGAGATACATGAGGAAGCTCATCATCAAGAAATCCCTGAGATGCCTCAAGGGATGCACTTTCCTCCCAACAACTATTGGGAACAACTCAACACTTCCTTAGAAGATTTGAGCCACAATATGGAACAATTAAGGGTGGAACATCATGAGCACTCCATCATTCTCCATGAAATAAGAGAAGATCAAAGAGCAATGAGGGAGGAGCAACAAAGACAAGGAAGGGACATAGAAGAGCTTAAGGACATTGTTGGTCCTTCAAGAAGAAGACGCCACTAAGGTGGATTCATTCCTTGTTCTTATTTCTTTCTGTTTTTCGGTTTATATGTTATGTTTATCTATATTTTGTGTCTCTACTTCATGATCATTAGTATGTAGTAACTATGTCTTAAAGCTATGAATAAAATCCATTAATCCTTCACCTCTCTTAAATGAAATATGTTTTAATTCAAAAGAACAAGAAATACATGAATTTCGAATTTATCCTTGAATTTAGTTTAATTATATTGATGTGGTGACAATACTTTTGTTTTCTGAATGAATGCTTGAACAGTGCATATGTCTTTTGATCTTGTTGTTTATGAATGTTAAAACTGTTGGCTCTTGAAAGAATGATGAACAAAGAGAAATGTTATTAATGATCTGAAAAATCATGAAATTGATTCTTGAAGTAAGAAAAAGCAGTGAAAAAGCAAAGGCTTGAAAAAAAATGGCGAAAAAAAATATATATAGAAAGAAAAAGAAAAAGCAAGCAGAAAAAGCCAATAGCCCTTAAAACCAAAAGGCAAGGGTAAAAAGGATCCAAGGCTTTGAGCATCAATGGATAGGAGGGCCCAAGAAAATAAAATCCAGGCCTAAGCGGCTAAATCAAGCTGTCCCTAACCATGTGCTTGTGTCATGAAGGTCCAAGTGAAAAGCTTGAGACTGAGTGGTTAAAGTCGTGATCCAAAGCAGAAAGAGTGTGCTTAAGAGCTCTGGACACCACTAACTGGGGACTCTAGCAAAGCTGAGTCACAATCTGAAAAGGTTCACCCAGTTATATGTCTGTGGCATTTATGTATCCGGTGGTAATACTGGAAAACAAAATGCTTAGGGCCACGGCCAAGACTCATTAGTAGCTGTGTTCAAGAATCAACATGCTTAACTAGGAAAGTCAATAACACTATCCAAAATTCTAAGTTCCTAGAGAAGCCAATCATTCTAAACTTCAAAGGAAAAAGTGAGATGCCAAAACTGTTCAGAAGCAAAAAGCTACAAGTCCCGCTCATCCAATTAGAATTAATATTCATTGATATTTTGAAATTCACAGTATATTCTCTTCTTTTTATCCTATTAGATTTTCAGTTGCTTGGGGACAAGCAACAATTTAAGTTTGGTGTTGTGATGAGCGGATAATTTATACGCTTTTTGGCATTATTTTTAGGTAGTTTTTAGTAAGTTCAAGCTACTTTTAGGGATGTTTTTATTAGTTTTATGTTAAATTTACATTTCTGGACTTTACTATGAGTTTGTGTGTTTTTCTGTGATTTCAGGTAATTTCTGGCTGAAATTGAGGGACTTGAGCAAAACTCTGAAAAAGGCTGACAAAAGGACTGCTAATGCTGTTGGAATCTGACCTCCCTGCACTCGAAACAAATTTTCTGGAGCTACAGAACTCCAAATAGCGCGCTCTTAACGGCGTTGGAAAGTAGACATCTAGAGCTTTCCAGCAATATATAATAGTTCATACTTTATTCGGAAATTGACGACGTAAATTGGCGTTGAACGCCAAGTACATGCTGCTGTCTAGAGTTAAACGCCAGAAACACGTCATCATCCGGAATTGAACGCCCAAAACACGTTATAACTTGGAGTTCAACTCCAAGAGAAGCCTCAGCTCGTGGATAGATCAAGCTCAGCCCAAGCATACACCAAGTGGGCCCCGGAAGTGGACTTATGCATCAATTACTTACTCATGTAAACCCTAGTAGCTAGTCTAGTATAAATAGGATAATTTACTATTGTATTAGACATCTTTGGTCTCAGTTTTGTTTTATTCTTCATCTTAGGAGGCTATTGATCATGTTTTAGGGGGCTGGCCATTCGGCCATGCCTGAACCTTTCACTTATGTATTTTCAACGGTGGAGTTTCTGCACACCATAGATTAAGGGTGTGGAGCTCTGCTGTACCTCAAGTTTCAATACAATTATTATTACTTTCTATTCAATTCTCTTTTATTCTTATTCCAAGATATACGTTGCACAACACTTTGATGAATGTGATGATCCATGACACTCATCATCATTCTCACCTATGAACGCGCGTGACTGACAACCACTTCCGTTCTACCTTAGGCCGGGCGCATATCTCTTAGATTCCCCAACAGAATCTTCGTGGTATAAGCTAGATAGATGGCGGCATTCATGGGGATCCGGAAAGTCTAACCTTGTCTGTGGTATTCCGAGTAGGATCCCGGAAATCTGGAAAGTCTAACCTTGTCTGTGGTATTCCGAGTAGGATTCCGGTATTGAATGACTGTGACGAGCTTCAAACTCCTGAAGGCTGGGCGTTAGTGACAGACGCAAAAGAATCAAGGAATTCTACTCCAACCTGATTGAGAACCGACAGATGATTAGCCGTGCTGTGACAGAGCATTTGGACCATTTTCACTGAGAGGATGGGATGTAGCTATCAACAAGGGTGATGCCTCCAGACGATTAGCCGTGCAGTGACAGCGCATAGGACCATTTTCCCGAGAGGATTAAAAGTAGCCATTGGTGATGGTGATGCCCTACATATAGCTTGCCATGGAAAGGAGTAAGAAAGATTGGATGAAAGCAATAAGAAAGTAGAGATTCGAAAGGATTCTAGCATCTCCACACGCCTATCTGAAATTCCCACTATTAATTTACATAAGTATTTCTATCCCTTTTTATTTTCCATTTATTATTAATTTTCGAAACCCATAACTATTTAATCTGCCTAACTGAGATTTACAAGGTGACCATAGCTTGCTTCATACCAACAATCTCTGTGGGATCAACCCTTACTCACGTAAGGTATTACTTGGATGACCCAGTACACTTGCTGGTTAAGTTGAACGGAGTTGTGGAAAGAAAGTGCTGAGTTAATTTTTTTTGCACATGCCAAAGAGCCATTATTGTTGATCACAATTTCGTCCACCATTGGGCGCAGTGACAGTGTGCAAAAGGATCAATGGATCTTATTCCGACACAAGTGAGAACCGATAGATGATTAGCCCTGCAGTAGCTGTGCCTGGTATTTTTCATCCGAGACGAGAAATTCGACAGTTGATTTGCCGTACAAAGACCGTAGCTGGACCATTTTCATTGAGAGGATCATACAGCTTGCCATGGAAGGGAGGACGCATGATTGGATGAAGACAATAGGAAAGTAGAGGTTCAAAGGCAACAAAGCATCTCCAAACGCTTATCTGAAATTCCCACCAATGAATTACATAAGTATCTCTACGTTATTTTCCGCTTTATTTATCTTTTAATTATCAAATCCTCATAACCATTTGAATCCGCCTGACTGAGATTTACAAGATGACCATAACTTGCTTCAAGCCGTCAATCTCCGTGGGATCGACCCTTACTCACGTAAGGTATTACTTGGACGGCCCAGTGCACTTGCTGGTTAGTTATGCGGAATTGTGAAAAGTGTGATCACAATTTCGTTCACCAGGTTGCATCATGGGATTGGAGCATCGATTTCGGAAGGAGCAACCTCCTCTATACTACAATGAGCCATACCCTTCACAGTGCACATACCCAACTAAAAGATATGGTGGATTTCACAATGACTACATACCTTCACCACCATATGCCTATGACCCATACCTCCAACATAATCTTTAACCACCACATTTTCAAACACCACACCACTACTACCAACAACCACATCCGTACATACCACCTCAAGATACTCATCAACATGAAATACCTCCCACATATACAACCTTCCTCCCAAACTATGAACCTCCTCTTTTTTCACCCCAATTTGAAGCTTTCCCACCATTGGCCCAATACCATCAAGACCTTCAAGCTTTTATACAAGAGCAAGAAGGATTCTGAAGCACACAAGGGCAATTCATGGCTACCATAGCCGAAGCGGTGAACCGCTTGGTTGTACTACGCTCATCTGATCAAGGCACTCCTCTTAAAGAGTGTGAAGGAGTAATTGACGGGTGTAGTAAAGAGGAGAGCATGGAGCCACAAGGGAAAGAAGAAGAGATATAGCATGAATTGGAACAAGAGGGAGAAGGTGGAGTATTGGAATTGGAGGAGAAAAAGGGGAAATTGAGGGAAATTGATCAATATGAGGATTCCATCATTAATGATTTTTTGTCCTCCTTGGTTAATCCCCTTAATGATCCTACTGAGCCTCTTCCCATTGAGTTTGAGAGAGATATGGAGGTAGACTTCTCATAACCTCCTTATTATGACTTGAGTGATGGGGAAGAGAAATTTGGTGAGGAAGTAACTCCATTCCAAGAGCACATTGAGTGGGTGGCAATTTCACCATTGAACTTCATTGGCCCCCATCAATATGCTATCTTGGAGACGGATTACAAACTTAAGATCCTTCTTGGGTTGGTACATGGTGGAGAAAGGGGTATTGGTTGCCAAGAGAATCTAAGGCTCTTCAAGAAAATTAATTTAAGAGTTAGAGCTCAAGCATGGTGTGAAGCACAATTGAGTGGTTTCCGGAGAGTGTTGGGGTACTTCAAGGGGTCAATTAAGAGCTTGTCCATCCATCTTGGAGCATAAAATTCCGCAAGAAGAAGAATGGGAAACTTGAATATGGGATCCCAGACGAGCGTTAAGGACCAAGCATGGATGGATATTTAAGGAGGAGTGGCATAGAAGCCACCCTAGCAAAAGTCTCCTCAAAAAATCCAACTTAAGGACTATAAACCAAAGTGCTAGGTGGGAGACAATAAACCAATGACGCACACCAGCTGTTATGCCTCCTGTTGGGAGCGCTAGCACACCTTGTGCATGTGCGTCCCCCTGTAATTTGCGACCTGTACGTGCGCACATCTTTGTGCGTACGCACGAGTCATTCATTTTGTGCGTGTTATGCATACGCACCCAATTGTGCGTACGCACGCTCTCTTGCACTCTCTCTAGTGGGAGCGCTGGCACATTATGTGCGCGTGAACCCCTACCCCTTTTCGTTCATGTCCGTGCGCACGGTCGCTTGTGCGCACGCACACATGATCCTCAACCTGGTTTAAAAAAAATCCTGTGCGTACACACACGTCTTGTTTCTCTCTCTGTTTGGAGCACTCGCACGCCTTGTGTGAGCGCACACCTCCCACTTTTCACCTTGTGTGCGTACACACACATAGCTGTACGTACGCACAAGTGCTGTTTTGGGCAAAATTTTTTATTGCACTTTTCTTTGAGCCCTAACGCACAGGTACCAGCGCATGCCTCCACTAAAAAGTCACGTGGACACACGTTTTAGGGGTTTCTAGGCCCATTTCTGAAGTGCTGAAGGCTGGTTTGAGAGGCTATATTAAGGGCATATCAACATATATGAAGGGAGCCAACTTAGAATAGAAAAACACATAGTAGGAGTAGGAGTAGAGTAGTATAGAAAATTCTCTCTTAGGGTTTGTAGTATTTTATACTTCAAGTTTGATTTTGAATTCTAGCAATTTTCATTGTATGTATTTCTTTAATTGTCTCTTTTATTATACCACTAGTTCTATACTTACTTTTATTTTCATCTCCTTTGTCAATATTTACATTATTTTTCAATTTTGGATTTCTAGTTGGTTAATTTGATGTTTGATGATCATTACAGGTTTGATTGAGTTGTTTTTATTGATTTTGATCATTTGGTTATTCATAGTTTTTACCATTTTCCCAATTTTGTCACATTTTATGATTATGCCTATTAGGTGTTTGATGAAATGCCAATCTTAGTTATGGGGTAGATTTTTACCCCTTGGCTTGGGGGAAATGAGTATATGGATTAGTAGAGCCATAATGTCCAACATGTAGTGATAATTCTTAGATTGTTAGTTGTTATTGTTTCCACTAACGCTAGCTTTTTACTAATTAATGTGGTAAGTTAGCTAGGATTTGTGGATTAATAATAATTATGCTCACTTAACCTATCCTTCGATGTTAAGGGTTGACTTAGTGAGATTAGTCTATCATAATTATCATAGTTGTGGTTATGGCAAGGAAAGGATTCCATAACTTATCCCAAGTCAAGGTTTCATTTATATTTTGAACCATTTTTCTTTCACTTTATAGCATTACTTGTCCATATTACATACATAATTCTTTTATTCCTTTATTAGTTTATTAATTACAATTTTGTCTTGTTCTTTAATTCCTTTATTTTATTTTCTTTCAATCATTGAAAACCCCTTTGATTCTCATAACCAAAATTGTGCACTTATTAGTATTAGTTCCTAGGGAAGACGACCCGAGAGTTTAAATATTCTCGGTTTATATTTGCTTTAATTTGTGATACCTTTAGAAATTAGAATTATAATTTGATTAGGATCAATTGTTGGTTCGGAGCTATACTTGCAACAAAAAATATATTTTGTGAAAATCCGAACTCACGTTTGGTCACTCATCAGGTAACCTCTTCTTCATAGCTAAAATAGCTTCCAAACCACCAGCCATATCAACTGCCAAAAAGCAAGAGGAAGCCATGAAATAGTTAAATCAATAAGTAACAAGGTAATTAAATTGGAAACTATATAACAAAAGTGGAAGTTTTAATCAATGGCATTCCGAGCAACATGCTCGTCAGCCAAAATGGTTCGAGAACTTAGGGATAGTCATTCCATTATTCTAAGAGAATGTGAATACTCGCAAACTCGGAACCATTAACACCTTCTAGGTAAATCTTTTGAGATGAGATATTAAAATTCTAATACAAATTAAATCTTTTATCATCCTCCAAAGTCATAGAAAAGGGCGTCGTGCCTTTGACTTTCTCAATTTAAAAAAATCCTTTAAACCATGATAAGATTCTCCGAAGACATTGAAAATCCTCCTATTTGGATTACTTCAGAAAGAAATAAAACCACAACCTTGAGAAATAAAAGGCATGATCAAATTGAAGAAATAAAAGAAAACCCTATACAAAGGTTCTAATCCTAAAAAAGAACATAGGAGCTTAAAACTTTGGATAATGGCCTAACTATTGGGATAAAGTTATGATGGAGCACTGACGATCGGATTTTCTATCGGTAAAGAAATTCACAAATAAGTTCACGTTGTAAGTATAGTTTCTAAACCAACAGAAAATCCTTTCGTCAAAATGGCGTCGTTGCCGGGGAATTGCAAACGTGTACCTTATTATTGGTTATTGTAAATATTTTTCAAAAAGAAAAAGAAAAAGAAAAAAACGCACGCAACGCGACAGCATCGCTGATGCGTCCGCGTCAAATGTGCGTTGAGAAGAAAATAAGATTGAACAGAGAGTCACGCAAAAGTGTGGCTGGAGGCGTGCCTTTGGCACAATTTGACCCACGCGACCGCGTTGCTGACGCATCCGCGTCATGCGGGAAAAATGCCTCCCACGCGTTCGCATCACCCACACGAACGCGTGGCCCTGTAAAATCGACGTAAACGGGTGTATGGCAGCAAGTTGTGATGGAGTGGGGCTGGAATGGTGCTGGACGCACAAACCCCATCACGCAAACGCGTCACCCACGCATCCGCGTCACATACAAATTGCACCAACCGCGGAAACGCGTACTCCACGCGTCTGCGTCACCTGCGCCGCACAGCTTATCCAAATCACCGCCAACTATCTTATCTTTTCTTCCCCAAATCTAAATCTTTTCTTTCCCTTCTTTTTCTTTTTCTTTCTTTTTCTTTTAATTGGTGTTGGAAATTTATTTGGGTCATTATTTTACTTGTGGATTATTAAAAGAATTGTTTGACAATTATATATTACTTTTTATAGGATTGCGTGCATGTTCAATTTAATACTTTCAATAACTTATTTACCATGCATGCTAAGTGTTTGTGAAAAAGCCCGTATGGCATCACGCACTATTTTTCTGTTATCCTACTTTCATGCCTGTTTTTCACAAAACCTTTTTTATATTTTATTAATTATTTATAATTGTCCATACAAACATATTGTTAGTTTGAAAGGATTGGTAATCTAACTTGGACATTGAATGCTTGATCTATGCTACTCATGTCTTTGCCGGCATGCCAATAAATACCTTGCATTTAACTGTCATCACATGCACTTGCTATATTACCATTGATGACTTTTCACATGTAGTCATGACCATGTGTTAACATCATTCTTCATTACTATGCATTGATTATCACCTTTTCTGTTCTCTTCCTTGCTCTAACCCTTAGCTTTAAAAGTTACTTTCTTTTTCCCTTTTCAGGATGGCCACCAAGAAGGGTAGAGAGAAAGCTACTCCCAAACCACTGGCAAGGAAAGGAACAAAAAGAGCACTAGCTGAGGAACCACAACTCCCATCCACTTGCACATCTTAGCATGCATCGAGGACGGTGCAATCTTTAAGTGTGGGGAGGTCGACACCGACTTCCAGGGGTTAGTTACCTTCTTTTCAACACCAATACTCTATTTTCTTTGTTTGTTCATTGTTGTATTTGAATATTTGATTGCATGTTTGTTTGATTTTATGCATATTCTACTTGGTTGAAAAATAATAAGTTTCTTCTAAACACCCTATTTTTTGAAAATTTTCGCTAATTTAAAATCAAAATTTTTTGTGTTAAATTTGTTTGAAGTTGTATTTGGAACATCGTTTTTGAGCCAAAAAAAACACACAACCTGTGAGATTTTGAGCTTATTTATATGGTTACATTATTTAACCATAAATTTTTATTCTTTTGTGTTTTCTTCTCTATAATTGTGATCTTTACTTTGTTCCATTTTATATGTCCATTATTTAGTGTATTTACATGCTTGCATATGATTAAGGCCATCATTTGATTATTCGCTCACTTATCCCAAATAGCCTACCCTTTCAATCACCTTTGTTAGTCCCCTTGAGCCTTTTGACCCCCTCTTCTGTTTTATAACCACATTACTAGCCTTAAGCAGAAAAATAAATTAAAAATCCCAAGTTGAATCTTTGGTAAGTTTAAGATAGATATTGTGTATAATTTAAGTATGGAAAATTTTATGGGAACATGAAATGATAGGAAAAAAGGGAACTGAATTGAATGAGTTATTTCAAAATTTGGGAAGCATGCTCATGTGAAATCAAAATAATTAAATTACCATGTGCATTGAGAAAAAAAAAATTTAAGTAATTAAATAAGGGGATACAAAAATTACCCCAATGCAAAATAAAAAGAACCAATGCACATGGGACAAAATTCAAAAATAAATTTGGTGCATGAGTTTGGGTAGCTAGGTAAAGAACTTTGAAATTATATAAAGTGTGTATGTTAGGTGAGATCTTAGACTAATCAAGGATTCACTTTGTTAGCTCACTTAGCCTTATATATACATCCTTACCTTTACCTCAGCCCCATTACAACCCTGAAAAGACCTCATGATATTTGCATTGGTATGCTAAATATTTGTTGATTAATTAGATGAAGAACAAAGTTTAGAAAGCATGATTAGAGAAGAGTAGAGTGAATTACCCTATACACTTGAGAGACTAGAGTGATATACACTATCAGTAAGGGTTCAATGCTTGATTCTATGTTCCCTGCTTTCATGAGCTATCTTCTTACAAGTTTACTTGCCTTTTATTGTGTAATTTGAATTAGTGGAATTTGATTCATATTTGTCTTGGAGAACTTATTTACTTTTAACCAAGTAGCTAGAAACATTTTGCATGTAGTTGCATTCACATTCATAGGTTACATTGCATGAGTCTTGCTTTTCCCTACTCATTTATTTTATCTCCTTAAGCTAAGCATGAGGACATGCTCATGTTTAAGTGTGGGGAGGTTGATAAACCATTATTTTATGATTCATATTGTGTTTAATTGAGTGGTTTTTATCAAGTCTTTACCCACTTATTCATATGATTAGCATGTATTTACAATTCCTTCCCAAATTGTTCTATGATTGAAAACTCGCTTCCTAAAGAACTTTTAATTATATATTTTTATTCTCCTTTATACCATTCGACACCGTGATCTGTGTGTTAAGTGTTTCAGGCTTCATAGGGCAGGAATGGCTTAGAGAATAGAGAGGAAGCTTGCAAAAAGGGAAGGAGCACAAGAAACAAATGAGACAAACAGCGGACAGCGACGCGCACGTATGGCTGACGCGTGCGCGTGATTTGGATAAAATCACAGCGACGCGTACGCGTGCTTGACGCGTACGCATGGATTGGAGTTCGCGCAAACGACGCGAGCGCGTGCCTGACGCGCACGCGTGGAGAGGAAAATCGCTGAATTACGTGTACGCGTGACATGCGCGATCTGCAGAAATTACAGAATATGCTGGAGACAGTTTCGGGCCGTGTTTTGACCTAGAGTTCGGCCCAGAAACACAGATTAAAGTCAGGAAACATGTAGAGACTCGAGAGAGGAGATCACACACATAATTTAAAGTCAGAAAATCCTTTGGTACAAAAATTTTGGTTGTCACAAGTAACAAACCCCTTTAAAATTGATAATCGAAGTATTTAAACAATGGGTCGTCTTCTCAAGGAATTGCAGGGAAGTATGATTTATTATTTGTTATGGAAAAAAGTATTTTTGGGTTTTTGAAAGGTTGAACGAGAAAAATAGATTGCAGGGAATTAAATCAATAGCAAAGAAAAACTCTTGACAAAGTATGAAAACTGGAAGTTCTATCCTAGTTATCCTTATCAATGGTTATGAGAATTATATTTTCGCTCCCACTAAGTCAACCTCTAACTATGAAGGTAAGTGGTGCACGAAATTGCAATCACACTTTTGCAATCCCGCACAACTAACCAGCAAGTGCACTGGGTCGTCCAAGTAATACCTTGCGTGAGCAAGGGTCGATCCCACGGAGATTGTCGGCTTGAAGCAAGCTATGGTTATCTTGTAAATCTTAGTCAGGATATCAGAAATTATCAGGATTGATTGTAAAAAGCAAAAGAACATGAAAAAGGTACTTGTTTTGCAGTAATGGAGAATAGGCTGAGGCTTTGGAGATGCTCCATCTTCCGAATCTCTGCTTTTCTACTGTCATCTTCATCAAACACGCAAGGCTCCTTCCATGGCAAGCTGTATGTAGGGTTTCACCGTTGTCAGTGGCTACCTCCCATCCTCTCATTGGAAATACGTCCCTGATGCTCTGTCACAGCATCGGCTATCCATCTGTCGGTTCTCAATCAGGCCGGAATAGAATCCAGTGATTCTTTTGCGTCTGTCACTAACGCCCCGCCTTCAGGAGTTTGAAGCACGTCACAGTCATTCAATCATTGAGTCCTACTCAGAATACCACAGACAAGGTTTAGACCTTCCGGACTCTCTTGAATGCCGCCATCAATCTAGCTTATACCACGAAAATTCCAATTAAAGAATCCAAGAGATATCTACTTAATCTAAAGTAGAACAGAGGTGGTTGTCAGGCACATGTTCATAGTTGAGAATGATGATGAGTGTCACAGATCATCACATTCATCCGGGTTAAGAGCAAGTGATATCTTAGAATGGAAACAAGCATGATTGAATAAGAAACAGTAGTAATTGCATTAATCCATCAAGACACAGCAGAGCTCCTCACCCCCAACCATGGGGTTTAGAGACTCATGCTGTGGAAGGTACACCAGAAACGTGTAAAAAATGTTGTGAGGTCATCAGGTCTCCATTACAATGTCAAAAGATCCTATAAATAGTAAACTAGTATCCTAAGGTTTACAGAAATGAGTAAATGACAGAAAAATCCACTTCCGGGCCCACTTGGTGTGTGCTTGGGCTGAGCAATGAAGAAATTTCGTGTAGAGACCTTTTCTGGAGTTAAACGCCAGCTTTCATGCCAGTTTGGGCGTTTAACTCCAAGTTTTATGCCAGTTCCGGCGTTTAACGCTGGAATTTCTGATGCTGATTTGCTACGCCGGTTTGGGCCATCAAATCTTGGGCAAAGTATGGACTATCATATATTGCTGGAAAGCCCAGGATGTCTACTTTCCAATGCCGTTGAGAGCGCGCCAATTGGGCTTCTGTAGCTCCAGAAAATCCACTTCGAGTGCAGGGAGGTCAGAATCCAACAGCATCTGCAGTCCTTTTCAGTCTCTGGATCAGATTTTTGCTCAGAACCTTCAATTTCAGTCAGAAAATACCTGAAATCACAGAAAAACACACAAACTCATAGTAAAGTCCAGAAAAGTGAATTTTAACTAAAAACTAATAAAAGTATACTAAAAACTAACTAAAAGATACTAAAAACATACTAAAAACAATGCCAAAAAGCGTATAAATTATCCGCTCATCACAACACCAAACTTAAATTGTTGCTTGTCCCCAAGCAACTGAAAATCAAAATAGGATAAAAAGAAGAGAATATACTATAGACTCCAAAATATCAAGGAAACATAGCTCCAATTAGATGAGCGGGACTAGTAGCTTTTTGCCTCCGAACAGTTTTGGCATCTCACTCTATCCTTTGAAGTTCAGAATGATTGGCATCTATGAGAACTCAGAACTCAGATAGTGTTATTGATTCTCCTAGTTAAGTATAATGATTCTTGAACATAGCTAGTGTATGAGTCTTGGCTGTGGCCCAAAGCACTCTGTCTTCCAGTATTACCACCGGATACATACATGCCACAGACACATAATTGGGTGAACCTTTTTAGATTGTGACTCAGCTTTGCTAAAGTCTCCAATTATAGGTGTCCAGGGTTCTTAAGCACACTCTTTTTGCCTTGGTTCACAACTTTATTTCTCTCTTTTTCTTTTTCTTTTTCTTTCTTCTCTTTTCTCTGTTTTTTTTTTTCGAAAAATTTTTTTTTCCACTGCTTTTTCTTGCTTCAAGAATCAATTTTGATGATTTTTCAGATCCTCAATAACAGTTCTCTTTCTCCTCATTCTTTCAAGAGCCAACAATTTTTAGCATTCTCAAAACAACAAATTCAAAAGACATATGCACTGTTCAAGCATACATTCAGAAAACAAAAAGTATTGTCACCACATCAAACTAATTCAACTAGTTTCTAGGATAAATTTCGAAATCCTGTACTTCTTGTTCTTTTGTGATTAAAGCATTTTTCATTTAAGAGAGGTGATGGATTCATAGGACACTCATAGCTTTAAGGCATAAACTTTAAATTTTATTAATTATGAATTAAGACAAAGACTCAAAAATAGATATAAGATGAAAAAAACGCAAAAATAGGCTCCTAATGATAGAGGTTTTCACAGAGTTAGGACTCAACAACCTTGATTTTGAGAAGTGGATGCTCCCTCAGCTTGAGAGGAGAGCTTTTGGCGTTTCAGCTCTTGAAGTTCACGCCCCTGCTCCTCTTGCTCCTTCCATTGACTTCTTGGTGATTGGATGTTCAATGGGTATGAATTCATCTGCTTCCATCTTCACCCCAGCCTCTTTACAGAGTAAGGAGATCAAGCTTGGGTAGGCCAGTTTGGTTACAGTGGAATTCCTATTTGCAATTGTGTAGATCTCACAGGTAATCACATGATGAACCTCCACTTCTTTTCCAAGCATAATGCAATGAATCATCACTGCTCTCTTGATGGTAACCTCAGAACGGTTGCTAGTGGGCAATATGGAACGCCCAATGAAGTCTAGCCACCCTCTTGCAATTGGTTTGAGGTCTCCTCTCTTGAGTTGGTTTGGGACACCTTTAGAATTGGTTATCCACTTAGTTCCAAGGAGGCATATGTCCTCTAGAACTTGATCCAATCCTTTGTCTACTCTCACCATCCTCCTATTAAAGGAGTCAGGATCATCTTGCAGTTGAGGCAACTTGAAGATTTCTCTTATTTTGTCCAGATGGAAGTACATAACTTTCCCTCTGACCATGGTTCTATAGGTATGGTAAGCGGTTCCAGTCATTCTCTGCTTATCTGTCAGCCACAGATTTGAGTAGAATTCCTGAACCATGTTCCTTCCAACCTTTGTCTCAGGATTGGTTAGAACTTCCCAACCTCTGTTTCGAATTTGCTCTTGGATCCCCGGATATTCATCTTCTTTCAGATCAAATTTTACTTCCGGGATCACTGACCTCAGACCCATTATTTTGTGATAATGGTCTTCATGTTCTTTGGTTAAGAACTTCTCTTGATTCCAAAGATTCTTTGGATTAGTCTCTTTCTTTCCTCTTAAATTGGTTTGTTTTCCCTTAGGAGCCATGATCTTGATGAATCTTGGCTTAGTGATCACGGAAAAGCACACCAAACTTAGAGGTTTGCTTGTCCTCAAGCAAAAGAAAAGAGAGAAGAGAGGGGGAGGAAGAGGAAATTCGAATGGTGTGATGGAATGAGGGAGCCAAACGTTTATTTATAAGGTGGGGAGGGGAGTTTTCGAAAAAGAAGAGAGAAATTTGAAAGGAGATTTGAGAAGATATGGAAAAAAATTGAGAAAAGGGTGAAATTTTTGAACAATGTTTGTAATTGATTTGAAATAAATTTGAAGAGTGGTTTTGATTTTTGAAATTTGAAAGTGAATGATGAATGATTGAAGTGTGATTTTGTAGAAAAGTATGGGTGAGAAAAGGAAAGTTTGAAAAAAATTGAATTGAAAACAAAATTGTGGTCCCCCCCCCCACCAAGCTGGCGTTAAACGCCCAGAATGGCACCCATTCTGGCGTTTAACGCCCATTTGCTACCCCTTTTGGGCGTTTAACGCCCAGCCAGGTGCCCTGGCTGGCGTTAAACGCCAGAAATCCTTTGTCACTGGGCGTTTTTCAGAACGCCCAGGACGCTGCACACCTGGCGTTAAACGCCCAGAATGGTGCCCATTCTGGCGTTTAACGCCCAAAATGGCACCATTCCTGGCGTTAAACGCCCAGAATGGTACCCATTCTGGCGTTTAACGCCCAAAATGCCCCTTACTGGCATTTTTTCGCCAGTAAGCTCATTTTCTCTGCTTTTTGAGCTGAATCCTTCTGTAACTCTGTGAATTCCTTCATTTTTGATACTTGCCTTTGTAAGAACTAATCATATACCCTCCTAATGACTGGGTTGCCTCCCAGCAAGCGCTTCTTTACTGTCTTTAGCTCTGCTAAGAATCACTCAAGTCTCAATCTTGAGCATTCCTGCTCAAAATTGCCTTCAAGATAATGCTTGATTCTCTGTCCATTAACAATGAACTTTCTGTCTGAATCAATATCCTAAAGCTCAACATATCCATATGGTGACACTCCTGTAATCACATACGGACCCCTCCACCGGGATTTGAGTTTTCCTGGAAACAATTTGAGCCTGGAGTTGAAGAGCAGAACTTTTTGTCCTGGCTCAAAGACTCTGGTTGACAATCTCTTGTCATGCCACTTCTTTGCCTTTTCCTTATAAATTTTAGCATTTTCAAAGGCATTGAGTCTGAACTCCTCTAGCTCATTTAGCTGGAGCAGTCTTTTCTCACCAGCTAACTGAGCATCCATGTTTAGGAATCTGGTTGCCCAATAGGCTTTATGTTCCAGTTCCACAGGCAAATGACAGGCCTTCCCATACACCAGTTGGTATGGAGAGGTTCCTATAGGAGTCTTGAATGCTGTTCTGTATGCCCACAGAGCATCATCCAAGCTCTTTGCCCAATCCTTTCTTCGGGCCATCATAGTCCGTTCTAGGATTCTTTTTAGCTCTCTGTTAGAGACTTCTGCTTGCCCATTTGTCTGTGGATGATACGGAGTTGCCACTTTATGGCTGATTCCATATCTAACCATAGCAGAGTATAGCTGTTTGTTGCAGAAATGAGAGCCCCCATCACTGATTAGTATTCTGGGAACACCAAATCTGCTGAAGATGTTTTTCTGGAGGAACTTTAGCACGGTCTTGGTATCATTAGTGGGTGTAGCAATTGCTTCTACCCACTTAGATACGTAGTCTACTGCCACCAGAATGTAAGTGTTTGAGTATGATGGTGGGAATGGCCCCATGAAGTCAATTTCCCATACATCAAACAATTCTATCTCTAATATCCCTTGTTGAGGCATGGCATATCCGTGAGGCAGGTTACCAGCTCTTTGGCAACTGTCACAGTTACGCACAAACTCTCGGGAATCTTTATAGAGAGTAGGCCAGTAGAAGCCACACTGGAGGACTTTAGTGGCTGTTCGCTCACTTCCAAAATGTCCTCCATAATGTGATCCATGGCAGTGCCATAGGATCCTTTGTGCTTCTTCTCTGGGTACACATCTGCGGATCACTCCGTCAGCACATCTCTTAAAGAGATATGGTTCATCCCAGAGGTAGTACTTGGCATCTGAAATTAATTTCTTTCTTTACACTCTGCTGTACTTCTTGGGTATGAACCTCACAGCTTTATAGTTTGCCATATCTGCAAACCATGGAGCTTCCTGAATGGCAAAGAGTTGCTCATCTGGGAAAGTCTCAGAGATCTCAGTAGAAGGGAGGGACGCCCCAGCTACTGGTTCTATTCGGGACAGATGATCAGCCACTTGGTTTTCTGTCCCTTTTCTGTCTCTTATTTCTATATCAAACTCTTGCAGAAGCAACACCCATCTGATAAGCCTGGGTTTTGAATCCTGCTTTGTGAGTAAGTATTTAAGAGCAGCATGGTCAGTGTACACAACCACCTTGGATCCTACTAGATAAGATCTAAACTTGTCAATGGCATAAACCACTGCAAGTAATTCTTTTTCTGTGGTTGTGTAATTCTTCTGTGCATCATTTAGAACACGGCTAGCATAGTAAATGACATGCAGAAGTTTGTTATGCCTCTGTCCCAACACTGCACCAATGGCATGATCACTGGCATCACACATTAATTCAAATGGCAATGTCCAATCTGGTGCAAAGATAACTGGTGCTGTGACCAGCTTAGCTTTCAGGGTCTCAAATGCCTGCAGGCACTCATTATCAAAGATAAATGGAGTGTCAGCAGCTAGCAGATTACTTAGAGGTTTGGCAATTTTTGAAAAATCCTTTATAAACCTTCTGTAGAATCCTTCATGCCCAAGAAAGCTTCTGATTGCCTTAACATTGGCAGGTGGTGGTAATTTTTCGATTACCTCTACCTTTGCCTTATCCACCTCTATTCCCTTGCTTGAAATTTTGTGTCCAAGGACAATTCCCTCAGTCACTATAAAGTGACATTTCTCCCAGTTTAAAACCAGGTTAGTCTCTTGGCATCTTTTCAGGACAAGTGCTAGGTGGTTAAGACAGGAGCTGAATGAGTCTCCATATACTGAAAAGTCATCCATGAAGACTTCCAGAAATTTCTCTACCATGTCTGAGAAGATAGAGAGCATGCACCTCTGAAAGGTTGCAGGTGCATTGCACAGACCAAAAGGCATTCTCCTATAGGCAAACACGCCAGAAGGGCAGGTAAATGCTGTTTTCTCTTGGTCCTGGGGATCTACTGCAATTTGGTTGTAGCCTGAATAGCCATCCAAAAAGCAGTAATAGTCATGACCAGCTAGTCTTTCTAGCATTTGGTCTATGAATGGTAAAGGAAAATGATCCTTTCTGGTGGCTGTATTGAGCCTTCTGTAGTCAATACACATACGCCACCCTGTGACTGTCCTTGTAGGAACCAGTTCATTTTTTTCATTATGAACCACTGTCATGCCTCCCTTTTTGGGGACAACTTGGACAGGGCTCACCCAGGGGCTATCAGAAATAGGATAAATAATCCCAGCCTCTAGTAATTTAGTGACCTCTTTCTGCACCACCTCCTTCATGGCCGGATTTAGCCGCCTCTGTGGTTGGACCACTGGTTTGGCATTATCCTCCAATAGGATCTTGTGCATGCATCTAGCTGGGCTAATGCCCTTAAGATCACTTATGGACCACCCAAGAGCTGTCTTGTGCGTCCTTAGTACTTGAATCAGTGCTTCCTCTTCCTGTGGGTCTAAAGCAGAGCTTATAATCACTGGAAAAGTGTCACCCTCTCCTAGAAATGCATATTTCAGAGATGGTGGTAGAGGTTTGAGTTCAGGTTTGGGAGGTTTATCCTCCTCCTGAGGAATTTTCGAAAATTCCTTTACTTCCTCTAGTTCTTCTTGATCAGGTTGAGCATCTTTGAAGATGTCCTCAAGCTCTGATTCTAGGCTTTCAGCCATATTGATCTCTTCTACCAGAGAGTCAATAATGTCAGTGCCCATGCAGTCATTTGGTTTGTCTGGATACTGCATAGCTTTTACAGCATTCAACTTGAACTCATCCTCATTGACTCTGAGGGTTACTTCCCCTCTTTGTACATCAATGAGAGTTCGTCCAGTTGCTAGGAAAGGTCTTCCTAGAATAAGAGTTGCACTCTTGTGCTCCTCCATTTCCAGCACCACAAAGTCAGTTGGAAAGGCAAAAGGCCCAACCTTGACAATCATGTCCTCTATTATGCCTGATGGGTGTTTAATGGAGCCATCAGCAAGTTGGAGGCATATCCTGGTTGGTTTGACTTCTCCAGCCAACCCAAGCTTTCTGATAGTGGATGCAGGTATTAGATTGATGCTTGCTCCAAGATCACATAGGGCTGTCTTGGTGCAAGCACCTTCTAATGTGCATGGTATCATAAAGCTTCCAGGATCTTGAAGCTTTTCTGGTAAGCTCTTCAGAATGACTGCACTGCATTCTTCAGTGAGAAACACTTTTTCAGTTTCTCTCCAATCCTTCTTATGACTTAAGATCTCTTTCATGAACTTAGCATAAGAAGGTATTTGCTCAAGTGCCTCTGCAAACGGAATCTTTATTTCAAGAGTCCTTAGATAGTCTGCAAAGCGGGCAAATTGCTTATCCTGTTCCGCTTTGCGGAGTTTCTGAGGGTAAGGCATCTTGGCTTGATATTCTTCAACCTTAGATGCTGCAGGTTTATTCCTTACAGAAGTGGTTGAAGAGGCCTTGTTGGAAGGATTATTATCAGCACTCTCAGGTGTCTGATTCTCCCTTGGCGTTTGAACGCCAGGATTGGGCAGGGAATGGGCGTTAAACGCCAGCTTTTCCCCCTTTTCTGGCGTTTGAACGCCAGAATTGGGCAAGGAATGGGCGTTTAACGCCAACTTTCCTTCCCTTTCTGGCGTTTGAACGCCAATAATATTCCTCTCTGGGCTCTTGTTGTCCTCAGAGGGATTTTGAACAGTGGTTTGGTTATCCTCAGTCAATTGTTCTTTGTTTGCCTTCTTGCTCCTTTGAGCAGTGGTGTTCAGTGTTTTCCCACTCCTTAGTTGAACTGCTTGACATCCTTCTGTTATCTATTTAGATATTTGCTGTTTTGCTTGATTCAACTGCAGTTCTATGTTCTTGTTAGCAACTTTAGTATCATGGAGCATTTCTTTAAATTCTGCTAACTGTTCTGTCATCAGGAGCAATTGTTAATTAAGCTCATTCATCTGTTCTTGAGGATTAGGATCAGTGACTAATGCCATGACCTCCTCTTTTGGAACGAACTCACTGCTAGAATATAAGTATTGGTTTCTAGCAACAGTGTCTATAAGCTCTTGAGCTTCTTCAATTGTCTTCCTCATGTGTATAGATCCACCAGCTGAGTGGTCTAAAGACATCTGAGCTTTTTCTGTGAGCCCATAGTAGAAGATGTCTAACTGTACCCACTCTGAAAACATTTCAGAGGGGCATTTTCTAAGCATACCTCTATACCTCTCCCAGGCATTATAAAGGGATTCATTATCCTCTTGTTTAAAGCCTTGGATGTCCAGCCTTAGCTGTGTCATCCTCTTTGGAGGGTAGAAATGATTCAGGAATTTGTCTGATAACTGTTTCCATGTCTTTATGCTTGCTGTAGGTTGGTTATTCAACCACCTTTTAGCTTGATCTTTTACAGCAAATGAAAACAGTAATAGTCTGTAGACATCCTGATCTACCTCTTTATCATGTACTGTGTCAGCAATTTGTAAGAACTGTGCCAGAAACTCAGTAGGTTCTTCCTGTGGAAGACCGGAATACTGGCAATTTTGCTGCACTATGATAATGAGTTGAGGGTTTAGTTCAAAGCTGCTTGCTTTGATGGGAGGTATACAGATGCTACTCCCATATGCAGCTGTAATGGGGTTAGCATATGACCCCAGAGTCCTCTTGGACTGATTAATTCCACTTGAGTCCATAGTGGACAAAAGGGAAATGATAATGATTGCAAAGAGATAAATTTTGTTTTTTTTTTTTTGAATTTTAAACGAAAAATTAAAATAAAACAAAAGGAAATTAAAAAAAACAAATTCGAAAATCAAAAAGCAAATAAGATCAAAGCAAATTGAGAGCTAAATCAATCAGTTAAGTAAAAAGATTTTGAAAACAGCAATTAAAAAGATATGATTGAAAAGTTTTTATGAAAAAGATTTGATTTTTAAAAAGAGGAAAGAGAAAAACAACAAAAAGACACCAAACTTAAAATTTTTAGAAAATCAAACACTAATTTTCGAAAATTTTAAAGGAAAAACACAAAGAGGACACCAAACTTAGAATTTTTATGAATCAAAAAGGAACTAAGAACATGCAATTTCGAAAAACCAGAAGAAAAACAAAGGCATGCAATGGACACCAAACTTAAAATATGAGACTAGACTCAACTAAAAGACTCTAAACCAACAAAAATAAAACAGTCCTAATCTAAGCAACAAGATAAGCCGTCAGTTGTCCAAACTCGAACAATCCCCGGCAACGGCGCCAAAAACTTGGTGCACGAAATTGCAATCACACTTTTGCAATCCCGCACAACTAACCAGCAAGTGCACTGGGTCGTCCAAGTAATACCTTGCGTGAGCAAGGGTCGATCCCACGGAGATTGTCAGCTTGAAGCAAGCTATGGTTATCTTGTAAATCTTAGTCAGGATATCAGAAATTATCAGGATTGATTGTAAAAAGCAAAAGAACATGAAAAAGGTACTTGTTTTGCAGTAATGGAGAATAGGCTGAGGCTTTGGAGATGCTCCATCTTCCGAATCTCTGCTTTCCTACTGTCATCTTCATCAAACACGCAAGGCTCCTTCCATGGCAAGCTGTATGTAGGGTTTCACCGTTGTCAGTGGCTACCTCCCATCCTCTCATTGGAAATACGTCCCTGATGCTCTGTCACAGCATCGGCTATCCATCTGTCGGTTCTCAATCAGGCCGGAATAGAATCCAGTGATTCTTTTGTGTCTGTCACTAACGCCCCGCCTTCAGGAGTTTGAAGCACGTCACAGTCATTCAATCATTGAGTCCTACTCAGAATACCACAGACAAGGTTTAGACCTTCCGGACTCTCTTGAATGCCGCCATCAATCTAGCTTATACCACGAAAATTCCAATTAAAGAATCCAAGAGATATCTACTTAATCTAAAGTAGAACAGAGGTGGTTGTCAGGCACATGTTCATAGTTGAGAATGATGATGAGTGTCACAGATCATCACATTCATCCGGGTTAAGAGCAAGTGATATCTTATAATGGAAACAAGCATGATTGAATAAGAAACAGTAGTAATTGCATTAATCCATCAAGACACAGCAGAGCTCCTCACCCCCAACCATGGGGTTTAGAGACTCATGCTGTGGAAGGTACACCAGAAACGTGTAAAAAATGTTGTGAGGTCATCAGGTCTCCATTACAATGTCAAAAGATCCTATAAATAGTAAACTAGTATTCTAAGGTTTACAGAAATGAGTAAATGACAGAAAAATCCACTTCCGGGCCCACTTGGTGTGTGCTTGGGCTGAGCAATGAAGAAATTTCGTGTAGAGACCTTTTCTGGAGTTAAACGCCAGCTTTCATGCCAGTTTGGGCGTTTAACTCCAAGTTTTATGCCAGTTCCGGCGTTTAACGCTGGAATTTCTGATGCTGATTTGCTACGCCGGTTTGGGCCATCAAATCTTGGGCAAAGTATGGACTATCATATATTGCTGGAAAGCCCAGGATGTCTACTTTCCAATGCCGTTGAGAGCACGCCAATTGGGCTTCTGTAGCTACAGAAAATCCACTTCGAGTGCAGGGAGGTCAGAATCCAACAGCATCTGCAGTCCTTTTCAGTCTCTGGATCAGATTTTTGCTCAGAACCTTCAATTTCAGTCAGAAAATACCTGAAATCACAGAAAAACACACAAACTCATAGTAAAGTCCAGAAAAGTGAATTTTAACTAAAAACTAATAAAAGTATACTAAAAACTAACTAAAAGATACTAAAAACATACTAAAAACAATGCCAAAAAGCGTATAAATTATCCGCTCATCAGTAAGTCAGGTGGATAAATCAATTTAACACCTAAAGTCCTAGTCAACTCCTGAGAAAAGACAAGAGTTATAGGAATCTAAACCAATCAGCAAAGATATCAATTATCAATCACGATGAATTTGACTACTCAAGAGTTACGAATTAATCAACCAAAACCAAAAGGGAAGAAAATCTACTCGAATAAAAATAATTTGGATAAAGCGAAAGCATCAATAATATAAATTAAAGAAAGCAATCATAAGTCTGAAATACCTTAAATTATATTAAATAGAAAATCAATCTAAACATAAAGAGTTCATAAACTAAATTGAAAAAATAAACAAAAAGAATATTAAACATGTGATTGAAGAAGATGAAATCCTAATCCTAATAGAAATCATAATCCTAATCCTAATCCTAAGAGAGAGGAGAGAACCTCTCTCTCTCTCTAAAACTACATCTAAACCTCAAATTATGTGTGTGATCTCCTCTCTCGAGTCTCTATATGTTCCCTGACTTTAATCTGTGTTTCTGGGCCGAACTCTGAGTCAAAACGCGACCCGAAACTGTCTCCAGCGTATTCTGTAATTTCTGCAGATCGCGCATGTCACGCGTATGCGTCATTCAGCGATTTTCCTCTCCACGCATGCGCGTCAGCCATGCGTGCGCGTCGCTGTCCGCTGGTTGTCTCCTTTATTTCTTGTGCTCCTTCCCTTTTTGCAAGCTTCCTCTCCATTCTCTAAGTCATTCCTGCTCTATGAAGCCTGAAACACTTAACACACAGATCACGACGTCGAATGGTATAAAGAATAATAAAAATATATAATTAAAAGATCTTTAATAAGCAAGTTTTCAATCATAGAACAATTTAGGAAGGAATTGTAAATACATACTAATCATATGAATAAGTGAATAAAGACTTGATAAAAACCACTCAATTAAATACAATATGAATCATAAAATAATGGTTTATCAAGCGCATCCTACATAGTTTAAATGTCTTGTTGAAAGTCTGAGAAAGGGAGACGTACTCTGAGACAGGTGAACACCGTCTCATGCATCCACAACCAGTCAGGTCGAGAGCCCACATAATGGTTAAAATGACAGGGACGATCGCTTGTAGCCGAAGGAGATAGGACGTATAAATTTCCTATGTCAGAGTAAAGATAACCTCGGCTTCCCAAAAGGCATCCAACTCGTCCTGAGTGATGGAAGATGGAGTTGACTTAACCTCTGATAAAACCCAGGAATAGGAATCCATGCACAAAGAATTTGTACCAGGTCTCGAGGACGACGTGCCAACCCAATCACGAGTAGTAATTACTTTCTTCCTCGGCATCTTGTTTAGAACCTATAGAAGAACCGCCACTACATCATGAAAAGTGTTAGAATATAATTAGGATCAATTAGGATCAATTAGCATATTTGGATATTTATTATAGGATATTATGTCTTTATTATTACAATTCTCATAGCACCTATAAATACCCTTCTATATTGTATCATTCCAGACAATTTGAATACACTGAATCCTTTTTCCAGTTTAGTCTCTTGTTTCTAACATGGTATCAGAGCCATGGTATCCTCCTTGAAGAGGATAAGTTATTTTCCTTGCGGTGAAATCACCGAGTTTTTTTTCCATCGTTCTCTCGTGGCAGTTCCGTCTGCATTCTCTCGTGGCAGTTCCGTCTGCCTTCTCTCGTGGCAGTTCCGTCTGCGTTCTCTCGTGGCAGTTTCGTCAGTGTTTTCTCGTGGCAGTTCCGTCTGCCTTCTCTCGTGGCAGTTTCGTCTGTGTTTTCTTGTGACAGTTTCGTCTGTGTTTCTTTCCGGCAGTTTCGTCTGCGTTTTCCTCAGATAGCGGCAGTTTCATCTGCGCTTCCTTCAGACAAGCGGCAGTTCCATCTGCGCTTCCTTCAGACTAGCGACAGTTCCGTCTGCGCTTCCTTCAGACAAGCGGCAGTTCCATCTGCGCTTTCTTCCGGCAGTTCGTCTGCACCCGTTTTCTCAATTTATGCAGTTTGTTTCTCTTTATTTCGTTATTTTAAATAAGTTTCAAACTCAAGTTGTCACTTGAGTTTGAGGGGGGATGTTAGAATATAATTAGGATCAATTAGGATCAATTAGCATATTTGGATATTTATTATAGGATATTATGTCTTTATTATTACGATTCTCATAGCATCTATAAATACCCTTCTATATTGTATTGTTCCATACAACTTGAACACACTCGATAATACACATATCCTTTTTTTTAGTTCAGTCTCTTGTTTCTAACAAAAAGGAAGACCCATAAAAAGATTGGAGAATCCAAAAGATAATATATATTTCTCTAAAAAACAAAAAAGGAATCCGAAAGAAAGTGCTTTTTTTCCAGGAAATCTAAAGGGAAACTAAAAAATCCTAATAATCAAAATAAAAGAAATCTAAATAGTGATACCCCTACTAAAATGTAAACATGCAAACAAAAGGAACACCATTCAAAGCCATAGGAGTAGGAACATGAAAACTTTCAGTTGTTTAAGAAAATCAGAGGCAAGTAATAAACTATTTGGAAAAAAGAAATGGAGATGAGTGCTCGAATATGAACAAAATGAACTGTCGCATAATGTGCAGAATAAATAGCGAACACGACCACCCATCGGACGTACTAGAAGCATCGTGAAGAGGAAAAGAAATCGAAGGAGAGTTCGAAGGTCACTTTGAAAGAGGATATCTTCTCTTTCCAGAAATGAAAGAGTATAGTAAAGAGGGGTTTTCTTTAAATAATAATAAGTACAACATTAATTGCTCGGGAGAAAAGGAAGCAATTAAACCTGATGGTTCGAAAATCGAGAGAAGATACAACTGCTTAATAAAACTAAAAAGGTTCATCAAAGTACTTTTTTGGCACTCAAAAAATTAATAAAAACAAAAAACAAAAATTCAAATGGGCTTTGTCCAGTAAAACTTGGGTTAACTTGTCTAAATCACATGCTAAGAAACTCAAGTTGGAACACTGTTTTAGATAATAAGAAGTGTAATAACTCGTACATACACATAATAAAATAGGAATTATAATTTTAAATTATTCTATTAAAATTAATTTGAATTGTAATAATTTAATTAATAAATAAATAATATAACGTGTATAGTTTGTGTTTTTTTAAGTATAATATTAAATGTATTAACTCGAATGTAACTATTAAGTGTATAAAAATTATATTTGAGTAATGAATTCTCTAAATAAAATTATTCCGTTTAAAATATTTAAATTATAATTTCAATCATAACTTACAATTATGATTAAAAAAATTTCTTTGATATAATATTACATTTTTTCTCTATTTTATTATTAATATATTGATATTGCAAGTCTAAATTATAGTATTTTACTGAATCTTAGGTAAAAAAGAAAATAATTACGTGTTTCTATCATTTAATTTATTTAATACACCATGTGCTAACACTAACGATATTTTTTAAAAAAATATATTGATAAAAATAAATATAATATAATTACAAATATAATATAAATAAATAAAATATATAAATAAATGCGAAACCAATATGTTAACTAATGTCTTTGTTAAATTTTATAAATTACAGAATAAATTATGTATTCGGTTGCTTGGTGATCACATAGATGATCAAGTAATTGGATTGTAAATTGATCTCATAATGTACATCTTATTTTTTTCTCATTTTTGAATAAAAGCGAGAATTAAGAGAGTAAGTAGTAATACATAAAGAAAAAAAGAAATTGTACCACAACACATAATTATTACCAAAAAAAATATTCATATTAAAATTTTAAATACTGCAAATCATGAAGAGCAATCACAATATACTGGTTACTTCTCTCTATTTTTAACCATGATATAAGTTTTTCTTTTCTAATTAAGAATCCAATAACATCTAATTGAACAAAAAAATTGAATTAAAAGTACCAAATTAAGGACAAATGAGTGAATAATATAAGAAATTATAACTTCATACGTGTATAAAATAAAGAGAATTTACTGATTTATTTTATATTAAATGATAAAACTAATAATAGTATACTAATAAAAGGATATACCTTTAAAAAAAGTCACAATACAATTTCAAATATTTTCATAAATGAACTGTTAAAATTGTTGTTATCCATAAAATGATCTATTATACATTTTTTGGCAAAACTTACAATCAAAAGAAAAATAATTTTGTGTGGATTAATATAAATTAATTATGTACCAAATAAGTAGAATCGTTCATTTGTTTGTTTCAATATATCAGCATGGGCAAGCAAATTAAAATGATTATCCGGAATTTTACGATCATCAACCGTATGTACTATACGTGACTCCATCTTAAAAGATATTTTGCACGTGTGTACAGTCAGAAGATATATTCCGCTTGATTTCTCAATATCAAAATTTGAGAAGATATAGACCTTCCTTTCTACCAATTCATTCTCAAATATTTTTGTCAAATAATTCTTGATTGAACAATGAATTTTATCGTATTACAAATAAATTAAATATAAAAGCTATTAGCATTTACAAAGCTATTAAAAAGAATTGTCTTTGACTTGTGAAATGGTGTCGTACTTATAAAATTAACTTAAAATATGAACTGCAAATATTTATAAGAATTTAATTTTGATGCACTGACAATGTAAAGTAGTTTTACACGTGCATCCAATTACGTAATAACACGTCAATACAAATAAATACCTTTCACATTGACCGCGTGAATGGTCATCCAAAAAAATGAATTGATTGCACGACTGTATAAAACATTTTACACTGTTAGTGCATCAAAATTAAACTCTATTTATAAATTGAACTTAGCATTGACGATTGGATTTTTGATGGTATAGAATTTCACAAGTGAAATCTCGTTGAAGTATAGTCTCTAAACCAACAATAATCCTCTCATACAAAAAGTTGTTTGTCACAAGTACAAACCCCTAAAATCTATAAACCGAAGTATTTAAACCTCGGGTCGTTCTCCCTAGGATTTACAATAAAGTGTTTTGTTATTGGTTGTGAGTTATATTTGGGGTTTTAGATGAGAAACATGAATAGTAAATGGTAAGAAAACTTTATTAACAAAATGGTCTTGGAAAGATTTGGTTGTCAAGGGTCTTCATCATTATCACTAGCCACAAGTATGGTAGTTGCAAGGATTAATCCCACTTAGTCATCCTTAAATCAATTAACAAAGGAAAGTCAAGTGAGTTATATCAATCCTAGTCCATAAGTCCTAGCTTTCCACTAATTGGATTAATGAAGGCTAGAGTTAATGGCTATCAACTAGCAATCAATTGGACACTAGTGACTCAAGAAATCCTAAGTTACCTTCTCAAGCCAAGAACATAAAATTCTAGTCTAACATTCTTCCAAGCATTTCATCAAACACTTGGAAGGCACAAAAGGAAAGTATAGTAAATCACAACAAGAAAGAATTCTAACAACAATTGAATACAAAGAATTAACAACAACAATCAAGAAAATCACAATTATCATGAATTACTTCAAATTGCATTTTTGGAAGAAAACAAAAGAACAAGAGTATCTCAATTACAAAACCTAGAAACAAAATAAGAGAAATTACAACAAGAGGATAGGGATAGAAAGAAGAACCAAAGTGTAGCAATCACCACTTGAAGGTAGAAGTAGAAGGAGACTTGAATTAAACCTAGAACTATGAGATCCTAATCTAATCCTAATTCCTAATCCTAGAGAGAAGTGAGAGCTTCTCTCTCTAAAACTAACTCTAACTCCTAAAACTAAGCTAATGATCAAAAGTATCTAAAGTATGAAAAATTATGTTGATTTTCCTTCAATACTTGACTTAAATAGCATCAGAAATGAGTTGGATTGGGCCCACAAGGCTCCTAAAACTGCTGGGGACGTTTTCATTAAAGTGGGCCACGGACAGAATCGGCGCGCGCGCGCCCCTGAACGCGAAGCAACATATGGCAAAATTTATATCATTTCGAAGCCCCGGATGTTAGCTTTCTAACCCAACTGGAACCGCATCATTTGGACCTCTGTAGCTCAAGTTATGGTCAATTAAGTGTGAAGAGGTCAGGCTTGACAGCTTTTTGGTTCCATCATTTCTTCATGAGTTCTCCAACTTTACATGCTTTTTCTTCATTCCCTTGATTCAATCTTTGCCTCCTAAATCTGAAATCACTTAACAAACATATCAAGGCATCTAATAGAATCAAGGTGAATTAAATTTAGCTATTTTGAGTCCTAAAAAGCATGTTTTCACTCTTAAGCACAATTAAAGGAGAATATACAAAACCATGCTATTTCATTGAATAAATGTGGGTAAAAGGTGATAAAATCCCCTAAATTCAATACAAGATAAACCGTCAAATTGGGGTTTGTCAACCTCCCCACACTTAAACCAAGCATGTCCTCATGCTTAAGCCAAGAGAAAGCAAAGGGCATCAACATCTATTCTATGTAAATGAGCTATATGCAACCTAAACTATATGCAACTAAATGCAAAATGGTTTTACCTACTTGGTTAAAAATAAATCAATCCTCCAAGTGCATGTATAAACGGGTAGGGCTAAGGTCATATGACGATTCATGAATCCTACCAATTCAAGTGTGGAAATGAAGTTCAAATAGACTTGCGAGAAGAACGCTCATGAAAGCCGGGAATCAAGGAATTGAGCATCGAACCCTCACCGGGAGTGTTTGCACTCTAGTCACTCGGTGTTTGGGGTTGATTCTCTCAATTCTCCCCTAATCATGCTTTCCAAGATTTGTTTTTCATCTAACAATCAACAATTATTCAATGCACGCATACAATTATCATGAGGTCTTTTCCTTAGGTTGTAATGGGGCTAGGGTCAAGGTAGGATCATATATGGCTAGTGGACTTAGGATTTGAATCTTTGATTAACTTAAACTTTCCCACCTAACCTATATAATGACCTATACAATTAAGTACTAACCTAACTACCCATTCCTCACTTTTTCACATACTCATTCATTTTCTTTTCATTTCACAACACTTATGCATTGATTCTTATTGAGCTTCACTTTGGGGCATTTTGTCCCCTTTATTGCTTTTCTTTTTCTTTCTTTTTTCTATATACATTTTCTTTTCTTTTCTTTTTTTCTTTTTTTTTCTTTTTAACTTTTATTTCTTTTTTTTTCAAACTATATACAAGAACATCAATGCATAAGGTCTATACATTTAATCAATACATGAGTATGTACCAATTCCCCAATATAAAAATACAAAACACAAACACCCTTTTATCCCAACCAATGTCCCAAAGTCTTCCCACTCTTGGATGACACTCACACTCACTAGCCTAAGCCAATCAAAGATCCAAATAAAGGACATTCATTGTTTTCCGCTTTAAGGCTTGTAATGTGCTAAAATAAGAATAAGTGGGTTAAGCATAGGCTCAAAGTTGGCTAACAAAGGAAGATAAAAGGTAAGGCCATTTGGGTAAGTGAGCTAATGAAATGATGGCCTCAATCATATAAATGCATGAATACACAAAATAATGGACATAAAGAATCAAACAAATCAAAGATTACAATCATAGGAAAAGAATAATGCACACAAGAAGGAAAAATAAGTGGTTATAAAATGTAACTACACAATTAGGCTCAAATCTCACATGCTTGTGTTCTTAGCTCAAAAACCATGTTCCAAAATACATTCTTTCAAGCAAGTTCAACAAAAAATTTTCAAATTGGTAGGGTGCCCTAAAACAGTTTCTTGAAAAGGAAATCATCACCCTAACCAAGTAGTCCTAATAAGAAAGAAGTGGTAAAATATGTATAAATTCTAACTTAACATGCAACCTATCATGCAATGCAATAGCTAATCTAACAAAGAAGATAAAAATTTTGGTGTTGAAGAGGAAATTGTTACCCGTGGAGATCGGTCGGACGACCTCCCCACACTTGAAGATTGCACCGTCCTCGGTGCATGCAAAGAAGAGCAAGGTGGGCGGGTTACTACAATTGATGAGCTCCTTCAAAAGGTTGTGCGGATGACTTGTTTGTTGCCCCATTTAGAAACTTTCCCTTTCTCCCTCCGTATTGGTGGCCAACCTAAAAGGAAAGAAAAAGAAAGAAAGTTAAGCCTATAACAAAGATATCAAAGCAAATAGAATATAGGCGGGGGCTAATGCTAAATAAAGGTATGGTTCTCACACTACATGGTAGCTACAACATGTAGAGGAGGAAACAATAAGAGAAAATGGCATATCAATGATACTTGATGCAAGAGTAAGGTCAAAGCATGAAGAGCATGATGAGCATCAAGTTCGAACAAGAGAGAGTGGGCCATAAAAGACAATAGAAGGTCATATCAATGCACAAAGAACACAAGTGCATAAAAGATTGGGCATTGATTTGAAGAGAAACATCACCCAACAATATGAAACAAGTTAAGAAGCACCAAAGTAATGCAATGAATCCTCAACAATTGAGTAGGAAGATGCAACACCATTATTAAAAATGACTAAAAAAAAAAAAAACGAAAACATGCTACAAAAACAAAATGAAAATGGGAAGAGTAGAAGTATGCGAATATGATAAGCAAAAGAAAATGGAAGATGAGAAAAAAAAACTCTTTTTTTTTTTTACCAACGCGTGTGCGTCATGCGTGCTTACGCGTCGATGTGCATATTGGTTGAAGGACGCGTACGCGCCAGGTGCGCGCACGCGTGCATCGAGTTAGGCCGGAGGCATAATGTCGGCCCAAGTCTGGCACAACTCTCGGGTAAAAGTACCAGTAGTGTGGATCGTGCAATCGACGCGTGCACACGTGCGCGTGCATTGCCAATTTAAGATCGTGTGCGCGTACGC
Source organism: Arachis stenosperma (assembly GCF_014773155.1). Taxonomy (NCBI): domain Eukaryota; kingdom Viridiplantae; phylum Streptophyta; class Magnoliopsida; order Fabales; family Fabaceae; genus Arachis; species Arachis stenosperma. Next base: position 115,251,418 of record NC_080379.1, read on the forward strand.
GCCAGGTGCGCACACGCGTGCATAGACTTGTGCCCTAGGCCCAATGTTCGCACAGTGTAGGCCTAACTCTCGGGTTTTTTTGGCTGGAGGTGAAATTTTGCATCCACGCGTACGCGTACAGTGCGCGTCCGCGTGGGTGGTCGAAAAATGCTCAGGTGCGCGTACGCGTTAGGTGCGCGCACGCGTGGATGGTGTTCTGTTTTCAAAAAATATTTTTCTAAGTTCTTACACCAATCCGAGCCTTTCAATCCTCCAAACAGCTACCAAAACACCCTAAAACCTTATTCATCATACTATACTACTAACTAAACTTGATAAAACAACAAAAATAAGAAATTAAACTAATTCTACCAATATTTACAAAAGATAAAAATGAAAATGAGAATCTACCTACAATGGCAACTCAATTCACTTATTAACAAACTAAAAGAGTATGGAAAGAGTTTACCATGGTGGGGTGTCTCCCACCTAGCACTTTTATTTATTGTCCTTAAGTTGGACTTATGGGGAGCTTCTTATCAAGGTGGCTTGTGCTTGTACTCATCTTGGAACATCCACCAATGCTTGGTCTTCCAATAAGCTCCATCATTCAAGATTAATAACTTCAAGCATGGGTGGAGTTCCTCATAAGCTATGAGCTCCCAAAGGCAATCCTCATGTATTCCAGGATCCCATATCTTGTTTCTACACCCATCTTTGAGTTGATTATCATTATTCCACTTGGGTGGCATAATCTTGGAATTCTCATTTAAGCAACCGAACATCATCCTAGACCCAAGCAATCTAGCTCTATACCAAACCTTGCAATTGAGCATTGAACATGCAACCATAATGAACCTAGAATGATGTTTCCAACCACTACACAACTCTTTCCTACTCTTAACTCCACAAAGAGCTCTAAGTTGACCATCATTTTGAATCAAGCCATATTCAAGCGAGAAAGTAAAGCTTAAGGAAAAAATTTTACCCACTTGAATGTTGTGTTGGATGGTGACTTGGGGAGGGAGACCTCCCCACACTTAGGCAATGCAAGGTCTACTTCTTTAGGCTCTTCTTTAGTTGTTTCCACCTTTTCACAAACTTTTTCAATTTCAACCTTTTCCCCTTTTTCACTTGGCTTGGTGTTGTCTTCAAGAACTTCATCCTGCCCAATGGGAGGTGATTCAATTTTGGATAGGAATTCATTGACGAATGAATCCATCTCTTGATCAACCTCTTCATATTCTTCAATTTCAATATACACCATGCCAACTTTTTCCTCTTGGTAGCTCTCTTTTGATTCACTCTCTTCTTCATTGTTCACCAAGGGTATGGGAGGTTGTGCACACTCTTCTATAATTTCAACTCCATGTCCAATGGGAGAGGATTCCATTGTAGAGAGAAATTCATTCATGATTGAATCCATCTCTTGATAAGCCTCTTCCAAGTCTCCAACGATGATATGCCTTGGAGATTGCACACCCTCCTCAACATCAATATCAAGCTTCTTGGAAGAGTTCTTCATGATGCTACATTCCTATGGACTTTCAACATCTCCTAAATCTTCAACCACCTCTTCCTTTTCTTCAATGATCATAGGCTCCTCCAATTGTTCCAACACAAAATTTGACTCCTCATTTTCCACCGAATTTTCCAATTTCTCCTTCATGCTTTGCTCTTCTTTTGACCTTTCACATGTGGTCACGGAAGTACCTTGAGTGTTCAAGCATTGGTAGGCTAAGGTGGACACTACCTTGGTCAAGTTGGTCACAAACTCAAGTGTATCCCGCTTCATAGCTTCTTGTCCTTGAAGTAACAAAGTGAGAGGATCGTCTATTGGATTTTGGGGTGAGTAAGAAGGTTCATTATTTTGGAGAGAGGGTTCATGGTAGGAAGGTGGTTCTTCTTGGTGAAATTGTGGAGGTGGTGTGCATTGAGGTGGCTCTTGGTAGTGATCTTGATAGGGTTGTGGTGGTTCTAAAGGTTCTTGCTCATAATGGTCATAAGAGTATGGTATGGGGGTTTGGTCATATGATGGATATGGATTATAGGGCGGTGTTTGGTAATGAAAGGCTTGTGAGAATGGTTGAGGTTCATGTTGAGGATGATATTCATAGGCATATGATGGTGGTTGTTGAGTGTCACAAAAAGAATCATCATAGCCATTAAATTGGCATGCATTAGGATGGAAATTATACCTATAAGTATCCGGAGGTTGTTGCCAATAGGAGTGATCAATTCCTTGAGGCTCCTCCCATCTTTGTTGGTTCCATCCATAATGAGTGTCATCATTGAGGTGCACATTTCCTACAACATAATTAGAACCAAACTCAAAGCCAAAGTGAGAATTCATATTGAGAGAACAAAATAAAACTAACAAAAATTAAGAAACAAACAAAAGATAAACCTATTCACAATATTCACATATGTACAATAACCAATAACATAACACCATTGCAAATCCCCGGCAACGGCGCCATTTTGACGATTGGATTTTTGATGGTATAGAATTTCACAAGTGAAATCTCGTTGAAGTATAGTCTCTAAACCAACAATAATCCTCTCATACAAAAAGTTGTTTGTCACAAGTACAAACCCCTAAAATCTATAAACCGAAGTATTTAAACCTCGGGTCGTTCTCCCTAGGATTTACAATAAAGTGTTTTGTTATTGGTTGTGAGTTATATTTGGGGTTTTAGATGAGAAACATAAATAGTAAATGGTAAGAAAACTTTATTAACAAAATGGTCTTGGCAAGATTTGGTTGTCAAGGGTCTTCATCATTATCACTAGCCACAAGTATGGTAGTTGCAAGGATTAATCCCACTTAGTCATCCTTAAATCAATTAACAAAGGAAAGTCAAGTGAGTTATATCAATCCTAGTCCATAAGTCCTAGCTTTCCACTAATTGGATTAATGAAGGCTAGAGTTAATGGCTATCAACTAGCAATCAATTGGACACTAGTGACTCAAGAAATCCTAAGTTACCTTCTCAAGCCAAGAACATAAAATTCTAGTCTAACATTCTTCCAAGCATTTCATCAAACACTTGGAAGGCACAAAAGGAAAGTATAGTAAATCACAACAAGAAAGAATTCTAACAACAATTGAATACAAAGAATTAACAACAACAATCAAGGAAATCACAATTATCATGAATTACTTCAAATTGCATTATTGGAAGAAAACAAAAGAACAAGAGTATCTCAATTACAAAACCTAGAAACAAAATAAGAGAAATTACAACAAGAGGATAGGGATAGAAAGAAGAACCAAAGTGTAGCAATCACCACTTGAAGGTAGAAGTAGAAGGAGACTTGAATTAAACCTAGAACTATGAGATCCTAATCTAACCCTAATTCCTAATCCTAGAGAGAAGTGAGAGCTTCTCTCTCTAAAACTAACTCTAACTCCTAAAACTAAGCTAATGATCAAAAGTATCTAAAGTATGAAAAATTATGTTGATTTCCCTTCAATACTTGACTTAAATAGCATCAGAAATGAGTTGGATTGGGCCCACAAGGCTCCTAAAACTGCTGGGGACGTTTTCATTAAAGTGGGCCACGGACAGAATCGGCGCGCGCGCGCAAAGAGCGCGTGCGCGCCCCTGAACGCGAAGCAACATATGGCAAAATTTATATCATTTCGAAGCCCCGGATGTTAGCTTTCCAACCCAACTGGAACTGCATCATTTGAACCTCTGTAGCTCAAGTTATGGTCAATTAAGTGTGAAGAGGTCAGGCTTGACAGCTTTTTGGTTCCATCATTTCTTCATGAGTTCTCCAACTTTACATGCTTTTTCTTCATTCCCTTGATTCAATCTTTGCCTCTTAAATCTGAAATCACTTAACAAACATATCAAGGCATCTAATAGAATCAAGGTGAATTAAATTTTGCTATTTTGAGTCCTAAAAAGCATGTTTTCACTCTTAAGCACAATTAAAGGAGAATATACAAAACCATGCTATTTCATTGAATAAATGTGGGTAAAAGGTGATAAAATCCCCTAAATTCAATACAAGATAAACCGTCAAATTGGGGTTTGTCAAGCATTACTTGAAAAAATTTAGTAAATGAATCAACTAATCTTATCATCTATTAGAACTATTTCTATGTAAACCGTCTTGCTCTTGTCAAACTTGAATAGGACTTTCTATATCTTTATAATTCTTGTCTTTATTTTTCATACTTTCTCTTTGTATAATCTACTATAGATGATACTATTGATAGGATCGTAGTCAATAGTCATTAGGTATCGAAAAAAAATAGAATAAAGACTATGTGAAAATTATAAATTTTTTAAATGATAAACATGAAAAGAATTTACTATTACTTATTATATATACTAATAATATGTCAATAATTTTAAAAATTTACTAATAATACTAATAGTTTAAAGATAATTTGACTATAGTTATAATAAATTTAATTATTACTCTAAATAAATAAAATAAATAATGTATTTAAAAACTAAAAAAAATTAGTGGTAATTATATTTGGAATGTTCCCATGTTTTTTTTTCTTGTCATTCTTTCATTACAGTGTTAGATCAAAGAAACTCTAAATTTAATATATATATATATATATATTACTATATAAAGAGTCAATACACAAAGATATATTATCGTAATAAAATATCACACTATGAATAATTATATTTGTCAAGTAAATTTATTTATACTCTATATCTATTATATTATTTTATGTAAAATTAAAATCTATTCTTCTAATTTAATATTATATATATTTGCTTCTGATATTGTCCAAAATTAAATTGAAATTATATCTAAAGTCTTAACACAATAAATAAAATATAATTAATATGTAATATTTTAATAATTAAATACCTAAAATAAGTTAATAAATAATAATTAATACCTAAAATATCATATATATATATATATATATATATATATATATATATATATATATATTGTCCAAAATTAAATTGAAATTATGTTTAAAGTCTTAATATCGTAATTGAGGTATAATTAATACCTAAAATTTTAATAAGTAAATACCTAAAATAAGTTAATTAAATAACAACAATTAATACCTAAAATATTGAAAAGAAATTTTTAATAAATGTGAGAAATAAAAAAATTAATAAACAGTATTAGTCTTTAAATGAAAGAATCGATAAAGAATAATAATTACAAGTAAAAATAGTATTTTTATTTTGGAAAAAAATACACGAGAAATTCTTTAATAATCCGTGTCATGTACATAATAATAAATTGTTTAATAATTCATACTATGCACGTGATAAGATTACAATTATAATTTTAAATTATTTTATTGAAATTAATTTGAATTAGTAATTTGATTAATAAAAAAGTAACATGTTATGCGTTTATTTTTTCTTAATCTAGTGTTATATATGTTAACTCTAATATAGTTATTAATCATTTTTGTTAATCTACTTTTTTTCTAAATTTATAATTTAAAATAACAATTATAAATATTAATAATTAAACAAATTATTATATTATAATTATTTACGTTTTATTTCCAAAATTGAAAACATACTATTTCTTTTTTATTTAATAATTTTTTATTTATACTATCAGTATATATTAATCAATTAGTTAATGATTTTTTTATTTGTAGGACATATTTATTTATTTTTTTTAAATAATTTTAAATCTTTTCTTATTTAAGTATACATATATATTAAATCACATATATTAATTATTTTTTATTATAAATATTTTTATTATAATAATATTTAGTTAATAATTTTTTTATTTTTGAATATATTTATTGTATGTAAATATATTTAAATCGCATATATTAATTATTTTTTATCATAATTAATTTTTTTGAGCCTACAATCATTCAATAATTTTTTTATTCTTTATTATTAATGTCATCGTATGTGTAATTTTCATAAATTATAATAATTTCTTTATCTATCTATATATATATATATATATATATATATATATATATATATATATATGAACTGTACATATAAAAATTTAATTATATATATTAATTATTTTTTTATATATTAATTATTTTTTTTGTTATGATTATTTATATATATATATATATATATATATATATATATATATATATATATGATTATTTTTTATTCTACAATCGAATAATAATTTTTTATTTTTTATATCCATGCATATTCTTTAATATTTTTTCGTATGCATGATTAACAATTTTTTTAAATGGTGATATTTTAATTTTTTTCATATATTTTTATATATTAGCAAGAAAATAAAACCATGTACTGTGACTCTTTTTTTTTACGCTTTAATCTTAATCAATCAATCTTGTATTCATACAATATAGTTAAACTTTGAATCATTCTAATTTATTGATAAATTACATTTCTTTTAATAATTGTATTACTAATTTAAAATAAAAAAGGTGATACATATATCTAAAAAAGAAAATAAATTTTTAAAAAAATTCATATTAAAAAGTTTAAAAATAACATATCCAAAAAGAATAGTCATAATATATAGATTGAGACAAAAATTTAAATTTCTCTAAAACTAATTTAATTAATTACCAATATTAGAACTAAATTATTTAAATAATATTTAATCTATTCTAATCCTTAGATACGTATAGATTAGAGTCATTCTCATAACAACCAACTGAAATAACATCATAAGATCGAACACTTAGAATTCGTACAAATTCATACTATCTTCTTGTTAAAATTGTCAAATTAAATTGACTTTTATTCTCCTCAATGAGATTACATTAATGCACCAGAAGGCCGGTAGTTTCTGAAAAAAAATCACAATATGTTATAAAATTATTTTTAATACAAAAAGCTTAAGAGAAGAAAATTTAAATATAGTACCAATCTTTGAATTGCATCTTCAAGATTGGCACGAATTTTTCAAAACTAAACCTAAATTGAGGAAATTCAATCTCATTATATGCTTCACTTCGAATATTTTCGGACAAATGTAGAAAACGTGGAGGGGATGTGACTTGAACTTGACCTACAAAGTTTCTTAGAAACAATTGCCCAATCAAAGAAGAATAACAAATTAGAAAAAAAGAATGCTTTGATTCTTAGATTTAGACTCACTAACCACAAAGAAACACTATATATAGCCTTTAGCAGTACAAAAATTATTATAAAAATTAATTATTGCAATATCAATTTACCACTATGAACGTTAGTATTTATAGCAATTAGAATTATAAATTTATGTTTAATTTTTTTATATAATTATAATTAAGATATTTTTTAAATTAGTATAATTATGCATTATTTATTAAATGCTAATTGTAATATAATTTTAATAAAGATATTTTTAAAATAAATTTAGAAGAGAGAATAGTACTTTTATTTTGAAAAGAAAATAAATTCATGAGAATTTGACATCTTACTTTCATTAGTTGGGAAAAAAATTTAATTTTAGTATATTAAGTAGATTATTTTATATAATTATAATAAAGATATTTTTCTAAATTAGTATAATTATGCATTATTCATTAAATGCTAATTGTAATATAATTATAATGAAGATATTTTTCTAAAAATAATTTTAGAAGAGAGAATAGTGCTTTCATTAGATGAGAATAGTACTTTTTAAAAATAAAGATATTTTTCTAAATTAGTATAATTATGCATTATTACTTAAATTCTAATTATAGTATAATTATAATACAGATATTTTTATAAAATAAACTTAAAAGAAAAAATAATGCATTCATTTTGACGAAAAAATAAATTCATAAAAAATTGACATCTGATTTTAATTAGTTGGAAGAAAATCCAATTTTAGTATATTAAGTAGATAGCATCCTACGAATCCAAAAAGGCTGGACAAGATTGAAATGTTACTAAAAGTAATGTTCATTGAATCAAAGCTATCAAACTTGGAAAGTTATCAAATTGTAGGATTTGTCTATGGTGGAGAAAATATAAAGTGGTTTTTTAAGGTCTAAAGAGAATATGCTATTTTTATGGCTGTGATGATTTCTTTCACTATTTTTTTATATTGCATAGACGACCTCTAAGTTAGTAAAATTATAGTAAATAAATTAAAAAATGGCCCAATTATACTAATAATTTTAAGATCTAAATTTAGTGAAAGAAATATGTGGGCTTTTTGAGATAAACATGTATTTAGTAAAATTAATTTATTAAATAAGTTATCTATATATTGATCAAAATTTAATTTTAGTACTTCCAAAAATAATAAAAAAATATATTAACCAAACATGCACTCTTAATATAAAACTAGTTTATTTTCCGTGGTTTGCACAAGAAATTAAATTATAATCGTAAATAAATATTATTTAGTATGAATATAAATTAATTATTTTAAAATGATTGATAATATATATATAGTATGTAAATAATAATATTTGATGTGTAATTTACTAAAAGTTTGTTTATTATTATTTTTTTAAATTGTAGCATAAAAAAATAGTAACTTTATTTTTTATTAGTTAAAAAATTCTCCATATTTTTTTATTATGCAATTAACTTGGTTAATAATTTTTATTATTGTTTTCCTACCAAAAAAATATCATCTTATATTATTCATATATATATTTTTAAAACTAATAAGTAAAAAGATATTGGTATTATTATGTTTATTATTCTAGATAATTGGGTTAATTGGGGTTGAAAACACAAATGTTATAAACCAATTTTGGTTACACGTCCTGTCCTAAATAGTTTTATGTATTTGATTCGATTTATGTTATTTAAATATAAATCGAATCAAATGAATTTGATTTAGCATGCTCAGTATTAAATTGACATAGCTTGTATTGTTTTGATTTATTGTTGAGAAGTGTGTAACACACTAAATCGAATTAGTTTAATTAGATTTAATACTGATTCAGTATATACACAGTAAATCGAATTAGTCTGATTTAATTTACTACTTATACAAATTATTGATATTTCTTACTTTTAAGTTTTATTATTTAGACAAATTGTTGACATTTTTTATTTTTAAGTTGATCTTCATTAACTTTAAAACATAAATGTCAATAACAAAAATACTCCATTTAGATTCAAATAAAATATAGAATACCTCCATTTTGATTTACAAACTTATGAATTTAAAATAGAACAATAAACGATTTTATAAAATTATTAAAAAAAATCATTCTTTGACTCATTAGTATCTAAAAAATTATTACCGAGACTTTTTATGTTAATTTTTTTTTATAAAAATATAGCCCTCCAATATGGCATAAGAGTTAAAACTTAAATTTTTTCAAAATTAGAAGTAACATATAATTATACAATATATAATGACCAACTATATTTATACAATATGTAATTTAAAAAATAATTAAAATATTAATTATATCAATTATATTATCATGTAATTATTGAATTAAGTGTAGAACTTATGCTTTTGATGATATTATCAATTATATTTGAACTTTTGAAGCAACTAAAATATCCTTAATTAATTTTTTAAATAACAAAATAACATTTTAAAATTAATTTTAAAATAACTAAAATACTATTATAGAATTATTCATATTGTTTGATTGTATTAAAAATGAGAAATTCGATTTTGATTTTTACAAGACTAAAACACTTTTTAGTTTAATTTAAATGACTAAGGTATCATCTTTAAAACTCAAACAAAAATAATTTTTTAGTATTAATTTTGAAAAATACTAACCCTTCAGGTCTAAGGATGTTTAATTGTATTTGAAAATTAGTATTTGAATTTCATTATAAAAACAAAAATTTTCGTAGAATTTATATATTTTAAGAGACTAAAAACTTTTTAACATTAATTTTAAAAAGACTAAATTAACGAAGTTATTAATTTATATTGTATGATTGTATTAGAGATTATAAATTTTATATATAAAAAAGACTCAAATAATCTTATACTAAACTTTTAAAAGATTAAATTAACCTTGTTAGGATTAATCTCAAATGACTAATTAAAATACGCTTTTATCATTAAACGTACCTTGTTAGAGAACCCCAACATTATCTTCAATTCTATTATTTATCTTGGTCCTTTAAGCACTCAAATATACTTTCACCATCTTAGAAAGCTATCAAAACGTACAATCAAAAGGCATAAATGCATAATGGATACCTTAAGAAGGTATAAGACAAGAGAAAGGAAAATCAAGAGATCAGGTACATTTTTCTTATTACAGCTATTCTAAGAGTACTACTAATTTTAGTATCGAAGTGCTCTATAGGTCACTCCTAACTTGGTGTTGATATGTCCAACTTTAGAACCTTTAAATCTCATATAGTATGAATAGACAGAATAATAGAAAATTTTATTTTAAGATAATTTAATAATTTTAGAGTGCAAATAATTTAAATAAATAAATTTTTTGTATTTTTTTTAACAATAGTTACAAGACAACATAATATAATTAGCAAGAAAATATATGATATATTCACATCACAATGTCATTATTAAGTCATTAAGTCTCTAAAAATAATTTTTATATAATATAATATGATTCTTTATTTTAAATATCTCATGTATGGATATTTTTTTCTTTTTTCTTGTAGTGTCTATTCTAGAGAAAAGTTAGTGTAACTCAATTGTAAATGCCCAATCTCTATCTATATTTTATTTAACTACTGAGCGATGAAAAATCTAGAACGCTCTCCTAGGGTTCCTCCACAAGTGGAGGACCTCATACAAAGAAGCACTAAAAAAGTCAAAACCCATAGTGAAGTTAATCTAAATCAACCCATAAAAAGCATGGATATGAGGGTTGAAAATACTTCTGAGATCTCACCTAATCTTAAGGCATCTTACAAGGACTCCTTATTGACCCCAATTGGTCCCATGGTGGAAGACATGGATGAGGCTCTTGATGATGTTGATGAAGATGCATCGAACCCGGAAGACCGGTGGTACAAGTATGAAGAGGAGGTGCCGAAAGGAGATAAGCCCTATGATCCATGTCCGGTGATCCATGTTTCTAAAGAAGAATTTGACGAATGGTGTAAACCTTGGCACGCGACGCTGATCGTTAAAGTCATGGAAAAGAGAGTCCATCTTGGATTTTTAGAACAATGTCTCAATAGAGATTGGGTCAGAAAAGGTAAGATCAATGTTCTTGATATGGATCGTGATTATTTTCTTGTTCATTTTTCAGAAGAGGAAGACTATTCACATGCACTTACTGGAGGACCATGGATGATCGCGGGCCACTACCTTATTGTCCAAAGATGGAGATCTTTCTTCCTTTCAACCGAAAACGTAGTCAAAAAAATCGCAGCATGGATCCGTATTCCTAACCTACCTATTGAATTATATAATCATCGTTTTCTATCAAGAGTTGGTTCTGCCATAGGCACCATGTTAAAGATTGATCGTACAACGTCTATTCACTCTCGCGGAAAATTTGCTAGAATATGCGTGGAAATCGATCTATCAAAAAAGCTGGTACCTAGAATCTCTGTCCTGGAAACTACTCTCAACATTGAGTATGAAGGTTTACACCTCATCTGTTTCTCTTGTGGAAGATATGGTCATAGGGCAGAACATTGCCTTGAATCCCCTGTTAGCAATGACAACAATCACCATGAAAGTAACACCGCGGAAGAGATGGGAGGAATATGAGTTAACACCGTCGCTGAGATGAAAGATACTGAAACAACTCAGGTTTTCGGTGCCGATCATGAACCAAGCAACAATCAAGGAGTAGTTTCAGAATCAAATCTTTCCAAAAAAAATAATCAAGACCCGTCAGAATTTGGGCCATGGATGTTGGTAAGAAGGCAAGTGATGAGCGGATAATTTATACGCTTTTTGGCATTGTTTTTAGGTAGTTTTTAGTAAGTTCAAGCTACTTTTAGGGATGTTTTCATTAGTTTTTATGTTAAATTCATATTTCTGGACTTTACTATGAGTTTGTGTGTTTTTCTGTGATTTCAGGTAATTTCTGGCTGAAATTGAGGGACTTGAGCAAAACTCTGAAAAAGGCTGACAAAAGGACTGCTGATGCTGTTGGAATCTGACCTCCCTGCACTCGAAATGGATTTTCTAGAGCTACAGAACTCCAAATGGCGTGTTCTCAACGGCGTTGGAAAGTAGACATCCAAAGCTTTTCAGCAATATATAATAGTCCATATTGTATTCGGAAATTGACGACGTAACTTGGCGTTGAACGCCAAGTACATGCTGCTGTCTGGAGTTAAACGCCAGAAAAACGTCATGATCCGGAGTTGAACGCCCAAAACACGTCATAACTTGGAGTTCAACTCCAAGAAAAGCCTCAGCTCGTGGATAGATTAAGCTCAGCCCAAACATACACCAAGTGGGCCCCGGAAGTGGATTTATGCATCAATTACTTACTCATGTAAACCCTAGGAGCTAGTTTATTATAAATAGAACTTTTTACTAGTGTATTAGACATCTGAGGGACGATTAGTTCTCAGATCATGGGGGCTGGCCATTCGGCCATGCCTGAACCTTTCACTTATGTATTTTCAACGGTGGAGTTTCTGCACACCATAGATTAAGGGTGTGGAGCTCTGCTGTACCTCAAGTTTCAATACAATTACTATTACTTTCTATTCAATTCTCTTTTATTCTTATTCCAAGATATACGTTGCACTTCAACTTGAAGAATGTGATGATCCGTGACACTCGTCATCATTCTCACCTATGAACGCACGTGATTGACAACCACTTCCGTTCTACCTTAGGTCGGGCGCATATCTCTTAGATTCCCCAACAGAATCTTCGTGGTATAAGCTAGATAGATGGCGGCATTCATGAGGATCCGAAAAGTCTAAACCTTGTCTGTGGTATTCCGAGTAGGATTCTGGGATTGAATGACTGTGACGAGCTTCAAACTCCTGAAGGCTGGGCGTGATGACAAGCGCAAAAGAATCAAGGGATTCTATTCCAACCTGATTGAGAACCGACAGATGATTAGCCGTGCTGTGACAGAGCATAGGAACGTTTTCACTGAGAGGATGGGATGTAGCCACTGACAACGGTGATGCCCTACATACAGCTTGCCATGGAAAAGAGTAAGAAGGATTGGATGAATGTAATAGGAAAGTAGAGATTCAAGAGGAGCACAGCATCTCCATACACTTATCTGAAATTCCCACTATTAATTTACATAAGTATCTCTATCCTATTTTATTTTCTGTTTATTTTTATTAATCATATTTGATTTTCTAAATTCCATAATTTTATCCTCCTGACCGGGATTTACAAGATGACCATAGCTTGCTTCATACCAACAATCTTTGTGGGATCGACCCTTACTCACGTAAGGTATTACTTGGACGACCCAGTACACTTGCTGGTTAGTTGAACGGAGTTGTGTCCACACATAAGTGCCATAATAATGATTCCATACAACAACAAAGAATACTACATTGATGTGATCACAATTTCGTCCACCAAGTTTTTGGCGCCGTTGCCGGGGACTGTTCGAGTATGGACAACTGACGGTTCATCTTGTTGCTCAGATTAGGTAATTTTCTTTTCAAAAATCTTTTTCAAAATTTTTCTTTTATTTTTCGTTTTTCTAAACTTTATTTTCGAAAAAATTAATAAAAATTCAAAAAAAAATTCATAAAATCATAAAAATAAAAAATTATTTTGTGTTTCTTGTTTGAGTCTTGAGTCAATTTTTAAGTTTGGTGTCAATTGCATGCTTTAAAAATTTTTCTTGCATTTTTTTCGAAAATCCCATGCATTCATAGTGTTCTTCATGATCTTCAAGTTGTTCTTGATAAGTCCTCTTGTTTGATCTTGATGTTTTCTTGTTTTGTGTTATTTGTTGTTTTTCATATGCATTTTTCGTTTGTTAGAGTCCATGCATTAAAGATTTCTAAGTTTGGTGTCTTGCATGTTTTCTTTGCATCAAAAATTTTTTTCAAAATTGTGTTCTTGATGTTCATCATGATCTTCAAAGTGTTCTTGGTGTTCATCTTGACATTCATAGTGTTCTTGCATGCATCTTGTATTTTGATCCAAAATTTTCATGTTTTGGGTCATTTTTGTGTTTTTCTCTCTCATCATTAAAAATTCAAAAATAAAAAAAATATCTTTTCCTTATTTTTCTCCAAATTTTCGAAAATTTGAGTTGACCAAGTCAAAAATTTTTAAAATTAGTTGTTTCTTATGAGTTAAGTCAAATTTTCAATTTTAAAAATCTTATCTTTTCAAAATCTTTTTCAAAAATCACATCTTTTTTATTTTTTTTATAATTTTCAAAATTTTTTTTTTAAATATTTTTCAAAATCTTTTTCTTATCTTTTACATCATATTTTCGAAAATATAATCAATAATTAATGTTTTGATTCAAAAATTTGAAGTTTGTTACTTTCTTGCTAAGAAAGGTTCAATCTTTAAGTTCTAGAATCTTATCTTGTAGTTTCTTATTAGTGAAGTAAATAATTTCAAATTTTTAAATTAAATCTTTTTTTTATCTCTTATCTTATCTTTTTCAAAAAAATAAATTTTTTTTTTATCTTTTTATCTTATTTTTTTTATTTCAAAATATCTTATCTAAACTTCTTATCTTCTTATCTTTTCAAATTTGATTTCAAATCTTTTTCAATCAACTAACTAACTTGTTGTTTGTTTCTTATCTTTTTCAAAACCACCTAACTACTTTTCCCTCTCTAATTTTCGAAAATATCTCACCTCTTTTTCAAAAATTCGTTTTGTTTTAAATTTTAATTTTAATCTTATCTTATCTTTAATTTTCAAAAATTACTAACCCCTTTTTCAAAATTATTTTCAAAAATTCTCCCTCTCTTTTCTTATTTTATTTAATTAATTATTTACTAACACTTCTCTTCACTTCTCTTCATCTAAAAATCCGAACCATTCTCCTTTCCTTATCCCCTTTCTTTTTCTACTAACATAAAGGAATCTCTATACTGTAACATAGAAGATTCCTCTTCCTTTTCTTTTTCACTTCTCTTTCATATGAGCAGGAATAAAGAAAAAGGCACTCTTGTTGAAGCAAGGAAGAGACATAGAGGAGCTCAAAGAGCACCATTGGTTCTTCAAGAAGGCGCCACCCTCACTAAGGTGGACTCATTCCTTGGTCTTATTTTCTCTGCTTTTTCGGTTTTTATGCTTCATGTCTATCTAATGTTTGTGTCTTTATTACATGATCATTAGTAGTTAGTAACTATGTCTTAAAGTTATGAATAAATCCATTAATCCTTCACCTCTCTTAAATGAAAAATGTTTTAATTCAAAAGAACAAGAAGTACATGAATTTCGAATTTATCCTTGAATTTAATTTAATTATATTGATGTGGTGACAATACTTTTTGTTTTCTGAATGAATGCTTGAACAGTGCATATTTTTTATCTTGTTGTTTATGAATGTTAAAACTATTGGCTCTTGAAAGAATGATGAACAAAGAGAAATGTTATTGATGATCTGAAAAATCATGAAATTGATTCTTGAAGTAAGAAAAAGCACTGAATGGCGAAAAAAGAATAAATAAATAAATAAAAATAAAAATAGAAAGAAAAAGAAAAAGCAAGCAGAAAAAGCCAGTAGCCCTTAAAACCAAAAGGCAAGGGTAAAAAGGATCCAAGGCTTTGAGCATCAATGGATAGGAGGGCCCAAGGAAATAAAATCCAGGCCTAAGCGGCTAAATCAAGCTGTCCCTAACCATGTGCTTGTGTCATGAAGGTCCAAGTGAAAAAGCTTGAGACTGAGTGGTTAAAGTCGTGATCCAAAGCAGAAAGAGTGTGCTTAAGAGCTCTGGACACCTCTAACTGGGGACTCTAGCAAAGCTAAGTCACAATCTGAAAAGGTTCACCCAGTTATGTGTCTGTGGCATTTGTGTATCCGGTGGTAATACTGGAAAACAAAGTGCTTAGGGCCACGGCCAAGACTCATAAGTAGCTGTGTTCAAGAATCAACATGCTTAACTAGGAAAATCAATAACACTATCCGAAATTCTAAGTTCCTAGAGAAGCCAATCATTCTAAACTTCAAAGGAAAAAGTGAGATGCCAAAACTGTTCAGAAGCAAAAAGCTACAAGTCCCGCTCATCTGATTATAATTAATATTCATTGATATTTTGAGATTTATAGTATATTCTCTTCTTTTTATCCTATTTGATTTTCAGTTGCTTGGGGACAAGCAACAATTTAAGTTTGGTGTTGTGATGAGCGGATAATTTATACGCTTTTTGGCATTGTTTTTAGGTAGTTTTTAGTAAGTTCAAGCTACTTTTAGGGATGTTTTCATTAGTTTTTATGTTAAATTCATATTTCTGGACTTTACTATGAGTTTGTGTGTTTTTCTGTGATTTCAGGTAATTTCTGGCTGAAATTGAGGGACTTGAGCAAAACTCTGAAAAAGGCTGACAAAAGGACTGCTGATGCTGTTGGAATCTGACCTCCCTGCACTCGAAATGGATTTTCTGGAGCTACAGAACTCCAAATGGCGCGTTCTCAATGGCGTTGGAAAGTAGACATCCAGAGCTTTCCAGCAATATATAATAGTCCATATTGTATTCGGAAATTGACGACGTAACATGGCGTTGAATGCCAAGTACATGCTGCTGTCTGGAGTTAAACGCCAGAAAAACGTCATGATCCGGAGTTGAACGCCCAAAACACGTCATAACTTGGAGTTCAACTCCAAGAAAAGCCTCAGCTCGTGGATAGATTAAGCTCAGCCCAAACATACACCAAGTGGGCCCCGGAAGTGGATTTATGCATCAATTACTTACTCATGTAAACCCTAGGAGCTAGTTTATTATAAATAGAACTTTTTACTAGTGTATTAGACATCTGGGGGACGATTAGTTCTCAGATCATGGGGGCTGGCCATTCGGCCATGCCTGAACCTTTCACTTATGTATTTTCAACGGTGGAGTTTCTGCACACTGGTGCACGAAATTGTGATCAATACTTTTCAAAATATAAACAATCCCTAGTAATGGCTCCAAAGACTTGGTGCTCACTACCATGGCATAAACACAACTTCGCACAACTAACCAGCAAGTGCACTGGGTCGTCCAAGTAATAAACCTTACGCGAGTAAGGGTCGATCTCACGGAGATTGGTGGTATGAAGCAAGCTATGGTCATCTTGTAAATCTCAGTCAGGCAGACTCAAATGGGTATAGATGATGAATAAAGCATAAAGATAAAGATAGAGATACTTATGCATATCATTGGTGAGAGCTTCAGATAAGCGTATGAAGATGCCTTCCCTTCCGTCTCTCTGCTTTCTTACTGTCTTCATCCAATCCTTCTTACTCCTTTCCATGGCAAGCTTATGCAAGGGTTTCACCGTTGTCAGTGGCTACCTCCCATCCTCTCATTGGAAATACGTTCCTGATGCCCTATCACAGCATCGGCTATCCATCTGTCGGTTCTCAATCAGGCCGGAATAGAATCCAGTGATTCTTTTGCGTCTGTCACTAACGCCCCGCCCTCAGGAGTTTGAAGCACGTCACAGTCATTCAATCATTGAATCCTACTCAGAATACCACAGACAAGGTTAGACCTTCCGGATTCTCTTGAATGCCGCCATCAGTTCTTGCCTATACCACGAAGACTCTGATCTCACGGAATGGCTGGCTCGTTTGTCAGGCGAGCACTCGGTTGTCAGGCGATCAACCATGCATCATGTTATCAGAAATCCAAGAGATATTCACTAAGCCTCAGATGCTTGTAGAACAAGAATGGTTGTCAGTCACCTTGTTCATAGGTGAGAATGATGATGAGTGTCAATCATCACCTTCATCAAGTTGAAGAACAAGTGATATCTTGGACAAAGAACAAGCGGAATTGAATAGAAGAACAATAGTAATTGCATTAATACTCGAGGTACAGCAGAGCTCCACACCTTAATCTATGGTGTGTAGAAACTCCACCGTTGAAAATACATAAGAACAAGGTCTAGGCATGGCCGAATGGCCAGCCTCCCAAAGTGAGTTCGATCATCAAAACATGATCAAAAGACTCTCTATTACAATAGTAAAAGGTCCTACTTATAGAAAACTAGTAGCCTAAGGTGTACAAAGATGAGTAAATAACATAAAAATCCACTTTCGGGCCCACTTGGTGTGTGCTTGGGTTGAGCAATGAAGCATTTTCGTGTAGAGACTTCTCTTGGAGTTAAACGCCAGCTTTTATGCCAGTTTGGGCGTTTAACTCCCAATTAGGTGCCAGTTCCGGCGTTTAACGCTGGAATTTCTGTAGGTGACTTTGAACGCCGGTTTGGGCCATCAAATCTTGGGCAAAGTATGGACTATCATATATTGCTGGAAAGCCCAGGATGTCTACTTTTCAACGCCGTTGAGAGCGCGCCAATTGGGCTTCTGTAGCTCCAGAAAATCCACTTCGAGTGCAGGGAGGTCAGAATCCAACAGCATCTGCAGTCCTTTTCAGTCTCTGAATCAGATTTTTGCTCAGGTCCCTCAATTTCAGCCAGAAAATACCTGAAATCACAGAAAAACACACAAACTCATAGTAAAGTCCAGAAAAGTGAATTTTAACTAAAAACTAATAAAAATATACTAAGAACTCAACTAAAACTACTAAAAACATACTAAAAACAATGCCAAAAAGCGTACAAATTATCCGCTCATCACACACCATAGATTAAGGGTGTGGAGCTCTGCTGTACCTCAAGTTTCAATACAATTACTATTACTTTCTATTCAATTCTCTTTTATTCTTATTCCAAGATATACGTTGCACTTCAACTTGATGAATGTGATGATCCGTGACACTCATCATCATTCTCACCTATGAACGCACGTGATTGACAACCACTTCCGTTCTACCTTAGGTCGGGCGCATATCTCTTAGATTCCCCAACAGAATCTTCGTGGTATAAGCTAGATAGATGGCGGCATTCATGAGGATCCGGAAAGTCTAAACCTTGTCTGTGGTATTCCGAGTAGGATTCTGGGATTGAATGACTGTGACGAGCTTCAAACTCCTGAAGGCTGGGCGTGATGACAAGCGCAAAAGAATCAAGGGATTCTATTTCAACCTGATTGAGAACCGACAGATGATTAGCCGTGCTGTGACAGAGCATAGGAACGTTTTCACTGAGAGGATGGGATGTAGCCACTGACAACGGTGATGCCCTACATACAGCTTGCCATGGAAAAGAGTAAGAAGGATTGGATGAATGTAATAGGAAAGTAGAGATTCAAGAGGAGCACAGCATCTCCATACACTTATCTGAAATTCCCACTATTAATTTACATAAGTATCTCTATCCTATTTTATTTTTTGTTTATTTTTATTAATCATATTTGATTTTCTAAATTCCATAATTTTATCCTCCTGACTGGGATTTACAAGATGACCATAGCTTGCTTCATACCAACAATCTCTGTGGGATCGACCCTTACTCACGTAAGGTATTACTTGGACGACCCAGTACACTTGCTGGTTAGTTGAACGGAGTTGTGTCCACACATAAGTGCCATAATAATGATTCCATACAACAACAAAGAATACTACATTGATGTGATCACAATTTCGTCCACCAGCAAGTAAGGAGGAAACATGAAAATAGTGCGGCGGGAATTAAGGGATCATACTTAAATAAGGAAGCTCACACTATTATGGAAAGGAAGAATACTAATAAAGGCCAACCTATTGAGAATGGCTCCAGATTTGATGCTTTAAATAAGGAAGATTTTGAAGGCACTAATGTAGAGCATAATAACGTGATGCATGAAGAGCCTTCCCATGGTGAAGACATGCTTATTGGGCTAAAAGAAAAAGGTATTCAAAAAGCCCACAAGAATCAAATTGTGGTGAACCATATTAAAAAAAAATCCTTAGGCCAGGAGCAGAAAAAAATTCACAAGCTAACAAAAAAGGGCCTTCTTCAAAAAATGGGCCTAACCCTTCAAATAAGATTGCCAAAAATAAAAATAAGGTAGGAGATCCATCAACTAGTTTGAATGATAAGGCAAAAGAGCTTGCTTTGGTGTCACGTTCTGATTTCAGAAATAACGAAAAAGAGGCCATGGAGAGAGAGATATTGGAAGATATGAGGAGAATCCAAAAGGAGCAAAGCGAGGAGTTCGAAACTTCAAGGATGGCAAAAAACTTTATGGAAACCTTTGTGGTTAGAAACAATTTTCTCAATCAAAACCCCTTTTCTCGGCAAGTTGAGGAGATGTCAGAGATGGTGGAAGGGGGCCAGAGAAGTAAGATGCTGCTAGATAAGCCACCAGATATCCACATAGGTGAATCCAGCATGCACCATATGGAAGGAGTTCGGGTTAATCCGGAAAGGGCCAATGCTACCGAAAGGGTTAATACCTAGGAGTAAGTTGAGTCTCTGTTGACTTCTTTTTTTTTCTTATACTTATTTATAATGAATTTAATTGTCTCGAATTGTAGAGGTGTGGGCTGTAAATCCTTTCCTACTCTTATTAGAGATATTAAAAAAGAGTATGAAGCAAATTTTATTGTTCTTTTAGGGACCCATGTTAGTTGTGACAGAGAACATAAAATTAGGAAAAAAATTGGATTTGACAGGTGTTTTGTTGAAGAGGCTAGAGGCTTTTTGAGTGGCATATGGTGCCTATGGGATACTGAAACCTGGAAGGTTGATATTCTACACCACCATATACAATTTATACACATGAAGATAACTGGGAGAGACATTGCGCCTTGGGCCTTTACTGCTGTGTATGGTAGTCCGAATAACAATCTTCGCAAGGAGCTCTGGAATTATTTATGCGCTCTAAGTACATGTAATAATATGCCTTGGTGTTTATTAGGGGACTTCAATGCTATACTCCATGATTTTGAGAGGAAAGGGGGTTCCACTGATAATAATCGAAGAGCATGCCCTGACTTCCGAAACTGCCTTTCTGAATGTGGCCTGATGGATCTCAGGTATTCTAGGTGGCCTTTTACTTGGAAAAGAGGAAGTCTAGTAGAGAGGTTAGATCGGAGTTTGAGTAATCTTGATTGGCAGATTCTGTTTCCAAAGGCCAGAATCAAGCATCTCCCCATGTTTAAATCTGACCACTGTCCCCTCCTCCTCCAGCTTGCTCCTACTACTCCTCCTAATAGAAGGAGGAGGCCATTTAGATTCTTGGCGGCGTGGCTAACATATCCTGACTTTGAGAATATGGTGTGTACAAATTGGAAGATTCAAAACTCTTGGGTTGATGGAGTTAATGATTTTCAGGAGACCCTCAAGAGTTGGAATCATGATGTTTTCGGAAATATCCAGAGAAGGAAAAGTAAGATTCTTAGGCGGCTTCAAGGCATAACTTCGAACCTCAATTCTAACAGCAACAGTTTCTTTGAAGAACTTCAAGAGAGACTCTGGAAAGAATATCAGAATATTCTCAATCAAGAAGAGATGCTTTGGTACCAAAAAGCAAGATGCAAATGAATTGACATGGGAGATAGAAACACTAAATATTTTCATGGATCAACTATGGCTCGAAGAAGAAGAAGCAAAATTGTATCCTTACAAAATGATGAGGGTGTTTGTATTTCTGATTTATCCATTCTTGAAAATATGGCTACATCTTTCTATTCTTGCCTTTTTTTTGATAACTTACCAGATTATCCTTTTATTCTTAAGAATGGTTTTCCTACCTTGTCTAATGATGATATGCAGCGTATTGGTAGCTTTGTGACGCTTCAAGAGATTAAAAATGTTGTCTTTAGCATGAGCGGCCTCAAAGTCCCTGGAAAAGATGGTATTCAAGCAATATTCTACCAAAGTAAATGGGACATAGTGAGACTAGATCTATGCAGGCTAGTTGAAAATATATTTAGGAACCCTCAGGACATTGGCGAGCTCAATGAAACTTTGATAACGCTAATCCCCAAGGTTGAGCCGGTCACAAACCTCAAGCAGATGAGACCCATTAGTCTATGCAATGTGTCGTATAAAATTATTACCAAAATCCTGACAAATAGGCTACGACAGGTTATGGAAAAATTGGTAAAGCCTACTCAGTCCAGCTTTGTCCCTGGAAGACACACCTCGGACAATATCATCATCACCCAAGAGGTTATCCATTCCATGAGAGGCAAAAAAGGCATGAAAGGATGGATGGCTATCAAAATTGATCTCGAAAAAGCATATGACAGAATTAAATGGAGTTTCATCAGGGATACTCTTTCGGACATTGGTCTACCTCCACTCTTTATTAACTTGGTCTGCAATTGTATCACAACTGCAAAAATGAGGGTTGTATGAAATGGGGAGGCCTTAGAAGAGTTCACCCCCTCTAGAGGGATTCGGCAAGGTGACCCCCTGTCCCCCTATATTTTTGTGCTCTGTATAGAAAGGTTATCCCAACTTATTAGCGTAGCCTGTGATCATCAATTTTGGAAACATATCAAGCTAAACAAAGACGGGCCGGCCTTATCTCATCTATGTTTTGCTGATGACTTGATTCTGTTCGCGGAGGCCGATGTGCAACAAGCAGAAATTATTAATAAAGTGCTGGAAGAATTTTGTAAAAGCTCTGGTAAAAAAGGTAACAACGAAAAGACACGGATTTTCTTCTCTAATAATGTGGGTCATACTATAAGAGAGGAGATTAGCAACTCTTTAAATTTTTCTAGGACTGATGATTTGGGTAAATATCTTGGGGTTCCTATTTTACATTCCAAAGTTTCCAAGGATACTTACAAGAATATCATTAACAAGATAAATTCTCGACTCAACAACTGGAAAGCCTCAGCCCTGTCTCTGGCAGAAAGAACAACTTTGGTGAAATCTGTTCTTTCTTCTCTTCCTAGTTATACTATGCAAACTGCTATTTTACCCACAAATACTTGTAATTTGATTGATTGTAAATGCATAAATTTTCTTTGGGGCGACACAGAGCAGACCAAGAAAGTTCATCTCCTTAGTTAGGATAAGATCAACAAACCAAAGGTCTCGGGGGACCTAGGTTTGAGACATGCTAAGGATGTTAATCACTCCTTTATGATGAAATTAGGATGGGTCTTGTTGCTAATAAAGACTCTCTTTAGGCCAGAATGCTAAGATCCAAGTACAAGTGCGGTAGTGATATCCTACCGAGAGTCAATAGGAAGAGTAGCATGTCAAATCTGTGGAAAGGGATTGTATCCGCTTGGCATGACGTCGAAAGGAACTCTATTTGGCGTATCGGAGATGGATCTCAAATTAAATTTAGGGAGCACAATTGGGTGCCTAATTTGGGGAGCTTGCAATAACACACCACTCAGGTAATTTCTCTTGGTGATTTAGAATCATCTCTAATGGACTTCCTGAATGTTTCAGGGGATTGGGATGAAGATAAGTTAAAGGAATGGCTTCCAAAGTCAACAGTTAAAAGGATCATGGCCATGGCACCCCCATCTCCATGGAAAGAAGCGAATTGCATTGCTTGGGCAAACACTCATGACGGGTGTTTTAGCCTGAAATCGGCATTGATAAACCCCATTTGTAGGGTTTATCTTGTGCTTGATTTAAGAGATTTTATGACCTTTTACCCACATTTATCCATTGAAATAGCATGGTTTTATAACTTCTCCTTTAATTGTGCTTAAGAGTGAAAACATATTTTTTAGGACTTAAAATAGCTAAATCTAATTTACCTTGATTCCATTAGATGCCTTGATATGTTTGTTAAGTGATTTAAGGTTTAGGAGGCAAAGATTGGATCAAGGGGATGAAGAAAGAAGCATGAAAAGTTGGAGAACTCATGAAGAAATGAAAGAACCGGAAAGCTGTCAAGCCGACCTCTTCGCACTTAAACGACCATAACATGAGCTACAGAGGTCCAAATGATGCGGTTCCAGTTGGGTTAGAAAGCTAACATCCGGGGCTTCGAAACGATATAAGATTTATCATAGTTGCTACACGTATGGTGGTGCGCACGCGCATAGTACGCGCACGCGCCGTTGCTGCCACCTGGTTCACTTAAAGCAAAACGTGGCCAGCGATTTTAGAAGCCTTGTGGGCTCAATCCAACTCATTTATGGTGCTATTTAAGCCAAGGATTGAAGAGGAATCAACATACTTTTCATACTTTAGATGTTAGTTACCATTAGTCATAGTTTAGTTTTAGAAGTAGTTTCTAGAGAGAGAAGCTCTCACTTCTCTCTAGGATTATGATTAGGATTAGGTTTAGTTCTTAGATCTAGATTTCAATTCACCTTCTTCTACTTCTACCTTTCAATTCTTTGTTGCTACATTCATCTTCTTCTACTCTTTTGTTGTAATTTCCTTTATGTTATTCTTATATTTTGTTGTAGATCTAGTATTGTTCCTTCTACATTCTTCCAATTCAATAAGAGGTAATTCATACTAAATGTGTCTTCTTTGCTTTTCTATTGTTGATCTCTTGTTTTTGTAGTTGTAGATTCCTTTAATTCTTGCATTTAATAATGTTTACTTCTATTGCACTTTATGTGTTTGATGAAATGTCTCTTATAGCTATTAGTAGATTTTGTTCCTCTTGGCCTAAGTAGAGTAATTAGTGACACTTGAGTTATCTAATTCCTTTGTTGATTGATAATTGGAGAGATTGCTAATTGGTTTGGAGTGCACTAAAGCTAGTCTTTCCTTGGGAGTTGGCTAGGACTTGTGGCTCAAGTCAATTCATCCACTTGACTTTTCTTTATTTAGTAAGGGTTAACTAAGTGGTAGCAATGAACAATTCTCATCACAATTGAGAAGGATAACTAGGATAGGACTTCTAATTTTCATACCATGCCAAGAGCCTTTTATAGTTGTTAGTTTATTTTCATTGCCATTTACTTTCATGCTTCTTATCCAAAACCCCAAAACACATTTCTAACCAATAACAAGACACTTTATTGTAATTCCTAGGGAGAACGACCCGAGGTTTGAATACTTCGGTTTATAAATTTTAGGGGTTTGTACTAGTGACAAACAACTTTTTGTATGAAAGGATTATTGATTGGTTTAGAAACTATACTTGCAACGAGAATTCATTTGTGAAATTCTATACCATCAAAAATCCAATCATCAAAATGGCGCCGTTGCCGGGGAATTGCAATGGTGTTGTGTTATTGGTTATTGTATATATGTGAATATTGTGAATAGCTTGATTTTTTGATTGCTTGTTAGTTTTTGCTAGTCTTAGTATTTTGTTTCATTATTTCTTATTAGTTTTGTTTCTTATTTGCTCTTGCTATCATGAATTCTCACCTTAGCTATGAGTTTGGTTATAAACATGTTGTAGGAAATGAGGACTATAATGAAGATGTGTATCAAGGATGGGACACTCAAAGGTGGGAGGAGCCATATGCTTATGATCAATTCTCATGGCAACAACCCCCACCAATGCACTATGAAGAAGAGCCATTCTATGATGCATATCAATCCAATGGCTATGGTGAATCACCTTGTGACTTTCAAGAACCACCACCATATGCCTATGAACCATATCCTCAACATAACTCTCAACCATACTCACAAGCCTCTTTTCACCAACCACCTTCATATGACCCTAATCCATATCCATCCTACCAACAACCATATGAGCCATATGAACCACACATAGAGCTACCACCACCCCAACATCAACATTTTCAAGAGCCACCCCCTCCACATTATTACCAAGATGAACCACCTCCAATATACGAAAATTTTCAACCAAAAGATGAATACTACTTTCCACCACAACCTCCCACGGAAGAATACTCATATCCATTGAACCAAGAGTCACATGATCCTAATCATATTATCCAAGAGGAACAAGAGTCAAGGGATCGTCTTAAGGAAGCATTTGATCAATTTCAAGCAACCATGGAGTGTGTTGTGCAACAAGTGGAAAGAGTGGAAAACATTGAACCACCACAACTCTACCAAGAAGAACCACCTTCCTACTATGAATCCTTCCCTCAAAATGATGAATCCTTCCACCATCCCCAATCTCTAATGGATGAAACCCTTGGTGTTCTTGTTCAAGGGCAAGAAGAGATGAAAAGGGACGTGCAAAATTTCATGGTCGCCTTGGATGCGGTAACAAATTAATTAGCCTCCCAATGCTTGAACACTCAAGGAACTCCCATGGCTACATGTGGGAATTCAAATGAAGAACATAGCATGAAGGAGAGATTGGAAACTCCGGTGGGAAATGAAGGAAGTTGCTTTGTATTGGAACAATTGGAGGAAGCTTTAATTGTTGAAGACAAGGAAGAAGTGGTAGAAGACTTAGGAGATGCGGAGCCTCCATGGGAACATAAAGTTGAAGAAAACCCCTACAAGATGATTGAAATTGATGCTAGGGAGGAAAGTGCACACCTTCCAAGGCATATTCCATATGAAGACTTGGATGGGATAGAGAAAGAATTGAATTCCCTTGGAGATGAAGATCAAGCATCAAGTCTTAGTGGTGAAGAATCCTTTGAGCATGAAGAACCTTCTCCGGTTGGATTTGAAAGCGTTGAGGAGGTAAATTTTTTTCACCCTCCCTATTATGATTTGAGTAACGGAAAAGATTTTGATAAAATTGTTGAACAAAGGATTGAGATTAAGAGATCTTGTGAAGAGGTGGAAGTCCCTAGAAATAGAAGAACGAGGGTTGGTTATGCTTTGTCATGATCTTTGGAAGCATCTTTGCCTAGGTTGCCATCTACACCTTCATTTGAGTGGGTGAAATTCATTTCTATTAGTTTTATTATCCCACGTGAATATGGTTTGCTTGAAACGGATGGCCAACTTAGGGAAGTGTGTGGGATGAAGCATAAGCGGAAAAGGTTTTATGGTGGGCGTTGCAAATCAAGGCTCATTATGGTTGATGCATCAAACATGAGATATAAAGGTTGGAGTAGTGCTCAAATAGATGGGTCTAGGAGGATTATTGGACACTTCATAGAGAATTCATCTTGCTTACCACCCGGATGGACTAATAATGATGATCAACCTCAAGACGGGTGTGAAAACAAAGTGTGGGATCCCGGATTACAAAAAGAGGACCAACTTTGGGAGCCCCAAGCTTGTGAAGAACTCCATCAACACTTGGCTCAACCCATAGGAAATCTTGGGGCACAATGGAGAACCAAGCATTGGTGGGAGTTCCAAGATGAATACAAGCACAAGCCACCTTGATGAGGAGCTCCCCATAAGTCCAACTTAAGGACAATAAACAAAAGTGCTAGGTGGGAGATAACCCACCATGGTAAATTCTTTTCATTTTCCCTTTTTGTACATATTGATAAAATTAGTTTAATATCATGTTTTGTTTAGATAGTTGAGTTTGATTGGTAGTATAATATGATAAATAAGGTTTTGGGGCGTTTTAGTAGCTGTTTGGAGGATTGAAAGGCTTGGATTGGTGTAAGAACTTAGAAAAATATTTTTTGAAAAACAGAACACTATCCACGCGTGCGCGCACCTAACGTGTACGCGCACCTGAGCATTTTTTGACCATCCATGCGGACGCGCACTGTACGCGTACGCGTGGATGCAAAAATTCTACCCCAGCCAAAAACCCGAGAGTTAGGCCTGCACTGTGCGAACATTGGGCCTAAGGCACAAGTCTATGCACGCGTGCGCGCACCTGGCGCGTACGCACACATGATTTTAAATTGGCAATGCACGCGCACGCACACTGTGCGCGTGCGCGTCGATTGCACGATCCACACTCCTGGTACTTTTACCCGAGAGTTGTGCCAGACTTGGGCCGACATTATGCCTCCGGCCTAACTCGATGCACGCGTGCGCGCACCTGGCGCGTACGCGTCCTTCAACCAATATGCACATCGACGCGTAAGCACGCATGACGCGCACGCGTCGGTAAAAAAAAAGAGTTTTTTTTTTCTCATCTTCCATTTTCTTTTGTTCATTGCATTCGCATACTTCTACTCTTTCCATTTTCATTTTGTTTCTATAGCATGTTTTCAGTTTTTTTCTAAGTGTCATTTCAATAATGGTGTTGGATTCTTACACTCAATTGTTGAGAAATTCTTGCATTATTTTGGTGCTTCTTGACTTGTTTGATATTGTTGGGTGATGAAACTTTTAAATCAATGCTTCATCTTGTATGACTCTTATGTCTTTGTGCATTGATATGACCTCATATTGTCTTTCATGACCCACTTCTTCTTATGTGAACTTGATGTGCCATATGCTCTTCATGCTTCGATTTTACTCTTGCATCAAGTATTAGTTAATATGCCATTAGCTTATATTGTTTTCTCACCTACATGCGTAGCTAACATGTAGTGAGAACCTTACTCTTATTTGGCATTAGCCCAGGCCTATGTTATACTTGTTTTGATATCTTTGTTGTAGGCCTAATTGTCGTTCTTCTTTCCTCCCCTTTTAGGTTGGCCACCAAGAAGGGAGAAATGAATACCTTTAAATGGGGGCAACAAACAAGTCATCCGCACTACCATTTGAGGAGCTCATCAATTGTAGCAACCCATCCACTCTGCTCTTCTTTGCGTGCACCGAGGACGGTGCAATCTTCAAGTGTGGAGAGGTCGTTCGACCGATCTCCATGGGTAACAATTTTCTTTTTCAACACCAATGTTAGTTAGTTATTGCATTTGCATGATAGGTTGCATGTTAGATAGAATTTGTACATATTTTACTACCTTCTTCTTATTAGGACTACTTGGTTAGGGTGATGATTTCTTTCCCAAGAAACCGTTTTAGGGCACCCTACCAATTTGAAAATTTTTTGTTGAACTTGCTTGAAAGAATGTATTTTGGAACATGGTTTTTGAGCTAAGAACACAAGCAAGTGAGATTTGAGCCTAATGATGTGGTTACATCTTATAACCACTTATTTTTCCTTCTTGTGTGCATTATTCTCTTTCTATGAATGTAATCTTTGATTTGTTTGATTCTTTATGTCCATTATTTTGTGTATTCATGCATTTATATGATTGAGGCCATCATTTCATTAACTCACTTACCCAAATGGTCTTACCTCTTATCTTCCTTTGTTAGCCAAATTTGAGCCCACGCTTAACCCACTTTGTTCTTATTTTAGCACATTTCAAGCCTTAAAGCGGAAAACAATAAAAGTCCTTATTTGGATCTTTGATTGGCTTAGGCTAGTGAGTGTGAGTGACATTCAAGAGTGGGAAAACTTTGGGACATTGGTTGGGATAAAAGGATGTTTGTGTTTTGTATTTTTATATTGGGGAACTGGGTACATACTCATGTATTGATTAAATGTATAGACCGTATGCACTGATATTCTTGTATATAGTTTGAAAGAAAAAGAAAAATGAAAAGAAAAAGAAATAAAAGTGAAAAAGAAAAAAATAAAAGAAAAGAAAAAATGTATATAGAAAAAGAAAGAAAAAGAAAAGCAATAAAGGGGACAAAATGCCCCAAAGTGAGGCTCAATAAGAATCAATACATAAGTGTTGTGAAATGAAAAGGGAATGCATGAGTATGTGGAAAAGTGAAGAATGGGTAGTTAGGTTAGAACTTAATTGTATAGGATGTCATAGGTTAGGTGGGAAGTCTAAGCCTATCAAAGATTCAAACTTCAAGCTCACTTGACCAAATATGCATCCTACCTTAACCCTAGCCCCATTACAACCTAAAGAAAAGACCTCATGATAATTGTATGCGTGCATTGAATAATTGTTGATTGTTAGATGAAAAACAAATCTTAGAAAGCATGATTAGGAGAGAATTGAGTGAATCGACCCTAAACACTTGAGCGAACAGAGTGCAAACACATCCGGTGAGGGTTCGATGCTCAATTCCTTGATTCCCAGCTTTCACGAGCGTTCTTCTTGCAAATCTATGTGAACTTCATGTTTATACTTCAATTGGTAGGACTCATGAATCGTTATATGATCTTAAGCCCTACTTGTGCATGTATGACTTGGAGGATTGATTTATTTTTAACCACGTAGGTAAAACCATTTTGCATTTAGTTGCATATAGTTTAGGTTGCATATAGTTTATTTACATTGAATAAATGTTAATACCCTTGTTTCTCTCTTGGCTTAAGCATGAGGACATGCTTGGTTTAAGTGTGGGGAGGTTGATAAACCCCATTTGTAGGGTTTATCTTGTGCTTGATTTAAGGGATTTTATGACCTTTTACCCACATTTATCCATTGAAATAGCATGGTTTTATAACTTCTCCTTTAATTGTGCTTAATAGTGAAAACATGTTTTTTAGGA
Source organism: Arachis stenosperma (assembly GCF_014773155.1). Lineage (NCBI taxonomy): Eukaryota > Viridiplantae > Streptophyta > Magnoliopsida > Fabales > Fabaceae > Arachis > Arachis stenosperma. Next base: position 115,281,466 of record NC_080379.1, read on the forward strand.
CTTAAAATAGCTAAATCTAATTCACCTTGGTTCCATTAGATGCCTTGATATGTTTGTTAAGTGATTTAAGGTTTAGGAGGCAAAGATTGGATCAAGGGGATGAAGAAAGAAGCATGAAAAGTTGGAGAACTCATGAAGAAATGAAAGAACCGGAAAGCTGTCAAGCCGACCTCTTCGCACTTAAACAACCATAACATGAGCTACAGAGGTCCAAATGATGCGGTTCCAGTTGGGTTAGAAAGCTAACATCCGGGGCTTCGAAACGATATAAGATTTTCCATAGTTGCTACACGTATGGTGGTGCGCACGCGCATAGTACGCGCACGCGCCGTTGCTGCCACCTGGTTCACTTAAAGCAAAACGTGGCCAGCGATTTTAGAAGCCTTGTGGGCTCAATCCAACTCATTTCTGATACTATTTAAGCCAAGGATTGAAGAGGAATCAACATACTTTTCATACTTTAGATGTTAGTTACCATTAGTCATAGTTTAGTTTTAGAAGTAGTTTCTAGAGAGAGAAGCTCTCACTTCTCTCTAGGATTAGGATTATGATTAGGTTTAGTTCTTAGATCTAGATTTCAATTCACCTTCTTCTACTTCTACCTTTCAATTCTTTGTTGCTACATTCATCTTCTTCTACTCTTCTGTTGTAATTTCCTTTATGTTGTACTTATATTTTGTTGTAGATCTAGTATTGTTCCTTCTACATTCTTCCAATTCAATAAGAGGTAATTCATACTAAATGTGTCTTCTTTGCTTTTCTATTGTTGATCTCTTGTTTTTGTAGTTGTAGATTCCTTTAATTCTTGCATTTAATAATGTTTACTTCTATTGCACTTTATGTGTTTGATGAAATGTCTCTTATAGCTATTAGTAGATTTTGTTCCTCTTGGCCTAGGTAGAGTAATTAGTGACACTTGAGTTATCTAATTCCTTTGTTGATTGATAATTGGAGAGATTGCTAATTGGTTTGGAGTGCACTAAAGCTAGTCTTTCCTTGGGAGTTGGCTAGGACTTGTGGCTCAAGTCAATTCATCCACTTGACTTTCCTTTATTTAGTAAGGGTTAACTAAGTGGTAGCAATGAACAATTCTCATCACAATTGAGAAGGATAACTAGGATAGGACTTCTAATTTTCATACCTTGCCAAGAGCCTTTTATAGTTGTTAGTTTATTTTCATTGCCATTTACTTTCATGCTTCTTATCCAAAACCCCAAAACACATTTCTAACCTATAACAAGACACTTTATTGTAATTCCTAGGGAGAACGACCCGAGGTTTGAATACTTCGGTTTATAAATTTTAGGGGTTTGTACTAGTGACAAACAACTTTTTGTATGAAAGGATTATTGATTGGTTTAGAAACTATACTTGCAACGAGAATTCATTTGTGAAATTCTATACCATCAAAAATCCAATCATCAAAATGGCGCCGTTGCCGGGGAATTGCAATGGTGTTGTGTTATTGGTTATTGTATATATGTGAATATTGTGAATAGCTTGATTTTTTGATTGCTTGTTAGTTTTTGCTAGTCTTAGTATTTTTGTTTCATTATTTCTTATTAGTTTTGTTTCTTATTTGCTCTTGCTATCATGAATTCTCACCTTAGCTATGAGTTTGGTTATAAACATGTTGTAGGAAATGAGGACTATAATGAAGATGTGTATCAAGGATGGGACACTCAAAGGTGGGAGGAGCCATATGCTTATGATCAATTCTCATGGCAACAAGCCCCACCAATGCACTATGAAGAAGAGTCATTCTATGATGCATATCAATCCAATGACTATGGTGAATCACCTTGTGACTTTCAAGAACCACCACCATATGCCTATGAACCATATCCTCAACATAACTCTCAACCATACTCACAAGCCTCTTTTCACTAACCACCTTCATATGACCCTAATCCATATCCATCCTACCAACAACCATATGAGCCATATGAACCACACATAGAGCTACCACCACCCCAACATCAACATTTTCAAGAGCCACCCCCTCCACATTATTACCAAGATGAACCACCTCCAATATACGAAAATTTTCAACCACAAGATGAATACTACTTTCCACCACAACCTCCCACGGAAGAATACTCATATCCATTGAACCAAGAGCCACATGATCCTAATCATATTATCCAAGAGGAACAAGAGTCAAGGGATCGTCTCAAGAAAGCATTGGATCAATTTCAAGCAACCATGGAGTGTGTTGTGCAACAAGTGGAAAGAGTGGAAAACATTGAACCACCACAACTCTACCAAGAAGAACCACCTTCCTACTATGAACCCTTCCCCCAAAATGATGAATCCTTCCACCAACCCCAATCTCTAATGGATGAAACCCTTGGTGTTCTTGTTCAAGGGCAAGAAGAGATGAAAAGGGACGTGCAAAATTTCATGGTCGCCTTGGATGCGGTAACAAATCAATTAGCCTCCCAATGCTTGAACACTCAAGGAACTCCCATGGCTACATGTGGAGAATCAAATGAAGAACATAGCATGAAGGAGAGATTGGAAACTCCGGTGGGAAATGAAGGAAGTTGCTTTGTATTGGAACAATTGGAGGAAGCTTTAATTGTTGAAGATAAGGAAGAAGTGGTAGAAGACTTAGGAGATGCGGAGCCTCCATGGGAACATAAAGTTGAAGAAAACCCCTACAAGATGATTGAAATTGATGCTAGGGAGGAAAGTGCACACCTTCCAAGGCATATTCCATATGAAAACTTGGATGGGATAGAGAAAGAATTGAGTTCCCTTGGAGATGAAGATCAAGCATCAAGTCTTAGTGGTGAAGAATCCTTTGAGCATGAAGAACCTTCTCCGGTTGGATTTGAAAGCATTGAGGAGGTAAATTTTTTTCACCCTCCCTATTATGATTTGAGTAACGGAAAAGGTTTTGATAAAATTGTTGAACAAAGGATTGAGATTAAGAGATCTTGTGAAGTGGTGGAAGTCCCTAGAAATAGAAGAACGAGGGTTGGTTATGCTTTGTCAAGATCTTTGGAAGCATCTTTGCCTAGGTTGCCATCTACACCTTCATTTGAGTGGGTGAAATTCATTTCTATTAGTTTTATTATTGATGAGCGGATAATTTGTACGCTTTTTGACATTGTTTTTAGTATGTTTTAGTTAGTTTTTAGCATATTTTTATTAGTTTTTAGTTAAAATTCACTTTTCTGGACTTTACTATGAGTTTGTGTGTTTTTCTGTGATTTCAGGTATTTTCTGGCTGAAATTGAGGGACCTGAGCAAAAATCTGATTCAGAGACTGAAAAGGACTGCAGATGCTGTTGGATTTTGACTTTCCTGCACTCGAAGTGGATTTTCTGGAGCTACAGAAGCCCAATTTGTGCGCTCTCAACGGCGTTGAAAAGTAGACATCCTGGGCTTTCCAGCAATATATGATAGTCCATACTTTGCCCAAGATTTGGTGCCCCCAAACCGGCGTTCAAAGTCACCTTTAGAATTCCCAGCGTTAAACGCCGGAACTGGCACCAAAGTGGGAGTTAAACGCCCAAACTGGCACAAAAGCTGGCGTTTAACTCCAAGAAGAGTCTCTACACGAAAATGCTTCAATGCTCAGCCCAAACACACACCAAGTGGGCCCGGAAGTGGATTTTTATGTCATTTACTCATCTTTGTAATTCTTAAGCTACTAGTTCCCTATAAATAGGGCCTTTTACTATTGTATTTTATATCTGGGGATCTTAGATCATCTTTAGGTCTTTGAATCCTTTGATCATTGGGAGGCTGGCCTCACGGCCATGCCTAGACCTTGTTCTTATGTATTTTCAACGGTGGAGTTTCTACACACCATAGATTAAGGTGTGGATCTCTGCTGTACCTCGAGTATTAATGCAATTACTATTGTTCTTCTATTCAATTCAGCTTGTTCTTATTCCAAGATATTCATTTGCACTCAAGAACATGATGAATGTGATGATTATGTGACGCTCATCATCATTCTCACTTATGAACAAGTGACAGACAACCACTTCTGTTCTACAAGCAAACAAGGCTCTAATGTTTATCTCTTGGGTTCTTTAACCGGAATCTTCGTGGTATAAGCTAGAATTGATGGCGGCATTCAAGAGAATCCGGAAGGTATAAACCTTGTCTGTGGTATTCTGAGTAGGATTCAATGATTGAATGACTGTGACGAGCTTCAAACTCGCGATTGTGGGGCGTTAGTGACAGACGCAAAAGAATCACTGGATTCTATTCCGACATGATCGAGAACCGACAGCTGGATAGCCGTGCCGTGACAGGGTGCGTTGAACATTTCCACTGAGAGGATGGGAGGTAGCCACTGACAACGGTGAAATCCTTGCATACAGCTTGCCATGGAAAGGAGTAAGAAGGATTGGATGAAGACAGTAGGAAAGCAGAGAGACGGAAGGGACAAAGCATCTCCATTCGCTTATCTGAAGTTCTCACCAATGAATTACATAAGTATCTCTATCTTTATCTTTATGTTTTATTCATATATCACCCATACCCATTTGAGTCTGCCTGACTAAGATTTACAAGGTGACCATAGCTTGCTTCATACCAACAATCTCCGTGGGATCGACCCTTACTCGCGTAAGGTTTATTACTTGGACGACCCAGTGCACTTGCTGGTTAGTTGTGCGAAGTTGTGTTTATGCCATGGCATTGAGCACCAAATCTTTGGGGCCATTACTAGGGATTATTTGAGTTGTGAAAAGTAGTGATCACAATTTCGTGCACCAAGTTTTTGGCACCGTTGCCGGGGATTGTTTCGAGTATGGACAACTGACGGTTCATCTTGTTGCTTAGATTAGGTATTTTCAGAATTCTTAAGAATGAGTTCTAGAGTTTCATGATGATCTGTTGAAGTCTGGCTGGTTGTGAAGCCATGTCTAATCTTATTGGACCGAGGTTTCAACTGATCATCACAAGAGCTTGTTGATTTCTATCAATCTTGCTATTGGAGCAATGATCTGCTAAGGCTTGGCTGGCCATTGGCCATGTCTAGTGTTTTGGACCGAAGCTTTCTTTGAAAGCTTGGCTGGCTGTGAAGCCATGTCTAATTCCTGGACCGAAGTCTTAGACTAGCATTGCATGATTCCTGGAATTCTCATTAAGAATTTTGATACCTTTATTTTCTTTTCCACTTAATTTTCGAAAAATCCAAAAAAAAAATTACAAAATCATAAAAACCAAAAATATTTTATGTTTCTTGTTTGAGTCTAGTGTCTAATTTTAAGTTTGGTGTCTTGCATGCATTGTTTATTTGATCTTGGTTCTGTTTTCAAGTCAATAATACAGGGAACTGAAGATTCAGTACATGCAGTAGAGGAATTATACAGAAAAAGCTGGGCGTTCAAAACGCCCAGTGAAGAAGGACAGACTGGCGTTTAAATGCCAGCCAGGGTGCCTGGCTGGGCGTTTAACGCCCAAAAGGGTAGAGCATTGGGCGTTAAACGCCAGAATGTGCACCATTCTGGGCGTTTAACGCCAGGATGGCACAAGAGGGAAGATTCTGTTTTTAATTCAATTTTTTTTCAAGTTTTCAAAGTTTTTTAAAATCAAATCTTTTTCAAATCATATATTTTCAATCAAATCTTTCCAAAAATCAATTTCTTTCCTTTTTCAAAAATACTTGCTATCAATTAATGATTTGATTCAACATTTCAAGTATGTTGCCTTTTCTGTTGAGAAAGGTTTAATGTTTGAATCATATCTTTTCTTGTTAGCCAAGTCATTAATTTTTAAAATCAAATCTTTTTAAATTGTCTTTCAAACCATAACTTTTAAATCACATCATTTTCAAAAAAGTTTTCAATCATATCTTTTTGATTTCTAATTTCAAAATCTTTTTCAAAAATCACTTGATTTCTTTTCCACTTTTAGTTTTCGAAAATCAATTCAAGTTTTTCAAAATGTTTTTAAAATCTTTTTAACTTATTTTTCGAAAAAAATCTCTTCCCCTCTTCTCACATCCTTCTATTTATGGAGTGACACTCCTCCTCAATGCACAATTCGAACTCTATCTCACTAAGTTCGAATTCTTCTACCTCTTTCTTCTATTTTTCTGTTCCTCTGACACCTCAAGGAATCTCTATACTGTGACATAGAGGATTCCACATTTTCTTGTTCTCTTCTCTTTCATATGAGTAGGAGCAAAGACAAAGGCATTCTTGTTGAGGCTGACCCTGAACCTGAAAGGACCTTGAAGCGAAAGCTAAGAGAAGCTAAGGCACAACTCTCTGTAGAGGACCTAACAGAAATCTTCAAAGAAGAAGAACCCATGGCAGCCGAAAACAACAACAATGCCCACAATGCAAGGAAGGTGCTGGGTGACTTTACTGCACCTACTCCCGACTTCTATGGGAGAAGCATCTCTATCCCTGCCATTGGAGCAAACAATTTTGAGCTTAAGCCTCAATTAGTTTCTCTAATGCAACAGAATTGCAAGTTCCATGGACTTCCATTGGAAGATCCTCATCAGTTTTTTAGCTGAGTTATTGCAAATCTGTGACACTGTCAAGACTAATGGGGTTGACCCTGAGGTCTACAGACTTATGCTATTCCCTTTTGCTGTAAGAGACAGAGCTAGAATATGGTTGGACTTACAACCTAAAGACAGCCTGAACTCTTGGGAAAAGCTAGTATATGCCTTCTTGGCAAAGTTCTTTCCACCTCAAAAATTGAGTAAGCTTAGAGTGGAAGTCCAAACCTTCAGGCAGAAGGAAGGAGAATCCCTCTATGAAGCTTGGGAAAGATGCAAACAATTGATCAGAAAATGTCCTTCTATGATGGTCTCTCTGAACTATCCAAGATGTCTTTGGATAGCTCTGCTGGAGGATCTCTTCATTTGAAGAAGATGCCTGCAGAAGCTCAAGAGCTCATTGAAATGGTTGCAAATAACCAATTCATGTACACTTCTGAAAGGAATCCTGTGAACAATAGGACAAATCAGAAGAAAGGAGTTCTTGAGATTGATACTCTGAATGCCATATTGGCTCAAAACAAAATATTGACTCAGCAAGTCAATTTGATTTCTCAAAGTCTGTCTGGAATGCAAAATGCACCAAGCAGTACTAAGGATGCTTCATCTGAAGAAGAAGCCTATGATCCTGAGAACCCTTCAATGGAAGAGGTGAATTACATGGGAGAACCCTATGGAAACACCTATAATTCTTCATGGAGAAATCATCCAAATTTCTCATGGAAGGATCAACAGAGACCTCAACAAGGTTTCAACAATAATAATGGTGGAAGAAACAGGTTTAGCAATGGCAAGCCTTTTCCATCATCTTCTCAGCAACAGACAGAGAATTCTAAGCAGAACCACTCTGACTTAGCAACCATGGTCTCTGATCTAATCAAAACCACTCAAAGTTTCATGACTGAAACAAGGTCCTCCATTAGGAATTTGGAGGCACAAGTGGGGCAGCTGAGCAAGAAAGTTACTGAACTCCATCCTAGTACTCTTCCAAGCAATACAGAAGAAAATCCAAAAGGAGAGTGCAAGGCCATCAACATGGCCGAACTTGGAGAGGATAAAGAGGCCGTGAACACCACTGAGGAAGACCTCAATGGACGTCTGATGAGCGGATAATTTATACGCTTTTTGGCATTGTTTTTAGGTAGTTTTTAGTAAGTTTAAGCTACTTTTAGGGATGTTTTCATTAGTTTTTATGTTAAATTCACATTTCTGGACTTTACTATGAGTTTGTGTGTTTTTCTGTGATTTCAGGTAATTTCTGGCTGAAATTGAGGGACTTGAGCAAAACTCTGAAAAAAGGCTGACAAAAGGACTGCTGATGTTGTTGGAATCTGACCTCCCTGCACTCGAAATGGATTTTTTGGAGCTACAGAACTCCAAATGGCGCGCTCTCAACGGCGTTGGAAAGTAGACATCCAGAGCTTTCCAGCAATATATAATAGTCTATACTTTATTCGGAAATTGACGACGTAACTTGGCGTTGAACGCCAAGTACATGCTGCTGTCTGGAGTTAAACGCCAGAAAAACGTCATGATCCGGAGTTGAACGCCCAAAACACGTCATAACTTGGAGTTCAACTCCAAGAGAAGCCTCAGCTCGTGGATTGATCAAGCTCAGCCCAAGCATACACCAAGTGGGCCCCGGAAGTAGATTTATGCATCAATTACTTACTCATGTAAACCCTAGTAGCTAGTCTAGTATAAATAGGATAAGTTACTATTGTATTAGACATCTTTTGATAGTTTAATCTCTTGACTGTTTAGCCTTTGATTTTTCGGTCTCTTGATCACTCAGGGGGCTGGCCATTCGGCCATGCCTGAACCTTTCACTTATGTATTTTCAACGGTGGAGTTTCTGCACACCATAGATTAAGGGTGTGGAGCTCTGCTGTACCTCAAGTTTCAATACAATTACTATTACTTTTTATTCAATTCCCTCTTATTCTTATTCCAAGATATACGTTGCACAACACTTTGATGAATGTGATGATCCGTGACACTCATCATCATTCTCACCTATGAACGCGCGTGATTGACAACCACTTCCGTTCTACCTTAGGCCGGGCGCATATCTCTTAGATTCCCCAACAGAATCTTCGTGGTATAAGCTAGATAGATGGCGGCATTCATGGGGATCCGGAAGGTTTAACCTTGTCTGTGGTATTCCGAGTAGGATCCTGGGAATCCGGAAAGTCTAACCTTGTCTGTGGTATTCCGAGTAGGATTCAAGTATTGAATGACTGTGACGAGCTTCAAACTCCTGAAGGCTGGGCGTTAGTGACAAACGCAAAAGAATCAATGGATTCTATTCCAACCTAATTGAGAACCGACAGATGATTAGCCGTGCTGTGACAGAGCATTTGGACCATTTTCACTGAGAGGATGGGATGTAGCTATCAACCAAGGGTGATGCCTCCAGACGATTAGCCGTGCAGTGACAGCGCATAGGACCATTTTCTCGAGAGGATTAAAAGTAGCCATTGATGATTGTGATGCCCTACATACAGCTTGCCATGGAAAGGAGTAAGAAGGATTGAAGGAAGAGTGAGTAGTGAAGTAGAGCTTCAAGAGGAACACAGCATCTCCATACACCTATCTGAAATTCCCACTATTGATTTACATAAGTATTTCTATCCCTTTTTACTTTTTATTTAATTATTAATTTTTGAAATCCAAAATCAATTTAATCTGCCTAACTGAGATTTACAAGGTGACCATAGCTTGCTTCATACCAACAATCTCTGTGGGATCGACCCTTACTCACGTAAGGTATTACTTGGATGACCCAGTACACTTGCTGGTTAAGTTGAACGGAGTTGTGTCCACACATAGCCAATAGCCATTAAATAAATCTCATGCAAATACAAAGAGGATCACAATTTCGTCCACCAAGTTTTTGGTGCCGTTGCCGGGGATTGTTCGAGTATGGACAACTGACGGTTCATCTTGTTGCTCAGATTAGGTAATTTTCTTTTCAAAAATCTTTTTCAAAATTTTTCTTTTCTTTTTTGTTTTTCTAAAATATATTTTCGAAAAAAATTTAATAAAAATCCAAAAAATAATAAAATCATAAAAATAAAAAATATTTTGTGTTTCTTGTTTGAGTCTTGAGTCAATTTTTAAGTTTGGTGTCTATTGCATGCTTTAAAATTTTTCTTGCATTTTTCGAAAATTCCATGCATTCATAGTGTTCTTCATGATCTTCAAGTTGTTCTTGATAAGTCCTCTTGTTTGATCTTGATGATTTCTTGTTTTGTGTTGTTTGTTGTTTTTCATATGCATTTTTTGTTTGTTAGAGTCCATGCATTAAAGATTTCTAAGTTTGGTGTCTTGCATGTTTTCTTTGCATCAAAAATTTTTTTCAAAATTAAGTTCTTGATGTTCATCATGATCTTCAAAGTGTTCTTGGTGTTCATCTTGACATTCATAGCATTCTTGCATGCATTCATTGTTTTGATCTAAAAATTTCATGCATTGAGTATTTTTGTTGTTTTTCTCTCTCATAATTAAAAAGTCAAAAATCAAGAAAATATCTTTTCCTTATTTCCCTCCAAATTTTCGAAATTTTGGGTTGACTTGGTCAAAAATTTTTAAAATTAGTTGTTTCTTACAAGTCAAGTCAAAATTTCAAAATTTTAAAATATCTTTTCAAAATCCTTTTCAAAAATCATATCTTTTTCATTTTTTTCTATTTTTCAAAAATTTCAAAAATATTTTTCAAAATATTTTTCAAAATATTTTTCTTATCTTTATATCAAATTTTCGAAAATTAGCTAACAATTAATGTGATTGGTTCAAAAATTTGAAGTTTGTTACTTTCTTGTTAAGAAAGGTTCAATCTTTAAATTCTAGAATCTTATCTTGTAGTTTCTTGTTAGTTAAGTCATTTTAAAAATTGAATCTATTTCAAAATATCTTATCTAACTTCTTATCTTCTCATCTTTTTAAAATTTTATTTTAAAATCTTTTTCAATCAACTAACTAACTTTTTGTTTGTTTCTTATCTTTTTCAAAACCACCTAACTACTTTTCCCTCTTCAATTTTCGAAAATACCTCTCATTTTTTTTCAAAAATTATTTTTAATTAATTAATTGTTTTAAATTTTAATTTCAATTACATTTTATCTTTAATTTTCGAAAATTACTAACCCCTTTTTCAAAATTATTTTCGAAATCTCCCTTCTCTTTTCTTATTATATTTAATTATTTAACACTTCTCTTCACTTCTCTCCATCTAATTATCCGAATCCCCTTTCTTCTTCTACTAACATAAAGGAATCTCTATACTGTGACATAGAGGATTCCTCTTTCTTTTCTTGTTTTCTTCTCTTTCATATGAGCAGGAACAGGGAAAAAGGCACTCTTGTTGAAATTGATCCAGAACCTGAAAGGACTTTGAAGAAGAAATTAAGAGAAGCTAAATTACATTATTCTAAAGGTAACCTTTCAGAAATTTTCGAACAAGAGAAGGAGATGGCAGCCGAAAATAATAATAATGCAAGGAGAATGCTTGGTGATTTCATAAAGCCAACGTCCAAGTTTGATGGAAGAAGCATCTCCATTCCTGCCATTGGAGCCAATAACTTTGAGCTGAAACCTCAGCTAGTTGCATTAATGCAACAAAACTGCAAGTTTTATGGACTTCCATCTGAAGATCCTTATCAGTTTTTAACTGAGTTCTTGCAGATCTGTGAGACTGTAAAGACGAATGGAGTTGATCCTGAAGTCTACAGACTCATGCTTTTCCCTTTTGCTGTAAGAGACAGAGCTAGAATATGGTTGGATTCACAACCTAAGGATAGCCTGGACTCCTGGGATAAGCTGGTCACAGCCTTCTTGGATAAATTCTTTCCTCCTCAAAAGCTGAGCAAGCTGAGAGTGGATGTTCAAACCTTCAAACAAAAAGATGGTGAATCCCTCTATGAAGCTTGGGAAAGATACAAGCAGCTGACCAAAAGATGTCCATCTGACATGTTTTCAGAATGGACCATATTAGATATATTCTATTATGGTCTATCTGAATTTTCGAAAATGTCATTGGACCATTCTGCAGGTGGATCTATTCACCTGAAGAAAACGCCTGAAGAGGCTCAAGAACTCATTGACATGGTTGCAAACAACCAATTCATGTACACTTCTGAGAGGAATTCCGTGAATAATGGGATACCTCAGAAGAAAGGAGTTCTTGAAATTGATGCTCTGAATGCCATATTGGCTCAGAACAAAGTGTTGACTCAACAGGTCAACATGATCTCTCAAAATCTGAATGGATGGCAACATGCATCCAATAGTACTAGAGAGGCAGCTTCTGAAGAAGCTTATGATTCTGAGAACCCTGCCATGGCAGAGGTTAATTACATGGGTGAACCTTATGGAAACACCTATAACTCATCATGGAGAAATCATCCAAATTTCTCATGGAAGGATCAACAAAAGCCTCAACAAGGCTTTAACAATGGTGGACGCAACAGGCTGAACAATAGCAAGCCATATCCATCATTTTCTCAGCAACAGACAAAGAATTCTGAACAAAACACTTCTAATTTAGCCAATCTAGTCTCTGATCTATCAAAGGCCACTTTCAGTTTCATGAGTGAAACAAGATCCTCCATTAGAAATCTGGAGGCACAAATGGGCCAGCTGAGTAAGAAAGTCATTGAAACTCCTCCCAGTATTCTCCCAAGCAATACAGAAGAGAATCCAAAAGGAGAGTGCAAAGCCATTGACATAGTCAATATGGCCGAATGCACAAGGGAGGAGGAGGACGAAAATCCTAGTGAGGAAGACCTCCTGGGACGTCCCTCAAGCAAGAAGGAGTTTCCTATTAAGGATCCAAAGGAATCTGAGGCTCATATAGAGACCATAGAGATTCCATTAAATCTCCTTCTGCCATTCATGAGCTCTGAAGACTATTCTTCCTCAGAAGAGGATGAAGATGTAACTGGAGAGCAAGTTGCTCAATATTTAGGAGCTATCATAAAGCTGAATGCCAAGTTATTTGGTAATGAGACTTGGGAAAGTGAACCTCCCTTGCTCATTAATGAACTAGATACTTAGATTCAGAAAATTTTACCTCAAAAGAAACAAGATCCTGGCAAGTTCTTAATACCTTGTACCATAGGCACCATGATCTTTGAAAAAGCTCTGTGTGATCTGGGGTCAGGGATAAATCTTATGCCACTCTCTGTAATGGAGAAGCTGGGGATCATTGAGGTACAACCTGCCTTGTTCTCATTACAATTGGCAGAAAAGTCATTAAGACAAGCTTATGGATTGGTAGAGGACGTGCTAGTAAAGGTTGAAGGCCTTTACATCCCTGCTGATTTCATAATCTTAGACACTAGGAAGGAAGAGGATGATTGCATCATCCTTGGAAGACCTTTCCTAGCCACAGCAGGAGCTGTGATAGATGTCAACAAAGGTGAATTAGTCCTTCAATTGAATGGGGACTACCTTGTGTTTAAGGCACATGGCCATCCCTCTGTGACAGAAGAGAGTAAGCATGTAGAGCTTCTCTCAGTTCAGAGTCAAGAAGAGCCCACACAGTCAAACTCTAAGTTTGGTGTTGTGAGGCCACAACCAAACTCTAAGTTTGGTGTTAAGATCCCATATCCAAACTCTAAGTTTGGTGTTGGGATTACACAACCTTGACCTGATCACCTTGTGGCTCCATGAGAGCCACTGTCAAGCTATTGACATTAAAGAAGCGCTTGTTGGGAGGCAACCCAATTTTATTTATCTAATTTTATTTTATTTTATTTTATTGTTATTTTGTGTTTTATTAGGTACATGATCATGAGGAGTCACGAAAAAATCATAAAAAAAATTAAAAACAGAGTCAAAAACAGCAGAAAAAAATTCGCACCCTGGAGGAAGCACAGGCTGGCGTTCAACGCTAGTAAGATGCATCTGGCCGGCGTTCAACGCCAGAACAGAGCATCATTCTGGCGCTGAACGCCAGAAACAAGCAACATTCTGGCGCTGAACGCCAGGAATGTGCCCAGAGAAGAAAAGCTGGCGCTGAACGCCAGTAACAAGCATGAAACTGGCGTTTAACGCCAGAAACATGCTTTACATGGGCGTTGAACGCCCAGAATGTGCACCACACGGCGTTTAAACGCCAGAATGGTGTGCAAAGGCAATTTACATGCCTATTTGGTGCAGGGATGGAATTCCTTGACACCTCAGGACCTGTGGACCCCACAGGATCACCTCAGGATCTGTGGACCCCACAGGATCCCCACCTACTATATTCCCACCTTACCTCATTATCCTATTTTTGTGATTTGTATTCCCCATGTCACACTTCCCAACAACTTCAATCTCTGAATCTCTCTTCCCAATAAACACTCCTTCCCAAAACCCTTCACCAATCACCTCAATCTCTCTTCCCAATTACCCCCTTCACCACTCACATCCATCCACTCTTCCCCATAAACCCCACCTACCTTCAAAAATTCAAAACCAATTTCCCACCCATTCCCACCCTAAATAGCCGAACACACCCTCCCCCCTCTCCCTATAAATACCCTTCCATTCTACTTCATTTTCACACAACACAACCCCCTCTTCTCACCCTTGGCCGAACCATCACTTCCCCTTCTCCTCCATAGTTTCTTCTTCTTCTTCTCTTCTTTCTTCTCTTGCTCGAGGGCGAGCAATATTTTAAGTTTGGTGTGGTAAAAGCATAAGCTTTTTGTTTTTCCATTACCATCAATGGCACCTAAGGCCGGAGTATCCTCTAGAAAAGGAAAAGGGAAGACAAAAGCTTCCACCTCCGAGTCATGGGAGATGGAAAGATTCATCTCCAAGAGCCATCAAGACCACTTCTATGATGTTGTGGCAAAGAAGAAGGTGATCCCTGAGGTCCCTTTCAAGCTCAAGAAAAATGAGTATCCGGAGATCCGACATGAAATCCGAAGAAGAGGTTGGCATTCCACTTGCCCATGATGCAAGGAGATGAACGCCCCTACACTAGAAGGGTCAACTTTAATCAAAGGTTGGACCAAGTCCTAATGGACATATGTGTGGAAGGAGCTCAATGGAAGAGAGACTCCAAAGGCAAGCCAGTCCAACTAAGAAGACTGGATCTCAAGCCTGTGGCTAGAGGATGGTTGGAGTTCATTCAACGCTCCATCATTCCCACTAGCAACCGATCTGAAGTTACTGTGGATCGGGCCATCATGATTCATGATATCATGATTGGAGAGGAAGTAGAAGTTCATGAGGTCATCTCCAATGAAATCTACAAAATAGCCGACAAGCCCTCACCCATGGCACGGCTAGCTTTTTCTCACCTTATTTGCCATCTATGTTACTCAGCTGGAGTTATCATAGAAGGAGACATCTCCATTGAAGAGGATAAGCCCATCACCAAGAAGAGGATGGAGCAAGCAAGAGAGACCCTTCACGGTTCTCAAGAGATGCATGAGGAAGCTCATCATCAAGAAATCCCTGAGATGCCTCAAGGGATGCACTTTCCTCCCAACAACTATTGGGAACAACTCAACACTTCCTTAGAAGATTTGAGCCACAATGTGGAGCAATTAAGGGTAGAACATCATGAGCACTCCATCATTCTCCATGAAATAAGAGAAGATCAAAGAGCAATGAGGGAGGAGCAACAAAGGCAAGGAAGAGACATAGAAGAGCTTAAGAACATCATTGGTCCTTCAAGAAGAAGACGCCACTAAGGTGGATTCATTCCTTGTTCTTTATTTCTTTCTGTTTTCGGTTTTTAATGTTGTGTTTATCTATGTTTTGTGTCTTTATTTCATGATCATTAGTATGTAACCATGCCTTAAAGCTATGAATAAAATCCATTAATCATTCACCTCTCTTAAATGAGAAATGTTTTAATTCAAAAGAACAAGAAGTACATGAATTTCGAATTTATCCTTGAATTTAGTTTAATTATATTGATGTGGTGACAATACTTTTTGTTTTCTGAATGAATGCTTGAACAGTGCATAATTTTTGATCTTGTTGTTTATGAATGTTAAAATTGTTGGCTCTTGAAAGAATGATGAACAAAGAGAAATGTTATTGATGATCTGAAAAATCATGAAATTGATTCTTGAAGCAAGAAAAAGCAGTGAAAAAGAAAGCTTGCGAAAAAAAAATTTTTTGGCGAAAAAAATAGAAAGAAAAAGAAAAAGCAAGCAGAAAAAGCCAATGGCCCTTAAAACCAAAAGGCAAGGGTAAAAAGGATCCAAGGCTTTGAGCATCAATGGATAGGAGGACCCAAGGAAATAAAATCCAGGCCTAAGCAGCTAAATCAAGCTGTCCCTAACCATATGCTTGTGTCATGAAGGTCCAAGTGAAAAGCTTGAGACTGAGTGGTTAAAGTCGTGATCCAAAGCAAAAGAGTGTGCTTAAGAGCTCTGGACACCACTAACTGGGGACTCTAGCAAAGCTGAGTCACAATCTGAAAAGGTTCACCCAGTTATGTGTCTGTGGCATTTATGTATCCGGTGGTAATACTGGAAAACAAAGTGCTTAGGGCCACAGCCAAGACTCATAAGTAGCTGTGTTCAAGAATCAACATGCTTAACTAGGAAAATCAATAACACTATCCGAAATTCTAAGTTCCTAAGAGACGCCAATCACTCTAAACTACAAAGGAAAAAGTGAGATGCCAAAACTGTTCAGAAGCAAAAAGCTACAAGTCCCGCTCATCTAATTATAATTAATATTCATTGATATTCTGGAATTTATAGTATATTCTCTTCTTTTTATCCTATTTGATTTTCAGTTGCTTGGGGACAAGCAACAATTTAAGTTTGGTGTTGTGATGAGCGGATAATTTATACGCTTTTTGGCATTGTTTTTAGGTAGTTTTTAGTAAGTTTAAGCTACTTTTAGTGATGTTTTCATTAGTTTTTATGTTAAATTAACATTTTTGGACTTTACTATGAGTTTGTGTGTTTTTCTGTGATTTCAGGTAATTTCTGGCTGAAATTGAGGGACTTGAGCAAAACTCTGAAAAAAGGCTGACAAAAGGACTGTTGATGCTGTTCGAATCTGACCTCCCTGCACTCGAAATGGATTTTCTAGATCTACAGAACTCCAAATGGCGCGCTCTCAACGGCGTTGGAAAGTAGACATCCAGAGCTTTCCAGCAATATATAATAGTCTATACTTTATTCGGAAATTGACGACGTAACTTGGCGTTGAACGCCAAGTACATGCTGCTGTCTGGAGTTAAACGCCAGAAAAACGCCATGATCCGGAGTTGAACGCCCAAAACACGTCATAACTTGGAGTTCAACTCCAAGAGAAGCCTCAACTCGTGGATTGATCAAACTCAGCCCAAGCATACACCAGGTGGGCCCCGGAAGTGGATTTATGCATCAATTACTTACTCATGTAAACCCTAGTAGCTAGTCTAGTATAAATAGGATAAGTTACTATTGTATTAGACATCTTTTGACAGTTTAATCTCTTGACTGTTTAGCCTTTGATTATTCGGTCTCTTGATCACTCAGGGGGCTGGCCATTCGGCCATGCCTGAACCTTTCACTTATGTATTTTCAATGGTGGAGTTTCTGCACACCATAGATTAAGGGTGTGGAGCTCTGCTGTACCTCAAGTTTCAATACAATTACTATTACTTTTTATTCAATTCCCTCTTATTCTTATTCCAAGATATACGTTGCACAACACTTTGATGAATGTGATGATCCGTGACACTCATCATCATTCTCACCTATGAACGCGCGTGATTGACAACCACTTCCGTTCTACCTTAGGCCGGGCGCATATCTCTTAGATTCCCCAACAGAATCTTCGTGGTATAAGCTAGATAGATGGCGGCATTCATGGGGATCCGGAAGGTCTAACCTTGTCTGTGGTATTCCGAGTAGGATCCTGGGAATCCGGAAAGTCTAACCTTGTCTGTGGTATTCCGAGTAGGATTCCGGTATTAAATGACTGTGACGAGCTTCAAACTCCTGAAGGCTGGGCGTTAGTGACAAACACAAAAGAATCAATGGATTCTATTCCAACCTGATTGAGAACCGACAGATGATTAGCCGTGCTGTGACAGAGCATTTGGACCATTTTCACTGAGAGAATGGGATGTAGCTATCAACCAAGGGTGATGCCTCCAGACGATTAGCCGTGCAGTGACAGCGCATAGGACCATTTTCCCGAGAGGATTAAAAGTAGCCATTGATGATAGTGATGCCCTACATACAGCTTGCCATGGAAAGGAGTAAGAAGGATTGAAGGAAGAGTGAGTAGTAAAGTAGAGCTTCAAGAGGAACACAGCATCTCCATACACCTATCTGAAATTCCCACGATTGATTTACATAAGTATTTCTATCCCTTTTTACTTTTTATTTAATTATTAATTTTTGAAATCCAAAATCAATTTAATCTGCCTAACTGAGATTTACAAGGTGACCATAGCTTGCTTCATACCAACAATCTCTGTGGGATCGACCCTTACTCACGTAAGGTATTACTTGGATGACCCAGTACACTTGCTGGTTAAGTTGAACAGAGTTGTGTCCACACATAGCCAATAGCCATTAAATAAATCTCATGCAAATACAAAGAGGATCACAATTTCGTCCATCAACGTCCACTGGCCTCCACTGAGTTCCCTAATGAGGAACCATGGGAATCTGAGGGTCACACTGAGACCATAGAGATTCCATTTGATTTACTTCTGCCATTCATGAGCTTTGATGAGTATTCTTCCTCTGAAAAGGATGAGTATGTCACTGAAGAGCAAGTTGCTAAATACCTTGGAGCAATCATGAAGCTAAATGACAAGTTATTTGGTAATGAGACTTGGGAGGATGAACCCCCTTTGCTCACCAAAGCACTGAATGACTTGTCTAGGCAGAAATTACCTCAAAAGAGACAAGATCCTGGGAAGTTTTCAATACCTTGCACCATAGGCACCATGACCTTCAAGAAGGCTCTGTGTGACTTAGGGTCAAGTGTAAACCTCATGCCTCTCTCTGTAATGGAGAAGCTAGGGATCTTTGAGGTACAAGCTGCAAGAATCTTATTAGAGATGGCAGACAACTCAAGAAAACAAGCTTATGGGCTAGTAGAGGATGTTCTGGTGAAGATTGAAGACCATTACATCCCTGCTGATTTCATAGTCCTAGAGACTGGGAAGTGCATGGATGAATCCATCATCCTTGGCAGACCCTTCCTATCCACAGCAAAGGCTGTGATTGATGTTTGACAGAGGAGAATTG